>NC_141093.1:2422500-2822500 GCF_041138505.1 Cibotium barometz | reverse complement strand
ATATTAATGAAATATTTTTTAAATTTTATTTAATCTAGAAGAAAGTATGGATTATGAAAATAATCGAAACGGTGAATCAGAAACTAAATGACACGTACGTAGAATAGATTAAGACCCAACTACGCTCAAGTGAATGAATGGTAAAAAGGTATCCACATGATGTATATGTATATGTATCTATATGTATATATATATATATGTATATGTATATGCATATGCATATGCATATGCATATACATACATATATGGTTGTATATGTATTTGTATATGTATATGTATATATATATGTATATGCATATACATACATATATATATGTATATGTATTTATATATATATATCTATATATGTCTGAAGGCGGTTCACGTAATTTTAGCTTTTAGGAAACTCATTTAAAAAGATGGATGAGAGTGCGGGCCCAAGGGATTCACCTACGAATATGTAAAATATCATGTGAGTTTGAAATCTTTAGGTAGTTCTCTCTCTCTCTCTCTATATATATATATATATATTTATTTATTCTATATAAATATATCTTTTATTCAAAACAAAACAATCCAAATCTTTATCAAACATTAATCAAAAGTCATCAGTCTTTGACTTTTTAGGAACGTTTTGAATCGATGTTTATATTACGTTGAATCATTAATTATAAAACAATTCATTACAACATGCATGTTCCCCATGTAGAGGACACATTGTTTGAACAACGTGCATGTTCCCCATGTAGAGCACACATACTGTGCCAACTTTCATAAAGGAATCTGTTCTTGAAGGCGTGTATGTCAATAATTCGAGCATAAGAGGTATGAGGGGCAATGCAATGCTGAAGGGATTTGGTCCCATGGGCTTCTCAGGTATCACAACAAAAATCAAGAGAGTGATCGATCGTTTCCTTCTGCCATGGCGAAGGGGCTGCCGTTGGCCACACCGTTGACATCAAGCCGTTCATGTGAATAGCCTCCTCTCCCATCCATGAATGCATCGAGTTCAAGGTATAGATAAATATATATAATACATTTTGTTTGAAATCTTTAGGTAGTCCTCTATATATATATATATTTATTCTATATAAATAAATCTTTTATTTAAAACAAAACAATCCAAATCTTTATCAAACATTAATCAAAAGTCATCAGTCTTTGACTTTTTAGGAACGTTTTGAATCGATGTTTATATTACGTTGAATCATTAATTATAAAACAATTCATTACAACATGCATGTTCCCCATGTAGAGGACACATTGTTTGAACAACATGCATGTTCCCCATGTAGAGCACACATACTGTGCCAACTTTCATAAAGGAATCTGTTCTTGAAGGCGTGTATGTCAATAATTCGAGCATAAGAGGTATGAGGGGCAATGCAATGCTGAAGGGATTTGGTCCCATGGGCTTCTCAGGTATCACAACAAAAACCAAGACAGTGATCGATCGTTTCCTTCTGCCATGGCGAAGGGGCTGCCGTTGGCCACACCGTTGACATCAAGCCGTTCATGTGAATAGCCTCCTCTCCCATCCATGAATGCATCGAGTTCAAGGTATAGATAAATATATATAATACATTTTGTTTGAAATCTTTAGGTAGCCTCTATATATATATATATTTATTCTATATAAATAAATCTTTTATTTAAAACAAAACAATCCAAATCTTTATCAAACATTAATCAAAAGTCATCAGTCTTTGACTTTTTAGGAACGTTTTGAATCGATGTTTATATTACGTTGAATCATTAATTATAAAACAATTCATTACAACATGCATGTTCCCCATGTAGAGGACACATTGTTTGAACAACATGCATGTTCCCCATGTAGAGCACACATACTGTGCCAACTTCCATAAAGGAATCTGTTCTTGAAGGCGTGTATGTCAATAATTCGAGCATAAGAGGTATGAGGGGCAATGCAATGCTGAAGGGATTTGGTCCCATGGGCTTCTCAGGTATCACAACAAAAACCAAGACAGTGATCGATCGTTTCCTTCTGCCATGGCGAAGGGGCTGCCGTTGGCCACACCGTTGACATCAAGCCGTTCATGTGAATAGCCTCCTCTCCCATCCATGAATGCATCGAGTTCAAGGTATAGATAAATATATATAATACATTTTGTTTGAAATCTTTAGGTAGTCCTCTATATATATATATATATATATATTCTATATAAATAAATACTTTATTTAAAACAAAACAATCCAAATCTTTATCAAACATTAATCAAAAGTCATCAGTCTTTGACTTTTTAGGAATGTTTTGAATTGATGTTTATATTAGGTTGAATCATTAATTACAAAACAATTCATTACAACACTCATGTATACAATTGCATCGAGTTCAAGGTAGCAGCGCAGTACCAGTTCTGGTTTGCACTTGGAGGAGGCAAAGGCGGTCAAGGAGCTCGAGGAGGCGAAGGCACGACCACGTGTAGCTCAAAGGTAGCAAACTGAGGTGCCTGGCATACATAGAATAACCAAAATTTTTAAAAATTTGAAGGCTAGCCAAAATGCAACCACTTTTTCTCAATCATTTTTTAATTAAAAAACCCAAATTATTCTACACACACACACTCTCTCTCTCTCTCTCTCTCTCTCTCTCTCTCTCTCTATCAAGCCGTTCATGTGAATAGCCTCCTCTCCCATCCATGAATGCATCGAATTCAAGGTATAGATAAATATATATAATACATTTTGTTTGAAATCTTTAGGTAGTCCTCTCTCTCTCTCTCTCTCTATATATATATATATATATATATATATTCTATATAAATAAATACTTTATTTAAAACAAAACAATCCAAATCTTTATCAAACATTAATCAAAAGTCATCAGTCTTTGACTTTTTAGGAATGTTTTGAATTGATGTTTATATTAGGTTGAATCATTAATTACAAAACAATTCATTACAACACTCATGTATACAATTGCATCGAGTTCAAGGTAGCAGCGCAGTACCAGTTCTGGTTTGCACTTGGAGGAGGCAAAGGCGGTCGAGGAGCTCGAGGAGGCGAAGGCACGACCATGTGGAGCTCAAAGGTAGCAAACTGAGGTGCTTGGCATACATAGAATAACCAAAATTTTTAAAAATTTGAAGGCTAGCCAAAATGCAACCACTTTTTCTCAATCATTTTTTAATTAAAAAACCCAAATTATTCTACACACACACACACACACACTCTCTCTCTCTCTCTCTCTCTCTATATATATATATATATATATATATATATATATATGTGTGTGTGTGTGTGTGTAACAAAACACGTCGAGGGAGGGCCAGTCTCCCTTAAGCTTCTAAATGAAAATTGATGCTTAAGAAAATATATAATTTTAATATTTAAATATCCATTTTTAAGTTTTACATTCTTACTCTACAAAGAGGAAAAATATTTAATAGACTATTCACTTCAAAAATGTAATGTAGAATATTAAAAATATTTAATAGACTATTCACTTATAAATGAAAAATCATGCTTAAGAAAATATATAATTTTAATATTTAAATATCCATTTTTAAGTTTTACATTCTTACTCTACAAAGGCGGTCGAGGAGCTCGAGGACACGAAGGCACGACCACGTGGAGCTCAAAGCTAGCAAACTGAGGTGCTTGGCATACATAGAATAACCAAAATTTTTAAAAATTTGAAGGCTAGCAAAAATGCAACCACTTTTTCTCAATCATTTTTTAATTAAAAACCCAAATTATTCTACACTTTCTCCCTCTCTCTCTCTCTATATATATATATATATATATGTGTGTGTGTGTGTGTGTGTGTGTGTGTGTGTGTGTGTGTGTGTGTATAACAAAACACGTGGAGGGAGGGCCTTCTAAATGAAAATTTATGCTCAAGAAAATATATAATTTTAATATTTAAATATTCATTTTCAAGTTTTACATTCTTACTCTACAAAGAGGAAAAATATTTAATAGATTATTCACTTCAAAAATGTAATCTAGAATATAAAAAATATGTAATAGACTATTCACTTATAAATGAAAAATAATGCTTAAGAAAATATATAATTTTAATATTTAAATAAAAAGTGAGAGAGAGAGATAAAGCACTTTTTATTTTAAATCATTTCTCTCTCTCTCTCTCTCTCTCTCTCTCTACCACGTGAATGCGTGGGGATTGACGTGGAGAGAGAGAGAGAGATAAATCACTTTTTACTCTCTCTCTCTCTCTCTCTCTACCACGTGGAACTGGGGATTGACGTAGAGAGAGAGAGAGAGATAAATCACTTTTTATTTTAAATCATTTTACTCTCTCTCTCTCTCTCTACCACGTCAACGCATGCATGCATCATCTCCCCCCCCCCCCCTCTCTCTCTCTCTCTCTCTCTCTCTCTCTCTCTCTACCGCCTCTACGCCACGTGGAGAAACATGCCATGCATGCATCATCTCCCTGCCTACCTCCCTCCCTCTCCCTCCCTCTCTCTCTCTCTCTCTCTTTCGCCTTTACGCAGACGCTTGGAGTCGGCTTCTTGCACAGAGGCTTGGAGTCGGTTTCTTGCACGTAAACGCAGAGAGCTCTCAGCGTTTCTGGGCTACGTCAAGGCTTGGAGGCGGCTTGCAGCTTCTCACTGTTTCTGGGCGCGTTGGTGGCATCTACGTCCCGGCTGGCTGCAGGCTTGGAGTCGGTTTGCAGAGAGCTTCTCACTGTTTGTGGGCGCCGTGGTGGACATGCATGCATCATCTCCCTCCCTCCCTCCCTCCCTCTCTCTCTCTCTCTCTCTCTCTCTCTCTCTCTCTCTCTCTGTCTCTCTCTCTCTCTCTCTCTGCCGCCTCTACGTCCAGGCTTGGAGGCGGCTTGTGTTTCTGGTTTTTGTGTTTTGTCTTTGAGGACTTGGTCTTTGAGTCAGTCCAGAAAGCTAGCTCTCAGCATTTCACAGCTCCGTGGACTCACTCAAAGACCAAGTCCTCATAGAGAATGTCTCTTTCAACCTTTTTCTCTTCTCTCCTCCATAGCAGCGCCCCTCCCTGCCTCCCTACCTGCCCTTCGTGCCTCCCCACTCTCATGTAAGCACCTTCACAATCACCACCTTCACAATCTGTTTGCATGCAACACAGAGGAGCTGTTGTTGCATGCAAACAGAGGAGTTGTTTTTGTTGTTGGAACAGGCCATGGGGGCTGTGGGCGGCTCTGTCTTCCATCTCATCAACGCCATGAAGAACTCGCCCAGATGCGGGCTATGGACATGTGCTGCAACCCGACGCTGCACCCTTACGACACCCTTACGACGTGGGCGACAGGCGTATCATCGATGGGGTCCAGGTAGAGCAAACACGGCGCCAACATGCCAGTGTTTGCTCTCTTTTCTCTCTCTCTGTGTTGCATGTATATTCTAGGGCGTTTTTGACGCTATGAGGAATCCTCTTGCGTATTTTGACCTAACTGTGGCTTGCTGTCACTTGCAGTTGTCCTTTTACCCATGCAGCTCAACATAGTTGTGCTTGGTAGATCTTGGTGTCCCTTTGCTCCTCTGGCTCTTCATTATCAACAGATCGGTAGTTTCCGCAAGGAATTAACTAATTTGGTATTTTAGAATCTACTTATTATTAATTGTGAAACGCGTGTGATTAAAGAGAATTAAGCTGAGTTGAAACTCCTCCATCCCCTGTTTCAGTGGTGCATGGCCATGCGAGGAGGAGGGGGAGGTCCAAACCGACACGGTGGAAGAGGCAGAGGCGGTGGCGGGAGAGGAGGCGGCCGAGGTGGTGAAGGAGGGAGAGGAGGTGGCCAACAGAGATATTGGGATCCAGAATGGCGAGCAGAAAAGCTGACACAAATTCGTGCAGATGCAGGTCATCTTGTTTTTTTATCAGTCCCTCTCATCTTTGTATTTTTGCCTTCCCTCACTTACACCACCCACGTTTCTCTGTATCGCAGTCCCGACATGAAAGACGTCTTGCAGTAAAAGCAGACAATGGACACGGAGTAAAAGCAGACAATGCACGTGGAGGGAACCTTAGAAACGTACCTGCACCGTGTGGAGGTCGAGGCGAACAGCAGGCGACCCGAATTGATTGGACCCGGCTATTTTTAAATTTTCAAATCCAAGCGTGACGTGACTGGCTATTTTTAAATTCAAGCGTGAACGTCACGCTTGCAAGGAGGAGGCAGTATTTTGAAATAGGCCCCCCTCCTGTGCCCACGTGGAGGGAGGGCCACTCTCCCTTAATCCTGTATAGATGCAACCTTTTTCTATATGGTCTTTCATCTTGGACCATTGTTAACCCATTTTGGGATTAACAGGAATTGCCACTACAATTCTACATTAAATAGTAAAGATGGAGACACCAAAAGTATGTATGATCAATTTATGAAGCAAGAATGTCTAAATTTATAACTTAAATGGATGCCCAAAAATGGTTTGACATAATATTTATGGTGATTCCCGCTCCAAGAGCATGTGGGAACAAGCTAGAATGAACTCCCTGTGAATGTACTTCATGCATATATTATGAGATTAAGTGAGACACATCCGATTTTATGCATGTAAACTTCTATTTAGGCGTCCTACCATGAACAACTGCAATTAGTGTCCTGTTCATAATGTATATATCAGTTGTTACTTATTCTACCCAAAAATAATGTGGCATATTCTTTTAAGCTATCAAGGCATGTGCCACTTCTGCAATGTGCCTATTTTTCCTTTCTTACAACACTATTCTGTTGTGTAGTGTACCAGAATGTAAACTATCTCTTGATTTCCTGCGTTCTCAAGAAATCGATAAACTCATTGGAGAAATACTCTCCCCGTCGTTTGATATCAAGCATTTTATTTGCATGTCTCTTTCCTTCTCGATATTTTGTGAGATTTTCAAGAATAAGATAGTTTTTCTAAGGTTTCATTTTTGTATGTGATGAGTAATGCTTGAAAAAGTCAATGAACCCTCCATATTTAAAGCAATGAAATAGTGACTCCCCATATACTTTCTATTTGCATGCATTCACCCTTCCATATCCTCTCTATTTAAGGCAATGAAATGATGACCCCCCTTTCTATTTGCATGCATTCACCCATATCCTTTCTATTTAAGGTCTCACAATTCTCTATAAAAGGCCTCAAAAAGCATTCAACTAGTAGAGGGAGAGAAAGAGAGGGGTGCGGGGAACTCATGTACTCTGAATATACACCTATAATAAAAGTTATGAATATAAAACATCCAAACCAAATCCCAAATTTATCAAAACTCAAAAAAAAAGACAAATCCACACAGGGACGCACGGTAGAGCCTTTAGATGTCTTGATGATGGGCTTAAGGGTATGCAAGTTCAATCATTTTCTCTAAGCTTCATGACAAATGGACTAAAAACTTGCGTGCCAACTGGCGCACAAAAAAGTTGGCACGTTTTTGTTTTTTTGTTTTTTTTTTTGGGGGGGGGGGGGGGGGGGGGGGCGGAGCGGAGGGGGGCGTTACTTTGCTACCCGCGTCAAAAGAGCCACAGCAGTAAACTTATTTGTGAAGAAGCGAAGTCAAGGTGGCAAGCTTGGGCGGGGTGTGGAGGTCGCTTCCCCTCATGTGGAGGCTCGTGGCGGTGGGCGTGGGGGCCGTGGGGGCGTTTGTGGCAAGCAAGAAAGCATGGGGGAAGCTACAGGAGGCCAAAGGGGAAGGCTCCCCGGTGCAGATCATAGTGAAGGGGGCGACCAGCTTTCAGAACCACATAGGCCCATGGTCTGTAAGAGACTTAACCCTGGGTTTGGCGGCGATGGCCAAGGTAATGTCTATGTAGGCATCTTAGCATCAAATGTTGGCTTCTTGAACCAGTTACTGATCGTCGACATGTGTACAGGTCGCGGAGAAGGAGCCCCCTGTAGAAATGCAGAGTTTCTAGCATGTGCCCAGCATTGGAGAGCCATGGCGGAGGCGGTGTATGTTTTTGACGGATCGTCTTTCTCTCTTATGACTCAGCTGCCGGAGTCTGCATTGGTTCATGCGGAATGGAACCCAGATCAGAACAGTCTCCGCCCCGCTTACGCTGTCTGCATTGATGCCCCCTTCGGGGCCGTCGTGCTCTCCATCAGGGGCACTTCCCACATCATCGACATGCTTGTTGATTCGGGGGCCTCTCCGGAGGATTTCTGCGGCGGCAAGGCGCATGCCGGCTATGTCCACGCCACAGAAGTCCTGCTCAAAGAAGTGGAACCTTACCTGCAGAGGGCGTTCGAGGAGGCCAAGAAGGTCGAGAAGGAGAGGGGTAGCAGCGAGACGAAGCTGGTGTTGGTGGGACACAGCATGGGCGGCGCCATAGCCGTAATGTGCGGATTCAAGCTCAGGAATTCATACCCTGGCATGGAGTGTTGGAGTTTCTCCACTCCTGCTAGTCTGAGTCATGATTTGGCGGTGGAGAGCGCCAAGTTTGCCACTAGTTTTGTGTCGGCGTATGATGTGGTGCCGCATTTTTCCATAGCGGCGGTGGAAGGGCTGAGGCAGCAGCTGGCGGAGTTTGACTGGGAGAATGCGAGGCGCTTGCTGAAGCATGACCCGGACTGGCAGAAGATAGAGAGGGTAGCGAATGCGTTCAAGGGTGTGCAGGGGAAGGTTGGCGAAAGGGTGGACGGCGTGAAAAGCCAGCTGGGTTGCAACGACGGCGACAAGAGCCAAAGCAAAGGGGAAGAAAAGGAGCGAGGCGGTGACGAGGAAGAGCAGCAGCAGGGGAAGAAGCCGCCCGCCCTCTACCCGCCCGGACGCTTGCTGGTGTTGGCAGCAGAGCCGCCCGGGTGCGGGAAGATGCCCGAGATCCGGTCCAACGTGCCCCAGCAGCGCAACTACGGTGCCTACCCTTCCTTCGAGGAGAGCTTGAAGATCAAGTGGAACCTTCTGGAGGCCAAGCACAAGGAGTTCTCGCGGCTTGTGGTGTCCCCTTGGAGCGTCTCCGACCATATGCCCGGCAATCTCTGCGAGGGCCTCGGCTATCTCCAAAGCCATTGCCCTTCCCTCTCGCTTTCTTCTTCTTCCTACTAGAGTTAGCCACACCTCCTTTGCCACCCCTTACCCCACACCACCATATATAGCTGTGTAGAACGGCAAGAGAACCATATCTTAAAATTTCCCATTTCGCAACACTTCTGAATCAGAATTTTATGTGAAGAAAAACCTCTTTTTGCCATTTCAACAGGTACATGACTATTATTATTCGTTGGTTCATTTTATATCACAAATGATCAAGTGCATTCTACAGCGCATATGCGAAGCATAGTAAACTTTTGCTTAACCATGTGTTGTCTTCATTCCTTTATAAGTTCCTTTCTTTCATCTTACGCATTCAATTTCCCTACCTGGATCATTATTGTGGTATATAGATTAATTGGGCTAGATAAATATATTTGAGCTTTGTATTTGACCTGAACGGAGCTAGAGAAAGCATCTATATACGCTCAATGATGAACAAGTGGCACGTTGATGTGCAAACTACCTGGCAAATGAAGCATCCCTTCAAAACAAAGAATTTGGCTGCTTAAAATGAAGAGCTACAAGATGAAGTGGTGGCTAGACTTCACCAGGAGAATGCGTAACTAAAGACACGGGTCTAGGAAGCTCAACAGAAGCTTTCTGATGTCAAAGGCAAGTCTGTACTTGCTCCATCAAAGATAGAGCACAACTTTTTCAGAGGCTCAACTGAGCGTATATAGATGCTCTCTCTAGCTTCGTTCAGGTCGACACCAACCCTATGTATCCATATGGTAGAGCCCTCCATGCACGCCCTCTGTATGCATCCATAAAGTAGAGCCCTCTATGCATGCCCTATATGCATAGAGCGCACTATGTATCCATATTGTAGAGCCCTCTATGCACACCCTCCGTATGCATCCATAAAGTAGAGCCCTCTATGCATGTCTTATATGCATCTATACCCTCTACGCATGTCCTATATGCATCTATATCTTATGCATAGAACTCAAAAAGAGCTCTATGTAGAAGGCAAGAGCCCTCTGCATGCCCTTTCTCTACGCCCTTTTTCTATGTATCGATAAAGTAGAGCCCTCTGTGCATGCCCTATATGCATGCATAGAGCGTTATATATATAGAGCTTAAAAAGCGCTCTATGGTAAGAGCCCTTATGCATGGGTAGAGTATTCTATGCATGCATAGAGCTCAATGCATTTGCATAAAGGGCACTACCTTATGCATAGAGCTTAAAAAGAGCGCTACGTATAAGGTAAGAGACTTCATGGAAATGCATAGACCTTAAAACATTTGCATACGAGCTCTAATTCATATGAAAAAAAGTACTCCCTTAGTACCCAGGGGTGCTCTGTATGCATGCATAGTGCTCTCTATGAGCCCTATGCACGGTTCTACCTTATGGATAGAGCACTCTCTATGCATGTATAGAGAGTGCTTTCTGTATACATAGGGCTCTCTATGGCTCTTTATGAGCTATATCCATGCATAGAGTGCTCTCTATACATGGATATATAGCTCTCTATGCATACATAGCTCATCGGTCTCTCTATGAGCACTATGCATACATAGAGGGCTCTACCTTATGGATAGGGCTCTATATGCATGCATATAGCTCTCTATGAGCTCTATGCATGCATAGAGTACTCTCTATGCATGCATGGGCCTCTCTATGAGCTATGAGTACTCTATGCATGTATAGAGTACACTCTATGTAAGCATAGGCCTCTCTACGAGCTCTATGCATGGATATATAGTACTCTCTATGCATGCATAGAGCAAGCTATGTCCATGCATAGAGCACTCTATGAGCTCTATAGAGCACTTTATGTATACAAAGCTGCATGCATAGAGTAGAGCACCCTCTGCATGCATGGAGAGTTCTATTGATAAGGTAATCCCTCTATGCACGCATATAGCTCATAGAGAGCCCTAGAGAGATCAATGCATGGATAGAGCACCCTATGCATTCACGGAGAGTTATATCAATAAGGTAGATCCCTTTATGCGTAGAGCTTATAGAGATTCCTATACATGCATTCACGGAGAGTTATATCAATAAGGTAGATCCCTTTATGCGTAGAGCTTATAGAGATTCCTATACATGCATAGAGAGCTATTTCCATACATAGAGCTCTCTACTAGAGAGTTCTATACATGCATAAAGAGCTCTATCCATAAGGTAGAGTCCTTTATGTATATGTAGAGCTTATAAAGATCCTTATACATGCATAGAGAGCTATATCCATGCATAGACCTCTCTACTAGAGTGTTCTATACATGCATAGAGAGCTCTATCCATAAGGTAGAGCCCTCTATGCATGCATAGAGCTCATAGATAAAAAGAATGTAGGAGAGAGGGAGAGGTTGAGTTCCTTGCAAGCAAACACACATACACAAGACAGAGAAAGACACAAAAGAGAGATGGATGGTTACATTTTCTTCTATCTTCTTCTCTTCTCTACAACTATAAAATAAAGAGATAAGAGTACATACTATAAGGGAAAGTACTCTCCTACTATTATAACATACAATGGACAGTACACAACTATATGAGTTAGCACTATAACTATGCTATACTCTAGTAATCCAAATATGGTTGTCACATAGTCTATCGTCCCTACAATTGTTATATCACCATAATCTCACCGACCATGCTAGTGGCATAAGTGCGAAAGCTATAACCTATGCGAGTCATCAACACTAGTTGAGCTTTATATCTCAACATCCCCCTCAAGCTTAACTCCACACATTGTGCTCTAAGTAAGCGCCTTCGTGAAGATGTTAGCCACTTGATCCTATGTGCTGATATATACCATATCTACATCACTTACTAGATCTTTTTTTGTCACACAAAGTGATAATTGTTAATCCCATAGGCTTGGATTAACAAAGTTGCTTCTCTATTTGAGGACATTGATAAGTGTTATGTGAAGGCACTATAAAGGTTGTACGTTATGAGATACTGACTAGCCAAGGCTTTAGTAAGTTTTGGGCGCCCAAATATGAATAAGGGCTAGTTGTATAAAAGGCATTTTCTCATAATGGAAACACACAATCCCCCTTTGTGCTATGAGAGCTCTTGCTTTGTCTTGTGAGGGAGAGGGAGAGTGTACTCTAGTGTATGCTCCTCTTCTATGCATGTGTGTGGGAGAGTGAGAGGAAGATTGCCTTGCATTGTGGTGTGAGTGACTACGTGGTGACAGCGTGGAGGTGGAGATTGGAGGAGTGGAGCTTCTAAAAGCGAGCTTGGAGAGTCTCAAGGGACGTGAGCTCGAAGCATACGATAGTTGTTGCCTGTTGCTTCTTCCAACTGTGGATGTGTGGAGTTCCCTCTTGGGAGGTGCAGTAGCCCATAACATTTTTGGCGCCGTTGCCGAGGAAACAACCATTGTTTCTTCCATCCTCTTAGAGCTCTAGCTTCCATTATGCAAGATTTACTATTACCTTTGCATTCGGAGGTGCATTGTGAAAAATTGTGTAGATAAGGTTTGTGTGGAAGAGAAGAAATTAGAGTATTTGAGAAAAATTGTGTGTTTGGAAGTCTGGGTGAGTATTTGGTATTGCCAGTGCATCAAATTGCCCAGGTTCTTCCTACCAAAGAAGTGTTGGTTCAAGCTACTTGGTGAGCACTCAATTGAGTGTTGTAGCTTGGAGAAATTTGACCACCATAGAAACCAGTAGTGAAGAATCCATGGAAGAAGGGCTAAGATTCTCTAGCTTTGGAGAAGAAAAACCAGGTTCTCCTGTGAAGTCGAGCGGAATCTTTGATATGGCCACGGGATTTTTTGGTCTCCAGCACAGCACAGAAGATGAAGCGCAATCTGCGGGTATGGGCCCGTTAACAAGCGTAGGACATGGTCTAAGACCAGATTTACCAACCTAAACTTCTGGCCCCAGGAATGCTAACAGAGTCAGGATTAGTGGAATGACTCCTAGGGTTAGGAGAGGGACAATGAAAATGCTGCCCAGACGGGCCAAATCTTCTTTCCTACATTGGAGGAAGTGAACATTAACATGAAATTGGTTGAACCTCAGTGCCAATTGTTGCGACTACTGGGCTTAAAAAGGCAAGAGCTCGATACGTGAAGAACGATGGCAAAACAGAGAAAAATTGATAATTTAAATATGTTTCGACCATGTGGAAAAGAATAGGAAACATCTAGAAACGCCACTGATAACATGTGGATGGGAATGACAGATGGAGGAATACCATCCTTAGAACCCATAAATGAGAAACGCAAGGCTGATGAAGTCCTCAAAACACAAGAAGAAGTGGACAATATACCTAGGGCATCTGCCTGTAGGAGGAGAGGATTTCCTCTACACGAGAGAGGATATACATGAAATGATCAATGATCCCACATTATTGCATAGCATGGAACTTCTAATTCAACAAAGGCAGGCTGAGGCCGCTAATGATGAGCCAGGTGATGAGGATGTGCTCGGACCCAGCCATAGACCCGAATTGAATAGAAGAACCTATGCAAGAAGAGGATGAGGTCTAGGTAGGGGGTAGCTCCTCGAAGGCCAATTGTGGATCCCAACGTATATCTAAATGTGGTCACACAAGGGCGGATTTGTTGAATATGGATGCACAAACGGGCAGAGGCATGGTTAGGGAACTAGGCACTGCCCTTGAATCTAGACCATCTCAGATGAAGCCACACATAATTTCGAAGCTTGTGTGCAAAAGTTCTTAGAAGATGGGGACCCGATCTAGCACATAGAGATTTTTGAGTCAACCTACGAAACATGTGGGCCGGTAAGCGATGTAACCATGATACATGCTTTTTCTCTGACCCTAGAAGGGAAGGCCCACCAATGGTATCGAACCCTAAAGCCTGAGGATAAAGTTAATTTCACTCGGCTCGATAATGTGTTCATAGCGAGCTTTGCTCGAAGTGGTGATAGATGGAGTCTTGTGGCACAGCTCCACAACATCAAGCAAAAAGAAAATGAGTCTATGCAGAATTATGTTTCTCGTCTCAAACACTTGAACTCAAGATGAAAATTGAGGGAAAGGATAACTGATGATTAGTTATTGCCCTTCTTTTGGAGAGGAGTCAGAGATCATAAGATGTATGATTATCTGGTGTTATCCTGACCGACTAGTCTAGATACGTGCTATAAGTTGGCGATTGAATATGAGGATAACATGCTTGAGTTGCTGTAACCGGAAGACGCCAAGGAAGATTCGATGGTAGTAGCATCACGAGTCTCTAGTCATCAGGATGTGAGATCCAAAAACAAGCAAGTTGACAACATGGCAATTGAGGAACTTAGTATTGTGATTTTAGAAAAGTTGAAAGTCAGGGATGGGAGGGAAGCGTTAGGAAATGCCCATCTCTACCCTCAGAGAGAATTGATTTGGTGCTTAATCCTATAGACAAAATCATACGAGAACCGAATGCCCTCACATAAGGCCAAGGTAGTTACTTTATTGTGCTCACCCACTATCAGAGACTAGGGAACCATGACACTGCCATGTGTAGATATTTGAGGATTTAGCCTTTAGCACAATTGCTAGAACCCAGAGTGCCTCTAGCCTTACCAGCACTACGGATGCAAACCAATGTGACTACAGGGTAGTCGAATACATCCTACTTACCAAGAGGAATGTTTATAATGCAGGACATGTCGCCATTGCCGCCACCTATTTTACCACCACAAGCCAAGGTCAACCAGGTGTTGATTGAGGAGCCCTTGGAAGAGGGAGAAGTCATGCGCGAAGTAGAAGTTATGCATATACACACAGCCTAGAACAGTCCGAATCAACCCCTTCTCTTAGTCTCATATTTGCAGCCTTGCTACATTCCATTGGAAGAGTGCATAGGCTTGAGATCGGTCATCATTGGTGCTTCTATAGCTGTGTATAGTTCACCCCGAATCTTGGTCTTTCAAAGGTCTTGTGTTTGGCTTATCTATAGTCCCGACTACTATGAGGAACCAATGGAGATCACATCGGTATTATGTCTTACAAAATAGCACGCTAGTACTAGTGTTTCAAACCATGGTACAGTGGAAGGAAAAAGACATAAACTCAACTATGAGAAGGGGACCCATACAATGTTTTCATTGTAATGGACCTCATCGAGTAGTGGAGTGTCCTCTAAAAAATGTGACTAATGCTGGCCAAACTTAGTTGATATAGCAGTAGTGAGACCAACACCATGCCAACTCTTTCATGTGGTAAGTTTGGTGTTGATCATCTGATCAAGGACTTCCCATATCACGCCAATGGCTTTGCTTCGATGTCTAACCATGCCACCATCAGGACTATAAGTGTGCAGTCTGGAAATATTGCACCATTGAATGTCCTGACGCGCGCACAAGCGAAACAAGTCAAAAGGAAGAACCCTGGAGGTAGTACAACCTCTAAGACTGTGGGAGAAGGACAAGAGTGAAAAAGGTGGGCAAGGGTGATACCATGGCCATAATTCAGGATGGATACAAGGAAGATACCATTGACACCAGATCCACCCAATCAAAGGAAGAAGATGACCAAGTCCCAAAATCAGATGAGCAAGCGAAAGAGAGACTAGTAATCCCCAAGGGTGTTGGAGAATATCCAAATGCTTCAGAGGAAATAAGGAAGCTTGAGGAAGCTAAGACCCTTGTTGAGGAGTGTCAACGTAACCATGAAGCCAAATTGAGGGCTAACAAGGCCAGGGATACAATGTACACACGAAATGAGCTATTAAAAGAAAGGAAGTTGGATGTGCCTACTCCAGTTCTAGAAGGGTCCGAAGAAGGAACTCATAGTGACCTGATGGCAAGAATGTTTGAGGAGGCAGATCAAGAATTGTTGATCCATTCATTCCCTAGGATTGAATATGAGACAAACACGTGGAAGGAGCCCTCACTTTCTAGAGAACCTAGAGATATAGGCAATCTCTTAACAATACTATCTACAACCGTAAAAATGCTGCTGGGACCATTGCTACGCAACACACCGACATTGTGGGAGGATGCGTATTGGCACAACCTAGGAATTCAAGTTAGATTACCCAGTTTGCTTTGCCAGTAGACAACTCAATGATGTAGAAATAAACTACACCTAATTGAGTGTGAGGGGTTGGCCATGTTTTATGATGTTAAGAAATATAGACATTACTTATTGACCAACAAGTTTGTATTCTGTGTTGATCACCAGGCCTTATTATATCTAGTGAATAAGCCATGTACCATGGGGAGAATCACATGATGGTTGCTTCTTCTCTTGGAATTTGACTTTATGGCAGTAGTGAGAAAAGGAACACAACATGTTTTGGCAGAACATATGTTTAGAATCTGAAACAGAGAACCTGAACTGGCATTGATGATGACCTCCCAGATGCATGTCTGTTCAAAATTGATATGGTGCCTAAGTGGAGCGATTAAATATCAGAGTACCTAGCTCATGGTTTTCCACAAGATCTGCTGTTGAACAAAGATAAGATACGTCGGCTTATTAAGCTGGACACACCATATCAATTGATCGCGGGGGAGAACTATACAAGCTGCGCAAAGATGATATCCTCTAGAGATGTGTGCGAAAAGATAAATTTGTCAATCCACGATATTAGAAGAAGCACACTCAAGAATAGTCGCCACCCCAGAGGACATTTTGTTGGAGTAGTTACTCGCAAAGTACTCCGAGTAGGGCTATGGTGGCATACATTATTCGGGGATGCCATATAATTTGTGAAAAGATGCAAGGAACGTCAACGGTTTGCTATTCCGCAGGACAGAATGCCACTTCCCCTTGTAATTGTGAGATAACCCTTTGAGAAGTGGGGTATTGATTTTACTGGACCCATTAGTCCAATAGCACATCCGTCCCCAAGCTCGTTATGTGATTGTGGCCACGGATTATTTCACCAAGTGGGCAGAGGAGAGAGCCTCTAAAAAAGTTGATGCTCAAACCACAACCAAGTTCTTGTATGAGCAGATCATTTCCAAATTTGGTTGCCCAGTAGAATTATTCGTTGATCAGGGTTCACATTTCATCAACAATTAAGTGATTGAACATTTACTCATGGGATTCCTTGTAATCCATTGAAATCATCACCTTATTATCCACAAGCAAATGGCCAAGTTGAGAGCACTAACAAGATTTTATGTGCTATCTTGACCAATACCTTAGAAGCCAGTTGCATGGATTGGGAACATAAGCTCATTGCAGCACTATGGGCCTATCATACATTGTATAAGGTGGTGACGGTATACACTCCCTTTCGTCTAGCTTATGGCATTGATGTGGTAATGCTTATGGAATTCTTAGTTCTGAGCCTGCGTATTGCGTTACAAGAAAGGCTTACAAAAAATACGTTAGCCAAGAGCCCGATTGACTTAGAAAAACTTGATGAAACTCGGCTAATTGTATCACATGGGCTCATGGTCGAGAAATTGCAGAGAAAACATTGGTTTGATCATAACCTAATACATAAAGAACTGGAAACGGGAGACCTTGTCCTCATGTATGGTGCTAGAAGCACCAAGAAAAAGAAAAAGAAATATAGAGGGTTCAGACCTTTTAGAGTGTCCGAGATCACCCCTCAAGGGTCAGTCTGAATCGAAACCATCGATGGGGTAGAAATGGAGGGAGACATCAACAGAAGTAAGCTCAAAAAATATTATGGACCCCTGACCAAGGAAATGCTTCGGAACAAGAGCATATTCTAAAACACAACAAAGAGGTAGCCAAGGAAAGAATCAGACAAGCATAAGAGGAAGCCAAGGCAAGGGAAGCCAAAGCAAAACAGAGACTCAAAGGGAGAACATTTCATGTAAACATGGCTTCACTCACCTTGCTTGAAGAGGATGACGTGGATATTGAGCCATCATGCCTCAGTGTAAGTGTCGCTACAATGGGCAGTCACACAAAGAGCATTGCATTGATTGATACGGGATCAAGTCATAACTTGATTTCCTATGAAACATGGGTATATCTAAACAAACCTCACCTAGAAGCAACTAGTGCACAAGTTCGCAGTATGCATTTATTAGTTATGTAAACAATGGGATTTTTGAATGTTAACATCTCCATCAGAGATAATCCCTTGGTTTGGAAATGTATTTGTTATGCCTGTAGGAACCATGGAAGAGGAGATGATCCTTGGACGATCTTGGATTTGCAAAGGTATTTGTTATGCCTGCAGGAACCATGGAAGAGGAGATGATTCTTAGACGATCTTGGATTTGTGCCAATAACTATCATATCTAATGGAAAAATGGGTAGTACAACTCAACGTCACCATCCCCATCACCATCCCATTATGGAGTCCCTTGAATAAGGGAAAGTAGGCAATCACATGCGACATGGAGCCACCCATGCCAAGTAAAGCAGAAGAATCAACAGATCAGGCGTCATCAACGTAACATCGCCATTCAACGCAACAGATCAGAATCCCCCTTAACGACGCAACATCGCCATTCAAAAGGACCATAGAAAAGACAACGAATGTATCTAGTCAGACAACATTGGGTTCTCAAATCCCGCTTCAAGCCCAAGGATACTATGATAATGACAAAACCTCGTGGGTATCATCACATCAACGACACAAAGCCAAATGCAAGAACCAAAGGGATCAAACTAGGGAGAGGAAGCCACAACCCAAGCACACACGAACACCAATTAGCATTCACAAGAGCCAACAAAGAAAAGACTTACTAACAACACAGGGCTACCATCAAGGAAATGAAAAAGTATGGGCATCAAAAACCAACACAAGATCCAATGTGGAATTTACCTCTAAAGTTACAGAGGAGAGCCATCAACACACAAGCAAAATCAAAGCCCAGATAAGTCAAGTGTCAAGGCAGCACCAAAATGGGTTTGGTAGAAGAAAACCAATCAAACCAAGTAAACAAAGGAGTATGACACCTCCAATGTCACCCACCAAAAATATCAAACTGAGCCGAGTTGTGGACTAGGGTAATGCAGATGTGCACCCACATGTACATGAAACAAAACATGTTCACCAGAATTCGAAAAATGCACTCCTGCACTAGATGGAAGGAAAAATCAGAAGCTCTCACTCAGAACTACAGTGGCTACAACAACACATACCCACCAGCTCCCAAGTACAGACTTGGTTCTCGTGGCAATAAAAGGAAGAAGGGTGACA
Source organism: Cibotium barometz (assembly GCF_041138505.1). Taxonomy (NCBI): domain Eukaryota; kingdom Viridiplantae; phylum Streptophyta; class Polypodiopsida; order Cyatheales; family Cibotiaceae; genus Cibotium; species Cibotium barometz. Next base: position 2,803,481 of record NC_141093.1, on the reverse strand, counting down.
AAGAGTACCTCGCTCCAAACAAAAACTCCAAATGAGTATAAGGTAAAGGGGTATGCAGTTCATGTCGTGAAACATGTTCATACGTTTCACATGTACAATTCTACTCTTCTAGATGCATATAGTGTGGCCTTGGAATGTTTGGGCATATAGGAATCCATAAGGTATCAACATTTGCATTCACGTCATGAATCACTCTACGGGCTATTTTACGTCGTGAACCGCTAAGAGCTATTTCACGCCGTGAAACACTTCGGGCTATTTCACGTCGTGAACTGCCTCATGACACTTCACGTAGTGAAACAGTAAAAAACCATCCACGAACCATCTGCAAACACGTGGCATGCCCAATAAAGATGGTTGTCGGTGCTTTGACGGCTAGAACATAAATACCACGTCTTTCCTCTTTCGTGCATTTTCATCATCAATTTTTGAGTCCTCTTCTTCACCACCACTGACCGTCCACAATCATTGTGTGCTCTCCATCCCCCACACTTTTTGCCTACGCTCGCCCCACAGTTGTCTCCTCTCAGGTAGGAGCTTGATGCCTTATGCTTGCTTCAATCATTAGTGATTTGAGATTGTGCATGAAATGCTTAAACGGTAATTGCATCTAATTCAGTTCTCTCTCTCCCATGGGCGATTCTCTCCCCATGTGATTAGTTTTTCCACTTACACTCACAATAAATGCATAATTTCACCATGTGAAATAGCATTATGCTATTTCACGGTGTAAAAACCTCATCTGCACATTTAAACATATCAAACTGATGATTTTGAATCTACCTCCTACTAATAAGTAGCTCACACATAGAGAAAATTACTAACACACATGACAAGTTTTAAGTCGTGAGCCTTCACGAATCTGCTAGTTCATGGTTTAACCCTTCATGAATCTGCTAGTTCACAATTTAACCCTTCACAAATCTGCTAGTTCATAGTTTGACCTTTCACGGTTTAATCCTTTCACGCTTTAAGCCTTTCACGCTTTAAGCTCTCACGACTTAACACTTCATGCTTTAAGCTCTCACGCCTTAACACTTCACGCTTTAACCTTTCATGCTTTAAGCTTTCACGTGTTAAGCTTTTTCATGTTAAGCTTTCACGTCATGAACTACAGTCTGTTGCTTCACGGCACAAACTAGTTATCTTGCTAATTCACCACATCACTCCACTGTTGTTATTACTCACTTTACTAACACTCTTCCCATCATACGTCACCGATTAAGTCACCACTCACACATGAGCTTCTACCAGTCAACAATGAGTGATGCTTTATTGATAATGTTACAGATGGCATCCTCAGAAAACTCTGACCCAGCCGTGACTCAAGCTAACGCCATGACTCAAGCCAACGCCATGACTCAAGCCAACGCCATGGGGTCTCCAGCCGCAAAGAAGAAGTGAGCACCACGAGGTACCAAGCTGGTCATCTTGCATTAAAATAACTCCTCCTTGATCCACTAGCATTAGTGACAACTAGGAAGAGAGGCTTAGAGAAGCTAGGATAGGAGCAGTAGTCAAGAGGTATTTAAGATGATCAAAATATATTTCTTGAGTACCAATATACCTGGGACTGTATGCACATGATTTAAAGGGGACAATGCTCCACGTAGACTTCCTAATGGATAAAGGAAAGATCCTCTTCCAATACCTTTACCCCGAGTGTCTACAGAATCTAGACGACATAGATGTGCAATATAAGCTGGAAAAGGTGAGGCTAGGCAAGATGGTAGAGGCACTACCTCGCACGATCAACAAATCACTCTATGCAAAATTTTTGAAGACTTATGACAAGAATACCAAGAGGGGAACAATAACAAATCTTGATGGATCTACAGAACATGTATCGAGGGGATGATCAGAGAGGCATTGCAATTGCCCCCCACCCAGTCACATGTTCATCCCATAAACCAAATGCCAACGTAAGACATGCTCAAAAAGATTGCATACAATTCAAATGGGATTGAATATGAAAACATATGGGAAGAAGCAGATGAATGAGCTTGCCGCACCATGTCAATGATCCTACAGGTAAAGCCAGTGGGCGAATACAACAGGGTACCACTTCACAGAAGTGCCAAGGTCCACGAGAAAGAAGAGGATCAGGCATGGTATATATCCATAGGGAGATGGAGAACTACCTCAAGTCACACCAAGTCAAAGGTGTGCAATCCATACATTTTCACCAAAATACTTAGCCATGCAGGAATGTTAATCCAATTCTAGGATTCACAAGAGCTACCGCCATTATCTTACATCAAGGAGTCATGGTAGATACACCAAAGGGTCATACATTCAAGATATAAAGCAATAGTGTCCAAAGCGAGAACTTGGACGGGTGCCCGTAATGGTGTGACAGAGTATTTATGGCGATTTCCGCTTCATGAGCATGTGGTAGCAAGTTAGGATGAAGTCCTAAGTGATGTACTTCATGGATATATTATGAGATTAGTCATTGTAATAGCATTAGGCCTCTTATGAGCCTAAAGTGCCCGGCCGGCCATAGTTAAAGTGAGTGTGAACACTTATGGCTATGTATATAAGTGAACTTCTCTCATAATACAACATACTCTCCCATTGTGCAATTGAGTCTTGCTCTTGCTAATCCTCTTGCTAATCTCTCTCCCTAATGCATGCTAGTGAGTGTGTGTGAGTGAATTGAGGTGAGAGGAGGGACAAGGACCCGTAGTGCAATGCGGCGGTGTGACAATGCTCGCGGGGAGACGTGGTGGAATTGCTTCTTCTCAAGGAGTTATAGAGCTTGGAGACCTCAAGGGTTACGAGTTCGGCCATTGGAAAGATCCTCACAACAGTTGCGGTTCACCAGGTAATCTCTTTTTGGATGTGTTTCAAGGAGGATTAGGGTGAGTCATAAATAACATTTCTGGCGCCGCCTGCCGGGGAGCCATCCCTTGGATTTTTTCATCGTTTTTGCCTCTAATCTATGCATAACCCATTGCCCATTATCTTGATTAGTGGCATGAAAAAAGATGTGTATTTGATTGGTGATTTGTGTGAATTTTAGATTAATTTGTTGTTTTGGTGATTTTTCATGTTCTTAGGGCTTGCACATAGTTTGTATTAGGCTTAGTTTGCATCCATTGCATCAAACACTGTAATTTTTAGTGAATGTTAGCTCTCTTTAGTTTAAACATAGATCTAAGATCATTAATTCTAGTTTAATTGTGTTTTTTGTTGAAATTGTTTGGATTAGAGTGTTAGCAAGCATTAGGAGTAGCTTAATCTTTCAAAAAATTTCTTAAAACCATAAAAACCCTTGAATTTGACTAATTTCTCTTGATGGCCTGGTTTTTGTCATTAAGAGTGATTAATCTTATTTAAAAGGCCAAAAAATTAAAAAATATGGTAATTGGGGTCTAAATTGATCATATGAGTAGTCGAAATTGAGATTTTTGAGTGTTTTGAGAGCATCTAGATGCATCAAAACACCTAATCACATCAATTTTTTGATCAATTGGAGAAATTTGACTCTCTTTGCTTAAATTTGCCTTAAAAGAGGAGACTATAATTAAGAGTCTAATTAATCCTCTACTTTAGATTAATTTACACAATTGTTGATGCACAAAGATTAGTTTTTCCTTGCTCTATCCAATGATGTGCTTAATTGTGTGAATTAATTAGGAATTAGTGATTAATTAGAGTCCTTGTGAGATGATTAGTGTAAAAGAGAAAAATATTAGTGAAAAGATTAATCTTGGATTAATTTTTAATCACTTTTTTACATAAATCATTAAGGCTAATGAGCATTCAATGAGAAGATGCTCATGAGTTGTCAATTTGTCCATTTTGGGAGTCATTTATGAAGGGTGTAAAGGGTGTCATTAAAAGGTTGACTTTTTTGATTCCACTTACCTTTTTTGGAAAAATGCCCATATCCCTTTCATTTTTAAATTCAAAAAATATTTTCTTCCAAAAGGGAAATTCATATTTTCCATGACTTAAAAAATAAATAAAAAAAATCAAAATTTAATTTCCACGTGAAGTCCGGTTCACACGTGAAAATTGTTTCACGGCGTGAAACACTAGTTCACGTGGCTAATAATAATAATAATAATTGAAATTTAATTTCCACGTGAAGTCTGGTTCATGCGTGAAAACCGTTTCATGACGTGAAACACCAGTTCACGTGGCCAAAAAAAATGCAATTTAATTTTTCGTGAACCGTTTCACGGCGTGAAACCTCTGGAAAACACCCCTGTTTAGAGGCCCATATCTCCTAAACTGTATATCAGATAAAGGCGCTTTAGGGCTTATCGGAAAGCTGACATTGAGCTCTTCGACTTTGGACCCGGTCGTCCGAAGTCAAAATCGACCATTTTGGTCTCCGACCTCAAAATTCGACCTGGAAATCGAGGCAAAAAACACCCCAAAAACCACGAAAAATTGCAGAAAACAGCACGAAAATGACAACGAGCCATATTCGGGCTACTTTTTGAGGGTCTAAATGACAAAATCACGGACAACTCAGGGAAACAAAGTTGTAGTACTCCAAAAATACTACAACTCCCTCATACAGAGTTTTTCAAAATTCCTTTTGGAACGCCCTTAAAAACGTGCTGTGAAACAGGGAAAAAATTCTTAGAATTTTTTTCATCTCGAGACAGTGATGGAAAATAGGTTTTAGGACCTCCTCTTCCATTTGGGAAGCTCCTAGCATACACTTTTTCCAGAAAAATATCTCAGGTCGTTCATTAGGGCAAACGAACACCTGTTTGATCCAACGAAGAGTACACCAAGCCTCTTGAGGCTGTTAACGGGTGGTGGGAAAGCATAAAAAGCAAAAAAACATCCCACCAAGCTTTGGTCCCTTGCTTAACATTCCTGCAAATCCTATTAAGTACCAACCCTTTCCTGGATGCCCACACCTTGGACATACTGAATAGTCTAGGAAGGGGAGTGGCCCAAGGACTCAGTGAGTCTCTTCCAACAACAGCACTCACATACGGCCTCAATGACTCATACAGAAATACGGCCGTTCAAATTTTTAAAATTATGGACAAATATGACCGAACAACTGACCCTGTACAATTCATTCAAATGTTTGAACAGAGATGTGAAGCCTTTGGAAATCCCAACTACCCCACTAAGGTACATGCGTTGAACTTATGCTTAGAGGGAAAAGCTAGTCGATGGTTCATCGCATTGATACCGTCGATCAAGACCAACTTCAAAACCTTGAAATCAGCATTTATACATGGCTTTTCTAGACAAGGTGATTGATGGAGTGCAGTAACAGAACTCTATTCAATTGAGCATCAACCAAATGAATCCATTAGAGACGTTATCCTTCGGCGGATAAAACTCTTGGACTCACATAGTGAGTCATGGGAAAAATTAAACGATGTTCAATTGAGGAGATGTTTCATGATGGGCTTGAAGAATAACAGCTTACATAACTTGATCATTGTATCCAATCCGGAAACATTCGATCAATGTTGTAAAGAAGCAATACGTTTAGATGACAACATGCTAGAAGATGATTATGCTACGAGATGTTCCTCATCTAAACCAAGTGAAGTAATGGCAACAGAAAGATCGATCTCGGAATTGACATTCCCAGAATTTTATGCAGCCTTATTTAAAACCTTACAGCCAACATCTGTAAGAGAGGATATAAACCTTCAAAACCAAACATCCTTAATGCCTATAAAAGTGACGAGCAAAATGCCTTGTGTTGAATGCAATCACTACGACCATCCCAATCCTCATTGTGCACACAAGGCACCTGTTCTTCTATACTGCATATATTGTAAAACCTTTGACCATGAAACTAAAAAGTGTCCAGCTTCATCCACAATGGACTCAAAACCTCCATCTCTCGTGCACCAAACCAAAACAGTCCAAAGGGTAGCAATTGCTCAAGAAGCAGTTAATCAGACACTTCAGTGTTTCTATTGTCGTGGACCTCACAAGGTGGCAAACTGCATAGTTTGGAATACTTCCATGCCCATAGTCACTGACACCTTGCTACCAATGTGTGAACGATGTGGCATTGATCACATGTTCCAAGATTGCCCAAGACGAGTTGCTTCAATGCAATTTATCTCACAAAATACAACTCTTAACATCTTAAGTGGGCAACTGGCCATAGTGCCATTGAATGCGCTTACACGTTTACAAGGCAAGGCACGACAAACAGTCCAAAAGAACATAAAAGACAATACCTTAACATGGGTAGAAGAAAATGCTTTAAAACAGAACCCAAAAGAGAAAACAAAACCTTCTAAACCCAAGAAAAACAAAAGATAACAAATTGTGGAAACCAAGGTCGAATTAAAAGATAGGGAAAAGGAGTCTGTGATGGACATAAACCCAAAAGGGGACATAAACACAAAAGAGCCAAAAGCTATATATGATGTAGAAGCATCCACCTCAAAAACCACAACACCCATATGTGTGACACACAGGATACAAAAACCCAAAAGAAAATTTGATCTCGTCGCATGGGTAAACATAATGAAAAATTGAAAAGCCAAATAAAGTCAGAGAATGAAACAAGTTCTAGTACATCACTAAGTGAGGATGAAACAAGTTCTTACTCTTCACTCAATGTACCACAGAGACCAATCAAGAAACTAGAACCCACCCAACCACCCCAAATGGAACGTAAAAAGCAAGCTCAAGAGAGCATGCTTAGCCTGGTTGAATGTCTTATAGGGTCATCGGTTGTGATTGAGCCTCATAATGCCAAACCTAAAACAACAACCAAGATATAAAGCCTAGAGGAGTACCGCTTTCCCTTTTAAGAGGAAGACATACTCTCTACAGAAGAGTCATTTGAAATTTGAAACAGACTGTACGAACTATAGGCTTAAGAAAGCATGTGAGGAATTCAATAATTCCCTTACAAGATTAAAATAGTCTCTCAAAATCTCATTTGGAGGAATGCTCTTCTCTCATGATGATAAAGCCAGCATCACATCAACACTTGCACCTTTAATGGCTCAACCTGAGTTATACAAAGACATAACAAACTACATAAAACATGAATGTCAGGATTCGCAAGTTTCCAAATAGCCCTCATTAAGAATTGTCAGAGGGCCAAGTGTGCCATTGTACGCATTGGGTACTCTTGAAAAAGCTGAGACCCAAACAGAGGATGAAAGTGAATGGGAATATGAAAGAGACACAATATCTGAAGCTAAAAAATAACTGAAACACCCATGGTTCCTTTGGAAGATTCTATCATGGTATGGTTGGATTTCCCTACAGGCAATGATGTTCAACGCAAACGTGCATTGATTAGCCCTCGAAGTCATAATATCATGACAATAGACACTTAGGTGTCATTGGGACAACCTAAACTCACCTTGACAAGCAATAGTCTTGCAAAAGGAACCAATGAACAAAACATTGAAGTTCCAGGTTACTTTAGATACACTACTCAAACAATCGATGGCGATATGGAATTTACATTTCATGTTACCCTAGATTCCCTTGAGTATGATGTCGTCTTTGGTGGAACTTGAATAAGTGAATCGCTGTATTTACTAGATGAATCCATGCAAATAGTCACCTTGAACACTCCTGCATGCAATGTATAATTGCTATTTACGGGAGGAAGAAACCTTGTAGGAGATGGAACTTCCAACATATCTTATTGAAAAGATCCCTAGGATTTTGGTTGGATTGGAAATTGTAAATAAAATCACCATAGCTCAAGCACAGCTTTATCCAACACGAGAACACAATCTCATGACCCTCGAGCTATGGGATTTGTTAGGTCAACCAACACTCACGGCACATCCTGAAAGGATTACCTTTGCACAAGACTTGAACATGCCATGTCTGGGGTACTTTGGACATATAATGTATATTGAAACTAACCCCCTCCCTTGTAAGTTTTTTGTGGTTATGTGTTGGAAGCAGATTTAATCTTGGGGCATAAATGGACTGTTGCTACCCAAGCACCACTGTGCTTTGCTAGCGATAGAGTCATCATGATGATCAATGATAAAAAGTTGACAATACCATACTGCCAGGAAGAGGATCCAACACTAATGGATATCTATGATGCGGAACACCAAAGGATACAAGCCTCTTCCACAAAATCCCCTCTCTACAATGACCTACCATCTGCGTCAACAACCAACTCCGATAAAGCCTCTACTCCTTCAACCCCATCCTCACCTACGAATTTCGATGCCAAAACCTCGCAATTAGCAGCTATTCCTGAAGAAGTTCCTAGATCCCAACCATCTAACTCTAACAGGGAACTCAAAGGAAAGGCCCCGGCTCCTATGCATCTTTATCAACAAACCTCACCAAAGGAGGCAACCACATGCTCAAAGGCCTCGTATCATCGACAGCCACTCCACAAGAGACTCTAACCTCATCATCAACAATGTCAGTGAGTTTCAAACCTGCAGCCTCAATGCCAACCCAAGTCACGGAGGGCCCCAAACCTTCCACACCAACCCAAAAGAAAACTCCACCAAGATTCCCACAATCACGATATCTTAATAGTATCAAAATGTGGGTGGAAAAACAGCTACTTGTAGCTCAAGGCTATTATGAAGGTGGTGCCAATCAAATTTGGGTACCTCGACAGTCAAAAACTCTTCCTCCAACGAAGCACTCAAAAGCCAAGAAAGAAGAAGAGTACTCCACAATACCGTCCACAAGAGCCTATGCGAGTTCCTCAAAGAACTCCACCAATGCAACAAGTGTGGGTACCAAAAACATTGCTGCAAGCACAAGGGTACTACCAAAGAAATACCAAAGCTTGGGTCCCTAAGCACATCACAAAGTCCCCTAAGCTTGCACAAAGAAGAAAGCCTCAATACCAAGCACATCGGCAACCAAATTACAGTGTTCATTAAAGATGGGTGCCTGTGCATATACTTCAACAACAAGGATACTATGATGGTAATTCCATCATATGGTTTCCAAAATCGAACAATGTGAAGAATATCTCATCACCGACTTCAATCCCAACAACTTCACCTATAGTTTGACAAGAATGAATCCCAAGCAACAACAAGCAAATCCCTCCACCACTCTTGTGCATTCAGCACCAACATAAGAGCTTGCATGTTCAAGCAAACAATCAGTAGGCACTCTTCCCTATTGCCTTGACATCATTTTAGCAACAAATTCAAGATCAAATACAGAGACTCAGGAGCATATCAAGAACAAAATAACAATGCTCTTGTCACCCCTCTGGAAGTAAGAAATGAGCACATAAGAAGCTGTTGCTTGCAAATCATGACCTAGATGACCCATTAGAAAAAAAGGAGAGGGACAAAATCTGCAAATTCACGGAATTCCATCTCACGGAATTACAATTCAAGGAGTTCCATCTCATGGCTTAAGAACCTGCACTTGCACATTTAAGTCTCATCATGGATTAAGCCATATCACACAATAGCCACTTTATATTTGTTAAGCTTATTGCTTATTATTCTTTTGGCTAAATTAATGTAGCATCTGCTCCATGATGAGTTCGAATCCATACTCATGCACTGGAGAACATTTGCACCAAAGCCTCACCATCAACAACTTCCAGGTCAATCTCTAGATGGGGGCCCATGGTGGGTGAAAGCCTGGTCAATGGTACAACCCATCACCTGGAATTTTCCTTCAAATTACAAAGCTCTCCAAACGATGCCACAATCTTCACAACTCAATGATTTTCAATCCCTAGTGAAGATATCTATATTAGCCTCGCAAGTCAATGTAATTCTTTCAATTCTCACCAACAAGTGGCTACTTCAACACAGAGCAATCAATAAGAGTCTATATGACTCAATTCTTGTATTTCATGAAAATTTGCTTCTAAGAGCACTTAAATATGCATAAAAACATAAAAGCACATGGGTAAAAGAAGACAGGATTAGGTCCTACTCAACAACATTTGACAAGAATCCTGCCACACAAAGGGACATCATCATCAGAAGCCAATTACTTCAAATGATGAATGTTGCTTTAATGAATCAAATGAGGAACTGAGAATCATCATCTCATTATTCTGATGATTAAGTCAACGTTCCTTCGGATCCTTCTCTCTCTTCTCTCCCATTATTAACATCTCTTAGTGTCCCCACTAACAAAAATCACATGTAACCTTGTCGATGATTGCCAAAAACAAAGTGGGCCAAAAAAACAAAGAGAGGCTCACACAAAAATAAAAATGCAATCATTCGCAAAACCCCCCACCCCGTTAGGAATTCCCAATACACCACTAACCTCTTTATTCATTAACTAGCTTTTCTTATTTCTTCCGAAGGAACAAGACCATTGAACGTCATTCAACATCAAAGCATCGACAAAAGCTTGTTCATTCTCCCCACACAAAGGTCTTCAATGTGATCATGCGGACGCGATTGTCATCATAGGAAGGGGGGAATGTTAATCTAATTCTAGGATTAACAAGAGCTACCGCCATTATCTTACATCAAGGAGTCATAGTACATACACCAAAGGGTCATACATTCAAGATATAAAACAATAGTGTCCAAAGCTACAACTTGGATGAGCGCCCGTAATGGTGTGACGGAGTATTTATGGCGATTCCCGTTTCAAGAGCGTGTGGTAGCAAGTTAGGATGAAGTCCTAAGTGATGTACTTCATGGATATATTATGAGAGTAGTCATTGTAATAGAATTAGGCCTCTTATGATTCTAAAGTACCCGGTCGGCCATAGTTTAAGTGAGTGTGAACACTTATGGCCATGTATATAAGTGAATTTCTCTCATAATACAACATTCTCTCCCATTGTGCAATTGAGTCTTGCTCTTGGTAATCCTCTTGCTAATCTCTTTCCCTAATGCATGCTAGTGAGTGTGTGTGAGTGAAGTGAGGTGAGAGGAGGGACAAGGACCTTAGTGCAACGCGGCGGTGTGACAACGCTCGCGGGGGAGACGCGGTGGAATTGCTTTTGAAGGAGTTATAGAGCTTGGAGACCTCAAGGGTTATGAGTTCGGCCATTAGAAAGATCCTCACGACAGTTCAGGTTCACCATTTTGGCAAGGAGGATTAGGGTGAGCCATAACAAGGAAACATTCCACTATCCCAAGGAAATTAGAAACAGGAAGAATCACAAGCCCAAGCACAACAAGAGGTCATGGTGGATCCGGCACAACTCACAACAAAGTTGCAGGAAGGACAAGCTGTCCTTAAAGACACAAAAGAGATCCTGAAGGAGATAACCAAACAAGCCAAGAAAACCCAAGAAGATGAGAGGCAGTCTCCAACAAGTGAAAGTAGAGACCAAGCACCTGGAAGAGGAGGTGACCAAAGACATAGCATCATATCAGGTAGTGTTGGCAGAACACCCAACACTAGTGAAGGTAACTGAAAAGATGCAGGGGAGAAGAGAGCTTGAGCTCTTGCAAGCACACACACACTCACAAAACCCTAAAAGAGAGCACACAAGGTGAGAGGCTGAAAATCTTCTCCTTCTTCACTCAACACTCAACACACTATATACAAAGATAAGAGTACACACAATATAAAAAAGTACTCAACCAAATACATACTAGGGTTCTCTATAGTGTGAGCCCAACTAAATAAGCTAGTGCTATAACTATGCCAGTCTCTAGAATGGTTGTCACACAGCCTGTCATCCCACTGGCCGCATATCACCCATGATCTCACCAACCATGCCAGTGGTGTAAGTGTGGGGCCTATCCCCTAGGCGGGTCATCAGTGTTCACCGCCTCACTAGATGAGCTTGATATCTCACCACTCCCCCTCGAGCTCAACTCCATCTCATGTACACCAAGCGAAGCCTTGAATCTGTGGAGCTTCTCTGTACCCAATGCTTTGGTGAAGATGTCAGCTACCTTATCCTGTGTGCTGACATAAACAAGGTCAACGTCTCCTGCCAAGACCTTCTCTCTGACAAAATGGTAGTGGACCTCTATATGCTTCGTGTGAGCATGAAAAATTGGGTTCCTGGCCAACTGTATACTGCTAATGTTGTCACAGAAAATGACAACTTGTCTATCCACTAATAGACCCAAATTTGCAAGTAGCTTTCTCAACCAAGCTACCTCACATGCTGTCGTAGAGCAGCACCTCTGTACTCAGTCTCTATACTGGATAGAGCAACCGTAGGTTGCTTCTTGCTGCTCCAAGTCACAGTAGCACTCCCCAAAGAAAACATGAAGCCACTAGTAGATCTTCTATCTGAGATACTACCAGCCCAATCAGCATCCGTGTACCCATGTACACATATCTCTGTCCCAATTTCATAAAATAGTCCACAATGCAAAGTAGACCTCACATACCTCAGTATGCATCTCAATGCATCCAAATGTAGCTTCCGAGGAACCTGCATAAATTGACTCACCAACCCAACATCATAGCTCAAATCTGGCCTGGTGATCGTCATGTAGATCAAGCTTCCTACTATGCACTTATACATAGTAGGATCCTCCAAAATCTCTCCTGAATCTGCACTCAACTCGCCATTCTGATCCAATGGCACTGAGATAGGCTTACAGCCTGTCATACCATACTTGGACAACATGTCCAAGCCATACTGTCTCTGCAGTAACCCAATACCATGTGGTACTTGTTCTTATCAAGCTTCTCAGTAACAATCTGGTTTATGCCATCATTTGCATCTTGCCAGACACACAAATTTATCAGAAACAGCACTCTGGTTTATCCTGCACAAACTGCTGTATTTTCTGCAGTGGTACTGTACTACACTCAAATGTAACAACCAGTGACCTCAATGTGCATACATACACCCAATGGCAACTTTTGACCTCCTTGCAGTACACACAATGTCTGCACAACCAATCTGTCTTCTTGCAGTTCTTAAAACAGAGTTCTGCAGAGAATCGATGACTTACCTGTAGTGCTCGAAATTGCCTGCTTTCTGAAAAATGGAGGTCGTAATGTGCCCGAAATGCGTTTTCGGCCCGAAAAATTCTGTCCTGTCCGATAGGACAGTATAGTTGCCCTATAGCTTTACTCCCACGAAGAAAGCTTCTCAATCAGAGATCGTTTGTCGGGTGTCTCCCGTAGAGCTCCCGACAAGGATGTAGTCACCAACACAAATAGGGAAGAGTAGTTGAAGCTCTTACCCTTGTACCACTTCGTGTGCTTCTCTTGCTTGCAGCTCAGTCCTTAGCATGAACCAGGCTCTGATACCATGAAAAGATGCAGGGGAGAAGAGAGCTTGAGCTCTTGCAAGCACACACACACTCACAAAACCCTAAAAGAGAGCACACAAGGTGAGAGGCTGAAAATCTTCTTCTTCTTCACTCAACACTCAACACACCATATACAAAGATAAGAGTACACACAATATGAAAAGGTACTTAACCAAATACATACTAGGGTTATCTATAGTGTGAACCCAACTAAATGAGCTGGCGCTATGACTATGCCAGTCTCTAGAATGGCTGTCACATAGCCTGTCATCCCACTGGTTGCATATCACCCATGATCTCACCAACCATACCAGTGGTGTAAGTGTGTGGCCTATCCCCCAGGCGGGTCATCAGTGTCCATCGCCTCACTAGATGAGCTCGATATCTCAACAGTAACCACCACCATTGGCCCCCAATTGGGAATTGAAAGCATAAGCTTCACAGAGAAATTATCATTGGAGTCCGTGGTTCCAGAGTCAGTACTACTCCCAACACCACCTTCCAGCCCCCGACACCTTGGTTTTCAAAAACCTTTCACCTCTACATGACCCAATACCCTCAGATCTCCCATCCTTAGGTGAAATAGCACCCCAAGAAAAGGGAGAACAACAATTGCCACAAGGAACTGTATAACACAGGATGACAAGTAAACCTCATCACAACATCCAGAAGTTACTTAGGAAGAACTAGTACCACAGGATGACAAGCAAAAAAGAATCGAAGAAGGCCTCAGCCCAGTAAGAGACGGAGACTGGACTTTGAAAACATCCAAGGCACAAGATCCTTCTTCGATTAAATGGATATGCCCACAGATGCTAGCACCTTCCTAGAGGAAAGCATGGAAGGATTGGATATGTTGCTATAGCACCAATTTCATGACTCAGACGGCTCAGCCTCAACAAGTTCAAATCTATGGTCATAGGAACAAAGGGTATGGCGCTGTCACCTATTGACCACTCATATGTTGCATGACAGAAACATAGAGTTGTGGAAGAAGATTCAAAACACAATGGACCAGGTACAAGCTCTCAAAGATCAATTAGTTACAGCCAACGCCACCCACAAAGAAGCCATAATTAAAAGCTTAAAGGCAGCAGAAGAACATGAAGCAAGGACTATTAAGCAAGACCATAGTCAGAACTACCATGGAAAATGAAGAGCTCAAAGCACAAGTTGATCAAGCAAAGGAACAGCTCTAGAGGGAGGTGGCACACACAAAAGAGAAGGAGGTACAACACACACAACTAAGGGATGCACACGCCATGTTCCAAGCTAAAGAAGATTGTTATACACAGAAAATCAACAAGCTCAAGGATGATCGGAACATAAGGTGGTTAACCTCCAGGCAGAAAGGGAATGGCTAAACAAGGCACACGTAGAGAAGCTTCGAAGCCTCATTGAGGTTATCAGTGCCAAGACACAAGAAATGGGACAAGTGCTGGTTAGCCACCAATAGGTACTTGAACATATCAACCAATAGCTCACCAACAACCAAACCATGGCATAGGAGCGTCTAAAAGTCGAGGAAGCACACACTCATGCCACCACCTCCAAGATAGTTCATGAGGAAGTTGACAGAAGATATGCAAAACTAGCAGTAGCTAGGGAAGTATGTGAGGTAGCCATCTCCACGATCCTCAACGAGAAGGATACCAGGATCCAAGAACTGGAGCAAAGGTTGGCACTCCAGAACGGCCTCAAAGGGAGGAACAATCAGATATGAATTATGGCAACTCATTGAGCGTGCTTCAAAGATAGGCTCTTTGCTGGTGACTCCTCGGGCTCCTTCTCAAACTCTAACTTTGTTTTTGTCTACACTAACCATCTCTCTTCTTCAATATGAAATAAATCTAATCGAAGACTTCATCTTAGGAGATCTCACTCTCATACATCAAAATATGGAAAGGGATGCAGACCC
The DNA here is from genome assembly GCF_041138505.1 of Cibotium barometz. Classification (NCBI taxonomy): domain Eukaryota; kingdom Viridiplantae; phylum Streptophyta; class Polypodiopsida; order Cyatheales; family Cibotiaceae; genus Cibotium; species Cibotium barometz. The sequence continues at coordinate 2,788,433 of NC_141093.1, read as the reverse complement.
AACACCGGTCATGGGGATATTAAGAGGTGATACCCAGCTGACTTATTATTTTTTAAGTTACACCCCATAGTGTTCAACCTCCGTAGTTGGTGTCGGGTGTTACAATAACAATTTGTCGAGTGTTACAACAACAATTTGTCATTCTGGATGACATTGTCAACAAAATCGACATGTTCATGCCATGCCATCCACACCAACAAATTATGAGGTTGTTTCTATGAGCTATCAGTGGATTATTAGCCATGGGTGGGTTGAAGTTTATGACACACATCAATATCTAAATCTTTCTGAATCAACCTTGTATCATCCCCTGGGTATCATAAAACTGTATTAAAAGAAACATAAACATCTGCAGGACATGCTTACTAATGTTAATTATCATTTTGATCATGAACATATTGTAAATCTCTGACCTTCATGACTTTATGAAAACCAAGACCCCCTTAGTCCCCACCCACTTCAGGGGAGGGTTAGGACGATTCCCTAGGATCCTCACAATCTATAACTTTGGTTACTTCTCTTTCGAGTAAACTCCTAAATCCCTTTCCTAATGTCTCTCCTACTAACAAAACTGAGGTATATTGTATATTCTTCCATTTCTCTTTAATCCCTGTTGAGAATTCCCAACTAGCCCTCTCAACCTCGGAGTTGCCGGCTGGCAACTAATCTATCTCCACCACGATAGCTCGATGAGGTACGCAATCTACCGCCTCATGAGATGATTTACAAGATTTTACTAACTAAAATGTCATTGAATCTTTATCAGCCGCCTCCACAGAATACGAGGGCCTAATCCAAGCATGAAATCCTCTCCTAAAGCCCAAATTGATGTTCAAAGTGCTGATATGTAGATTACACCCTTTGAGCCAACAAGAAGAATCTTGCTAGAGGGCTACTCAACCATGGAATCCAAGCGACAACCATACGTGCCGCCATATTCTCTACGAGCCCCAATGCCCAACTTAGCGGAGCTCTACCAATGGGAGGCAAAGGCACTTTGTGGAAAAATGTAGCAAAGCACACCAAACTGGCAAAACCACACTTGGCCGACTTGTTGGAAATCCGCATCGTCACATTCATGATCAGTTATTGTTTCGAGAGGTGGTGTAAGCAGTATCCTGTACATACTCGGGGTGGACACAGAAATAGTTACAGATGATGCCAACCCCTGCCTAGTGGACTTTGGAATACAGATTGATTGGAGAAAGGAGTATCTCATAGTGCTAGAGTACAACTTTCAGTACCAGTGCTCCTCGCCAAAACAAAGAGTAGATCCTCTATATTATATGCCAATCAAAAGGTGACTCACTCCTTTACAGTTTCATGAGGTGAAGCATCGAGATTCCCATGTTTGCTATAACTTCCCTCAATTATCACCATCAACATTTAAGGATATTATCAATCAAAGAAATCAGATGATGACATGGGGTAAGAGCATGGCGTAGAATACCAGATCCTGACATAGTGGTTGCCCCGTCATATTTTTGAAGTTGATCATAGTTCTTATCAATCAACCAAAGGAAAGGTATGATGGATATGAGGCAGAGCAGTTATGCTTTGACATGAACAGAGGCCAGAATGAACGTGGAATGATGCTTTATTATCATCACCTCATGTGTTTGCCACATTATATGCATGTCACATTCAAAGACATGGTCGACATTGTTACAAAACATGGATCTAGGCCAAGTTATGGAGGATCAAAGCACATGATTAATATCATGATAGAGAGAATATACTAATTAAATTTGGGTTTATGAGAGCTTAAGAGATGGCATACTGATCAAGACTTAAAGAAAAACCACTCCATAATCTCATTGCAATAATCAAGTTTCATACACCCATATTTATAGTCTTGGACTCCAATCCATGCCTTTTGTGCACCGTAGTGCTAACCATGTGTTCATTAATGCTCACACTACATGTGCAACCTTGTGCTTTCCATGTGTCACCTTTTGACCATTGACTTCACCTTTTACAAGTGACCATACAAATCAACCTTTGATATTAAACCCTTAGTTTATTCCTTTTTCTAATGGGCATGCTTCTTCTCTTGTTCATGTGACTCACTCCCTATCTCTTCCTTGTGTTCTTTGGAACCACATATCTCAACACTCCCCTTGGTGTCAAATCTTTGGGCTACTAAAGGTGGTTGGATGTGAGGTTTACAAATTTTATTTCCCCCCCTTAATTCTAACTTGGCTGGGTGACTCAAAGGCTCTTGTTTGGCTTGTACACTCTCTAGCTCAAAGGTTACTTGGAGGTGGTTTGTTTTTCACTCCCCTTGGGTGCATCTTTGGCTACTCTCAGGTGGTTGAGTGTTACAACATGTCAACTCATTTGGTGGCCTACTCATTTGGTGGCCTTTACAATGTTGGCTTGGATAGTGAGGGAATTTTTTTGCGTGCTCATTTGGCCACATTTTATCAAAGGTTACATTAACAAAAAAAATTTCATGGTCATGCATTTGCCTGCTCATATTAGTGGCATTTACAAAGGTCACATATTTTTAATGAAAACATTTTGTCGATGATGATGACTTTGTTGATGGTGGTGACCCTTTTGATGAAGTGCATGTCAATGATGACTGTGCTAAAGAAGCCCATCATACTTTGCACACTTTGAGAGTCTTTTTATGCATATGAACACTCTCTAGTGCAAATCTTTTTGCACCATGCATTTAAATATATATATATATATATATATATATATATATAACCTTGTCTCCAAGAGATATGTTCACACCACACAGTTTTCATGGAGGCCGCATGCTGCAGATCTTGTCTTCTATTCTGCCACTGGGGTGAAGCTGCCACACGAGCTCTTCTTCTCTCTTCTTTGCTGTGCTTATCTCACAGGTTTAGCTCTCGCCCACTTTGCGCTACACGGGCTCTAGCTAGCCACACAGAATATTCTGCAGATCGTGCCTCCCGCTGCTTCCTTCTCCAGCCCTGCTTCTTCTCGTGCAGAGATCATCTCTAGATGCTATTTCTCATTATTACTGTTGCAGCCGTTTTCGACTTGTTGTAGGTGGCTGTAATGCTCCCGTCCTTCTACTACAGATCTACAGGATAGTTGCTACGGCTTGTTGTTGCGGAACATGACTCTTTGCTCTGTTGTCTTGTTGCACCTCATTTTAATGGTGCCGGTGCTGCCCAACGATTGTCTACTGCCCACGGTTGTCTCTGCTGCTCTAGGTTACTCTTCTATGAGTGGCTCTTCTGCCCTCTGCGTTTTGTGTCGACGCTGCTGTTGCAGTTCTTCTAGATCACGCTGCTTGCAGTTCTTCCTCCACGAGCTAGCCGGTGTGATGCCTACTTTCACCTCTTTCAACTCGCACTCAGCAAGTCAACTTGATTCAAGGCTGTGTTGCTCTCCGCCTGCTTTGCTATGATCTACAGTGCCTTGGTCACTTTCTTGCTTACACGTCGCACATGACCTCCATTAACACGAAGCACATGTAGCTCTTCGCCACCACTCCACGCACACACGGTGGTGGTATTACCTTATCCACCCTCGAATGTTGCCCATAGACCGTTGGCTCACATACCTTTGGTTGATAATCAAAGGCATGCCATGCTGCGACACTGAGCCTACTCGAAATTCCTGCCTCTTTTGAAGTATATGATGTTGCTCATGTGAGAAGCAGTAACTGCAACGCCTTGAGCAGTTGCTATTTGAGTGTCTGTGATGCAGAGAGCATTAAGATGCAAGTGTTCCTCTAGGTTGAAATAAAAAGAAACCCTAATTTCATACTAACGAGGCACATAAATAGAGATTTAAGGGAAAAACTAATCCTACCATAACTAAGCCATCCATGGCTCTGATACCATGTTACAAAACATGGATCTAGGCCAAGTTATGGAGGATCAAAGCACATGATTAATATCATGGTAGAGAGAATATACTAATCAAATTTGGGTTTATAAGAGCTTAAGAGATGGCACATTGATCAAGACTCAAAGAAAAACCACTCCATAATCTCATTGCAATAATCAAGTTTCATACACCCATGTGCAACCTTGTGGTTTTCACATGTCACCTTTTGACCATTGACTTCACCTTTTAAAAGTGACCATACAAATCAACCTTTGATATTAGACCCTTAGTCTATTCCTTTTTCTAATGTGCATGCTTCTTCTCTGGTTCATGTGACTCACTCCCTATGTCTTCTTTGTGCTCTTTGGCGCCATATATCTTAACAGACATTGGGTTCTGGACATCACACTTAGCATTCCGAAGAACCCTAAAAATGCTTCAATCACACTGTAACTTCTATCGACATGAGTTCAGTGTAACCAAGTCTTTCGACCTAGGTAAAAGTTCTGAGGACATAACCTACATCAAGTAGGGGGGATGTTAATCTCATCTTGGATTAACAAAGATGCTCCTCCATTTGAGGACATTAATAAGTGTTATGTAAAGGCACTGTAAAGATTTTACATTATGAGATACTGGCCAGCCAAGGCTTTAGTTAGTAAGTTTTGAGCGCCCAAGTATGAATAAGGACCAGTTGTATATAAAAGGCATTTTCTCATAATGGAAACACACAATCCCCCTTTGTGCTATGAGAGCTCTTTCTTTTTCTTGTGGGAGAGTGTACTCTAGTGCATGTTCCTCTTCTACGCATGTGTGTGCGGCGAGAGTGAGAGGAAGATTGCCTTGTATTATGGTGTGAGCGACTACATGGTGACAACGTGGAGGTAGAGATTGGAGGAGTGGAGCTTCCAAAAGCGAGCTTGGAGAGCCTCAAGAGACGTGAGCTTGAAGCATTGGTGAGTACCTAACAATAGTTGTTTTCTATTTCTTCTTCTAACTGTGGATGTGTGGAGTTCCCTCTTGGGAGATGTGATAGCCCATAACAATAATGCACCTCAATGTGAGCCCATAACAATAATGCACCTCAATATGCTTTATCCTAGCATGGTATATAGGGTTATTGGCCTTCTGTATGCTACTCAATAGCCTTTGAAACCAAGCTACCTCTCCATAGAAGAGCCCTTATACTCTGCCTTTGTAGCAAATGTTAATGGTGGTGGATGTTTCTTGTTTCTCCAACTCACAGTAGTACTCCTAAAACAAAACATAAAACCACTCGTAGATCTCATGTTTACAACACTACCAACCCAATCAGCATCTATGTACCCATGTAGTTGTATCTCTGTGCCAGCCTCATAGAAACGCCCATGAAGCCATTGGTAGATCTCATGTCTGTGACACTACCAACCCAATTAGTATCTGTGTACCCATTAGCTATATCTCTGTGCCTACTGATCCATTTGAGTTATGCTTGACCTTATACACCCACTTATATCTAATTGCCTTCTTTTCTTTAGGTGAAGGTACTAACTTCCATGTTGCCATCTCCTCATCCATGGCATCATCCCATTTTTTATTTTCCAAGTGCCTACTCAAAACAAGTTAGCTCCAACTCTTGTAAGCATAATGATATTCATCATATCTCAACCTATCAACATGATATCTAATCCTTATAAACCTACATACACCTGGATCACTGCCAGGTGTCTTTAAAACAGCCTTGGTTCTCCTTACACTAGAAGTAACCACACACAAAGTGCCAAGCTTCTCATCAAGGCTCTACTTAGAACCCACTAGAGTCACTATCCATATATGAGTGACCTGCTGACAGATCGGGCATAAAAGGTTCATCTACCTTTTCCTTCTCTTTGGATGATACGTGTACCTACATCTATTCTCAACTTGTCTGACCATTGCTAGAGAACTCTCTAGGTCCACTAAGTACCTGTGATTGCTATCTACTCTACATATGAAGTAACATCATTACTTCTTACATCTGTATCTTTTGTTACCTTCACTGCTGGTGCATACCAATTACTCATCTCATAAAAGGTAACATCTTTACTTACTCGCATCTTAGGAGTGTTAGGGTTATAACATCTATAACCTTTCTACTCCAAAGCATAACCAATGAAGATGCATTTCTATAACATCTCATGAGAGTGGCAGGGTTATAACATCTATAACCTTTTTATTCCAAAGCATAACTAATGAAGATGCATTTCTTTACCTTTAGATCCACTTCATCGTCGAGAACATGCACATATGCAATACATCCAAACACTTTCAAGTGAGACACATCTAGTTTTATGCCCCTAGACTTTTGTTCATGCGTCATAGCATGAACAACTACAATGGGATCCTATTCATAATATGTAAACAACAGTTATGATATTGCTACTTTTGCAAAAAAAATAATTTGGCATATTCTTTTTAGACATTAAGGCATGTGCTACTTTTGCAATTTTCCTTTCTATAACACCATTCTATTGCAAAGTGTACCTATATCATGTATTAGTTTTCTCAAAAAATCATTAAACTCATTGGAGAAATACTCTCCCCCACTATCTAATCTCAGGCATTTTATTTGCATGCCTTTTTTCTTCTTAACCAAGGCTTTAAATCTCTTAAAGTAAGAAAATACCTAACTTTTCTCCTTCATGAAATAAACCCACATTTTTCTAGTGTAATCATTAATGAATGCAATATAATACTTGTAACTTGTAATTGTTATAGTCTTGGTTGGTTTTCCATACATCCAAATGTATAATATACAAATCCAAGGGCCTTTCTCACTGACATGCTTTTCATGTGGGAAAGCATGGTTGGCTTGCTTTTACTAAACTTCATATACTTTATGCATACCATCAATCTTAAACTTCAGCAAACTTGCAACAATATTTTGGTCTTGCATAGACTTTAGCTGCTATATACTTACATGACCAATGCGCTTGTGCCATATGTCAATATCTTCAATAATAATATTTGGTCCTGCATAGACTTCAGTCTCGTTGTATATTCACATGGCCAATGCACTTATATCATATGTCAGTATCTGCAATGACACCTATCCTATGCATAAACATGGCTTCACCTTAAGCTTGTTCATATCCTACCATTTCTGTTACACCCTTTGCAACCAAGCGGCACTGATTTTTTGAAGTCTTCCATAAAATATCCTTGAGGATTGAGCCTCACTTTTGTAGAGCCTACTTAACCATCTATCCAATAGAAACTAGGTTCTTTCTAATATTTAAAACATGAAGTACATCTATGAAGTACTTTATTTTACCATCCTAGATAGACAAAAACACCCAACATGCGCAATGGGGTGCACATTATCATCACCTGTTTCTACATAATCTACTTTTTTTTATTTTTTGCATGACTCTAAACTACTTGCCATAAACTAATCATGTGGGTAGAGGTACCATAATCCATATACCAAATATCTCCTAATCCTGGCACATCTCCTATTATTGTGGAACTGAGCATGTGTATTGCATCACAAAGAATTTCTCACTTCTATCATCACCTATTTACTTGATGATGCGTAGTTACCTTGCTAAAACTTTTCAATTTTGGTATCATTCTACTTTTTATAAAATACAAACATTTTGATTGAAAAACATAGAAAGAAAGAGACACACACATATCTTATGATTGAGAGCACATGCTTGTGGAAGAGCAATGTAGGAAGAAGATGAATGAGATAAAGGAAGAGCAAGGTAGGTAGGTCATACAATGAGACGTAATATAATGCATTGCAACTCGAGTGGATGAATCCAAAATTTTCCCTAGTTAACATGGCTATCTGCGTGACTATTTGTGTGGCACAACAACATTGATAGTTGCATATATAGCCGTGCATACAGTTGTGAAATAACCACTTCATGCTAAATGCCACCACTATCACTAGGAGAAGCTAGAGGGTTGGAGGGAAAAGTTACGCTCCCCCTTGAGATAGAGTTATTGTAGTCTCACCAGGGAAACTTCTTCTCAATTGAGACCACCTCCACTAGATTAGCTGGGGGTGGATATAGGAGAACCGGCTTCGAAAAATCTCTGATAAAGTAAGGTCATAAGATTTTGGGAAATGTTGGCAAGTATTCCCCCTCTGGTAAAGAACATTGGCTTTGGTAGTGACCACTTTGGAAAACAACGGTAATAAATGAGCGGCCTATGTGGAGGAGGATTACTTAGGGGCCTTCGGTAGTTATTGTAGTTGTTTCTTGGCAAGACGGCACACCTTCGTATTGTATTTGGAGGGAGTTGAGGCAAAGTGGTAGCATACACACCACCGGAGCAACTCTCAAAGCTTGGTATAGGTGGTGAGTATTTCACAACTAGTTGGGGAGCTTGGTAAGCTGGAGCTTAGGTGTAGGTGGGGTACAAGGCTACTGGGATGGCTTCTTGAGGGTAGGTGGTGTAAGGGACTGGGGTGTCTGCATAGGAGGATATTGCATTTACACTTGATGGGTAGGGACATGGTCATAAGTCAAGGTTTTCACTTGAGGAGAGGGAGTGGTAACATGGTAGTATACTGCACTTGCACCCTAATGGGTAGGGGCCTGGGCATAAGTCAAGGTTTGCACTTGAGGATAGAGAGTAGCAACATGGGAGGGCTGTGAGGTACAGCTTGAGGCACCCCATATTAGGAGGGAATCGGTGCCAGTGCATATTGGACTGCTTGTGGAAGAGAATATGACACAAGATGGGCTGGTGGGGATTGGTGGTGATGGGTGTGGGGGCAGCTACTATGGCAAATTGAGTAGAAGGGGAAGGAATACTCGGTTGTTACTATTTCTTAACCATCCTCTTCAAATAGTAGCATTCTTTGTCCTTATAGCCCCCCTTCTAATAGAAGGAATAATATTTCTTAGAAGGGAAATCACTTAGAAGATGGCCATGGGAGTGACACAGAGAACACCATGCTCTCAATTTGGTCTCCTTTATCTTTAAATCCTCAATCTCCTTCCTAAGTGTTGCCCCACTACCACATTCTCTTGTTGAGATCTTCTGATGTCTTCAAGCTCTTTCTTCAGCCCTTTGTGAGCTCGTCCAAGGATGAGGAAGTGGATATATTGAGGCCATAGTCGGTGTGTGAGAGGCACAAGGATGAAGTTTATGATGAAGCTGGCACCAATGATGGCACTGTGCATGAAGTTGACGATAATAGCATTGGGATGACAAGAGGCCATGACATGCTCCTCTCTACCATTACACAAGCATTATCTAGTTGGGTTATTGCCTTATCCTGGAACTCTTGAGGAAAGGTATCTCTTAATTTTAAAGAAGTATGAGCAGGGAGAGCCCAAAGAACCCATTGGCTTAGCATGCAATCTCTATGACCTTGGGAAAGTTAAGACATAATAACTTTGGCTCATGTGATAAACTAAGAAATGGGTCCCCGACCTACATGTGATGGTAAGTTTTATAAGAATATAGCACATTGGAAGATAGATAGTAAAACAAAGTGTAATAGACAATGCAATAGATAGAGAATGGAGATAATTTAAAATTTTGAGAGATACAATGTGATGGTGTTTCCACCCATGCGAGTCCACCCGTGCACTCTTAAGTAGATCTTAGATGGCAATCTAAACAGACTCTAGATTAAGGATGTACTAAGTGTAGAGGGTGTGGATACTCACAAGCATTAGATACCTTATCTTGTGATAACTATATCTATATATAGTGCTATAAGTGGTGTGGTAGGTGTGTATACAACATGAGTGGTTATGCATCATAAACATGGTCACCACTTGACCACCATACACTAATAATGAATTGGGCCGAGGGCTCCTGCCCTTGGACCCCCCATCCGGGCTGATTCCCTGGGCCCCTGCTAATGCTCAAACCCCTAACCACATCTCCTTACCATAAAAAATTGTCACAATATAAATCCCATTGGTGTCTAAGCTGGGGTTCCCACCACCATAGAATGGCTTCTCCTTATAATGGGGGCCTTTACAAATGTGCACTAAACATCGATGTGAGATACATGCTAAGAGGCATGCATTTAGTGTATACTAACACCACCCTCAATGTCTACTTGAAGACAAATTATGTTCTTGGCCCAATGCTAAGTCGATGAAGATGCGCAACAAGTGAGTTGGTCCTTCTTGGCCCAACGCCAGGCCGATGAAGATGCCCAGTGAGTTGGTACTTCTTAAGATGCTTGGTGAAGATGGCATGCACATAATTCAGGTCCATAAAACAGTACTCCAGCTCCACTATCTCATCCTCACACATAATGATACTGAATCTTGATGTTCTTTGTTTGAGTATGAAACACACGGTTCTTGTCAATAGCCATGCAACTCTGGTTATTGCATTGCAAGGCTATAGCCCCACTAATCTGAGAAACACAGGGTTCTTGTCAATAGCCATCCAACTCTGGTTATTGCATTGCAAGGCTATAGCCCCACTAATCTGAACTTCTATGTCCCCACTAAAATCCTCCTCAGCCATATTGCTTCTTCACAAGTAGAAATAAAGCAAGCTACCTTGTATTGAGTTTCTGTAGAAGAAAGTGTGCCTTCTTGGTCCAAGAGAGAAAGCACCATAACCAAACAAAAAAATAAATTTTTTCAATGAGGCATAACATCATATTCATTTTAGAGAAGACAAAAATCATAAAAAACCATAAAATGAATAGAAAAAGAGAGAATTTCTAACTTACAAAGGGATTTGAGAGCTTTCCTTTGGCTTGATGGTTTGAGGGATCTACTCTTGTTTGAAACAAGAGTGGCCACCAATCTTTAGAAGAGGGAAGGTCAAAAACTAATGAATTATGAGTAAATTCACAGTTTTTGGCTCTTGGGAGAAGTAGGGTGACAGTGCAAAAAACACTATTCAACTTTAACAAAGGGGAAGGCTTCTATTTATAGGAAAAAGTGAGCTTCTAACCAAGCCAACTGATTCTAGAATTTTCTAGATCAGTTTGGTCAATTTTTGACCATTTTTGGGTCAGTTTAGTCCACTTTTTGGATCTAGTTGAAACAGGAGAGAGGAGAGATAAAAACATCTCATTATTTGGGAGTTTAAAACTCTCCCACACATGTGAAATAGGCACCTCCTTCATGAGGGAAATTCCCCCATACTGAGGTGTCAAAAATGCATCATTTCTTCTAAATATCTCTCTTTTTTAACTATTAAAGTTGTCGTTACTCATTTTTGGGAAATTTTTCTTTTTTTCTTCCATTTATCTCCTCCCTACATTTGGATGAATCTTATTGGTCCATAGGAAGCTTAATTTAAAATTTCAAAAAAATCTTGACCTCTAGGATAAGGCCTCTTGAACAGATTATACTTGATTTCTAATGCACCTTCTGAAAATCTTTTTGAACTTCTGTTTCGGGGGAACTTATTTTAATAAGAAGAGATATTTTTCCATCCAAAAATATTTAAAAACTGAATATTCTCTCTCTAGAATATTTTCTCTCTCTAGGCCAAAACTGATAGAAACAAGATCTTTTATATTTCTGAAGAGGGATTTGATTACAGGGGAAGATGCTCTGGACATCTTGAGAGGCTAGGGAGGAATCTTACACAGATCTACATCTCCTGCTAGAACCTTCTCCCTCACAAAGTGATAATGCATCTCAATGTGCTTCGTTCTAGCATGATATACTAGGTTACTGGCCAATTGTATGCTGCTCATGTTGTCACAATGTATGACAACTGCCCTATCCACGGGCTCTCCCATGTCACCAAGTAGCTTCTAAAACTAAGCTACCTCACAAGCTGCCATAGCATCCCTGTACTCTTCCTCTCTGTACTCAACAAGGCAACTATTAGCTACTTCTTACTGTTCCAACTCATAGTAGCACTCCCAAATGAGAACATAAAACCACTGGTAGATCTCTTGTCTGCAATACTACTAGCCCAATTAGCATCTGTGTACCCATGCAAATGTATCTTTGTACCAGCCTCATAGAAAAGTCCATAATCAACTGTGGACTTTATGTACCTGAGGATCCATCTAGCCGCATCCAAGTGTGGCTTCCTAGGGGCCTGCATAAATTGAGTCACAAGTCCAACAACATAGCTCAAGTATGGCCTTGTAATGGTCATGTAGATCAAACTACCCACTATGCACCTGTATGTAGTGGCGTCCTCCAAAAGCTCACATGTATCTGCACGGAAAGCTTTGTGTTTTGCTCCAATGGCACTGAAATAGGCTTACAGCCTGTCATACCATACTTGGACAACATGCCCAAGTCATACTGCCTCTGCAAAGAAAAATGCCATGAGGTGATCTCACCACCTCTATGCCCAAGAAATACCGCAGCTCACCCAAACCCTTTATCTCAAACTTCTGCTTCAAAAGCATCCTGACATCATGTATGTCTGCATCACTATCACCAGTGATAATCAAGTCATCCACATGGATGACTAATAGCATGATCCCTCTGTCTGTTTTTTTCACATATAGTGAAAAATCTGCATTGGGTATCTGAAATTCAATGGTAACAAGATACTCCCCAATCTTGTTTGATCATGCTCTGGGTGCCTGCTTTAAGCCATACAAGGCTTTGTGTAACCTGCACACAAAATCTGGATGTGCATCACTCTTATAACCTGGTGGCTGCATCATGTACACTTCTTCTTGCAAATCACCATGCAAGAAAGAATTCTTTACATCCATTTGATGTAAAGACCAACCCTTCACTGCAGCCATAGCAATGACAGCTCTCATGATTGCCATTCTTGTCTCCTCATAGTCTATGCCATAAGTCTGCACATGGCCCTTGGCAACCAATCTTGCCTTGTACCTTCTCTCACTGAACCATCAAAATTGTGCTTGGCTTTATACACCCACTTACATCCAATTGCCTTCTTACATCCAATTGCCTTCTTTTCCTTAGGCAAAGGCACTAACTCCTATGTTGCATTTGCATCCAATGCTACCATTTCCTCATCCATGGCATCTTCCCATTTTTTATTTCCAATTTCCTGCTCAAAGCAAGCGGGCTCAACCTCCTATATTTCTTTTACCATGTAAGCATAATGATGGGCTATATATCCATCATATCTCAACCTGTTCAACAGAGTATCTAACCCTCGTAGACCTGCGTACACCTGGATCACTGCCAGGTGTCCTTAAAATAGACCTGGTTCTCCTTACACCAGGAGTAACCACAAACGGAATGGCAAGCTTCTCATCAAGGCTCTGCTCAGAGCCACTAGAGTCACCATCTACATATGAGTGACTTGCTGACAGATCAGGCACAAAAGGTTGATCTACCTTTTCCTTCCCTTTCCATGATACATGTGTACCTGCATCATTCCTCAACCTGCCTGACCATGGGCTAACATTGGATCCACTGCTCGAGGACTCCCCAGGTCCACTCAGTAAGCACCTATGATTGTTGCTCTATATGTGGTGCAACATCAACACTTCTTACATCTGCATCTTCTGTTGCCTTCACTATTGGTGCATACCAGCTACTCATCTCATCGAAGACAACATCTCTGCTTACTCTCATCTCACGAGTGGTAGGATTATAGCATCTATAACCTTTTTTCTCCATAGCATAATCAATGAAGATGCATTTCTCTACCTTTGGATCCAACTTTGTTCTCACTTCATTAGGAACATGTACATATACAACACACCTAAACACTTTCAAGTGAGATACATCCGGTCTTATGCCTGTAAACTTCTATTCAAGAGTCATACCATGAACAGCTATAGTGAGTGTCTTGTTCATAATGTACGTAACAGTTGCTAATACTTCTGCCCAAAAGTAATGTGACATATTCTTTTCAGCCATCAGGGCGGCACGTGCCACTTCTGCAATATGCCTATTTGTCTCTCTACAACACCATTCTGGCGGAGTGTACCTGCACCTAAACTGCCTCTTGATTCCATGCTTTCTTAGGAAATCGGTGAACTCATTGGAGAAATATTCTTCCCCACCATCTGATCTTAGGCTTCTTATTTGCATGCTTTTCCCCTTCTCGACCAAGTCTTTAAATCTCTGAAAGTGAGCAAACACCTCACTTTTCTCCTTCATGAAATAAACCCATACTTTCCTAGTGTGGTCACATCAATGAATGTAACATAGTACCTGCAACCTGCAATTGTTGCAGTCTTGGTCGGTCCCCATACATCTGAATGTATGATATCCAATGGCCTTGCACTAACATGCTTTTCATGTGGGAAAGTATATTTGGCCTACTTACCAAGTTGGCATGCTTCACATACCTTATGCATACCGTCAACCTTAAACTTTGGGAAACTTGCAACAATATTTTGGGCCTGCATAGACTTCAATGCTATACGTTCACATGACCAATGCGCTTGTGCCATATGTCAATATCTGCAATGACACATGTTCCATGCGCAAACATTGCTGCCTTTATCTCACGCATGTTCACATCCAAAGTAAACATCCTACCATTTCTGTTACCCTTTTCAACCAAGCGACACTTATTTTTGAAGTCTTCCATAAAACATCCTTGAGGATTAAACCTCACTTGCAGACCCTGCTCAACCATCTGTCCAACAGAAACCAGGTTCTTTGTAATATTCAAAACATGAAGTGCATCAGCCAAGTACTTCATTTTGCCATCCTGCATAGATAATGGCACTTTACCAACATGCGTAATGGGATGCGCAGTATCATCACTTGTTTCGACATAACTTGGTTTTTTCATTTTTTTGCATATCTCTAAACCACTCAGCGTGACTGGTCATGTGGTTAGAGGCACAAGAATCCACATACCATATATCTTGAGATCCTGACACATCCCCTGTTATGGAACTAAGCATGTGTTGCATCACAAATAGCTGCTCACTTCTGTTATCACCTCCATGTTTTGCTAGATGATGCATAGTTGCCTTGCTACAACTTTCCACTTTTAATGTCATTTTGCTTTTTGTAGCAGTCCTTTGCCATGTGTCCTAGTTTTCCACAGTAATAGCACTCTATTCTATTTGCATTTTGATTTCTTTGCCAACCACCTTGGCCTCTTTGGCTCCCCCTACCTCTAGACTGGACTCTTCCACCTGTGTATGATTGCTGCTGTGAATCATTGGACTGTTGTTGTCCAGAATTCTAATTTCCTTGTCGGCCACCACACCTTGGCCTCGACCATGGCCTCTACCTCTGCCTCTACCTAAATTAGAGTAGAAGGCCTGTTTCGATGTGTTCTTGCTTTGTGACGAAGAATTCTCACCTAAAGCCTTTTCTTCATACAAGGGTCGGTACATAATGTGAACCTGACTAAATGAGCTGGTGCTATAACTATGCCAGTCTCTAGTAATCCAAAATGGCTATCACCACACACAGCCTGTCATCCCACTGGCCGCATATCACCCATAATCTCACCAACCATGCCAGTGGTGTAGATATGGAAGCTATCATCCAGGTGGGTCAGCAATGTCCGCCGTAGCACTAGTTGAGCTTGATATCTTAACAGGTAAGTGGAGATGGAAGATGAAGATAGTGTCTCTTCCTAACCATGACTTGAGCTAGGGGGTGGGTGGCTAGGTTTGTGAGATTTCATAAAATCTCGCAGTTCAGGGATATCCTTAGGATTTTTGTTAGGATATTCAATATGGGTGGTATCAAAAGTGTAAAAAGGACACTGGTTAACATGGATTCTAAATGTTTGTAGATATTATGGTATAGTTTTAGAATATCGAAAGGGTGATATAAATAAGACTCACATAACTTTAAGTGATGGTGAGTATTGTAGACTTCTAGCCACCCATGGCTTATAATCCATTGATAACTTTGTGTTACCACCTCGTAGTTGGCCGGTGTTTTGGGAATATCATCTGGAACAAACAGGTCTAAGCTTTCGACACTGTTATCCAGGATTTCAGAGTTTTGTAGTACCCGATACCAACTACGAAGGTTTAACACAATAGGGTGCAATGGATAAAAGTAAATATTCTGTGGATTAGTTAATACTATATCTCCCCCGCAAAACTCTCATTATGATAGTGGGGTCAGCATCACACTTAGTATTTTGCTTAATGAGGGTTAGTTCACCTAGGCCTAGGTTCTCAAATAGATTTATATTGTATTGAAGCAAGGAGAGGGTTAGTGTAGACAAAAATAGAGTAAGAGTTTGAGGAGGGGCCCGAGGGGTTACTGGCCAACTGACCTATCTCCGAGGCTCGCTCAAGGAGTAGGCACACTTCATCCGTAGGCTCTTGTCTTTGACTGTGGTCCTATATGGCCAATTGGCATTCCAATTCTTATAGATGGGAGTCATGGGTGCTGAGGAGGTTTGATATGGTTGTTTTGAGGACCATCCATGCAGCATCCAACTTCTTGAAGCGCCTCGTTGCTTCCTCCTAGGCACGTCTGGTGGTAGCCTCTCTTTCTTGAGCCTCAGTGATTCTTTGAAGTTGTAAGATTCCTCCTCAGCCTGAATAATGAATAAGCTTTTACCTCAATCCCTTATAATCATTCCCTATTTTTTAATACAAGAAAATATTATTTTTCCTTGTTTTTGTCTAGAGAAGAAAAATTCTAGAGAGAGGTAATTCAATATTGAGATATTTTTTGATATAAAAATTTTACAAATATCAAAAATATATTTCCTTGAAACAGAAGTTCAAAATAAATTCTCCAAGGTGCATTAGGAATCAATTAAAAATGATATAAGTAACCTTAGCCTAAGGGTCAAGATTTTCAGAGATTTTCGGATTATGGTGTCCAATTAAGGTTCTTATGGGTCAATAGGATTAATCCAAGTGTTGGGACGAGATAAAATACCCAAAAATGAGTAAATGCTCACATAACATGAAGAGTTGACTGAGTACAAGGTTTATTAGTTAAAAATTAAGAGATATTACTAAAAAATGAGATATTTTAGAGGAATGATGAATTTTTGACACCTTGGTAAGGAGAGGGGGGACCTTTGAGGTAGGTGCCTCATTCACATGTGTGGGAGGGTTTTTAATTAAAAAATATTAAGATATTTTTATCTCTCCTCTCTTCTAGATCAAACTGGATCAAAATGGGAGCTCAACTAGTCCAAATCTTGTCCAAATTCAGCCAAACTGAAGCTCGAAAATTCTAGAACCTAGTTGGACTCAGTTAGTGGCCTCTCTCACCTATAAATAGACCCTCATTCTTTTGTATTCTCATCAGTGAACTATACCATGCCAGTATTACATTAAAATACTCATATTTTTTATTATCCCTTAAAAATCCTCTACTTTTGGAGAGATTGGAGCTTCTCTCTCTTCAACAATCCTTGGAGCTTTCTCAACACACTAAACCAATTGATTGGTTGGGGGCTTCCTTCTAAGATAAAGAAGCAAGCAAAATCTAGAGGTAAGAAGTAATTTCATGGTTTTTGATTATATTCTCAAATTATTTCACTTCTCAACCCCTCTCAAGCTTGAGAAGTTTCAAATTAATTGTTTTTAATGCAAATCAAGCTTTCTATAAGAATTCTAATGATTAATCACAAAAAGTTAATCTTTATGCTTAATTAGAATGCTTTTTATGTATATCTCTCTCCCAAAAGAATAGTCATTCCTATGACTAATTCTTTAGAAAAAGAATGCTTCTCATTGATAAATTCTCAATTCAAAAATCATACTCTAAGCTAGTTAAGCTAGAGGTTAAGAAAATGGCTTTTTAATGCTTTTATGCTAATAAAATTATGGTAAACTTATGATTTAATTCCATAAATTGGATTTAAGTCTAAGGATAGTTATTCTATTATAATTGTATTACGAAGTCTTATTCTTTCTAGAAATATTAAAAATTATTAGTAATAGCAGCGAAGATATGGCAAAATTTATAGAAATTAATACATAACTCATTTTTATGCATAATGTGAAAAGAGGACTTCTTACCATATTCTAGAATTGGATATCCTATACTAAAAGAATGATTTTCATCATATTTAATGGAAAATAATTGATTAAAGAAAAGAGGAATTTTTGGTATTTTGATTTTTATGCAAAAAGAGAAATTTCCATGATAATGGAGATCCATGTAATTAAATGGAAAAAGAGAAATTTTGGTATATTAAAATAATGAATATATTTATTTTAAAGAAAAATTTTAGATAAATTTATTTTATGATAAAAGAGGAATTCCCATGACATTTGGAATTCAATCATTTAAATGGTAAAAGTGGAATTCTTGGCATATTTGAATTAATGAATATTTTTATTTAATTTAAAAAGAAATTTTAGATAAATTTATTTTATGATAAAAGAAAAATTTCCATGACAATTGGAATCCAATCATTAAATGAGAAAAAGAGGAATTTTAAGCTTATTCAAAAAAATGGATATTTGTATTTAGTTAAAAGAAGAATTTTTATGGTATTTAAGTAGAGAAAGATTTGAATTAATTTTTGGTGACAAAAGAGGAATTTTCACCATAATTCCACCTAGAGAATTGATAAATTAAATTGGTAGAAAGAATCTTTAGATATTTATGTGGATAATTCACCACAGTGATATTTTCCCAAAATGGAAGAAGAGTATTTTTATTAAAATCCGATATTATCATGTAAAACCATTTCTTAATCTATTATAGTTAAGAAGGAATGAAATTCATAAAGTTGGAATTTTCTTCGGTTAGAAGTTTAGTAGATGTTTATCTCAAGAAAATCCTTGGAATCAAAGCTAGAACTAAATCGAATGATTTTGGTTAGTAGGCCACGACTATGTGAGGGACGGTCAGTAAACTACTTGTCCATCTCTCGATCTGAATCAAGCAAAAACTTTGTGAACCAATTCCAGTTCTTAATACAAAGAATAGACTACCGTTGAATTAACCTAGTTTTCCCTTGACCAAAATCACCAAGAATTTAGTTGGACATTCAGTCAAATGATGGGTAGATTACCTTGATGAGAGATCAATGATTCTCATTATGAAATTATGGATTAAGGAAAAAGGGTTTTGTGGAATCAATCTCAAACCGAGAATTTTACTTGCATAGAACCTCTGTTTTCTTTTAAAGGACTGTTTTATACTAGAATGCTGGAGGAAGCATTTGGTATGTGTTTAACTAAGAAGAGTTTTGTTGTAACAGCTGGCGGGGAGTTGCCGAGGGACGTCGCTCGGGCAAAGCCTGCGAAGGTCTTAACTAGCCTCGGTACGGTTAAAATGGTGCGCTTTCGATACGATGGCTAAGGACCGACAAAGCGGTCTTTGAGTGAAGTTCTAGGACACCTAAGTAGGATCCTAGAGGGTTCTGACTAGGTGATGCACGGGCTCACGGTTGCTAGGACACCCATGCGTGCATCGAGGAAGATTTGGATGGACTAAAAAGAATTACTTTTGTGAATCAAATTTTGATATCGGATCTTGTTGGTTGGCCAGCTAGTCTTCAACACGGAGAGTCCAAATGACATATTTTATAATACAATGGACTCAATATTTTGGAGGATTATGATCAGTAATACTATGATTTTCATTGAAGGATTGTTTTAAAGACAACCAAATCTGTTATAATGGCAATTTCATATTGGGTGTATACGTGGTATGCCTACCTTAATTTTTGCATGAAATGCTGGCTAGGGGGCCTGGGAACTCTTTTCCTCGGTACGCGGGCAAAACATAACCAAATTTTTATAAAGGAATCCCACCAATATAGTAGTCGGCAGTGGGCAGTTGGCTAACCCATGGGCCGGTTTGGCTGGATCGAGGGATTCTTGTGATATAAATAAGTTACGATTAGTTACGTTAGTTAGATTAAGTCCTAGGAAGACCCTTGTTCTATGGGAGGGAATCAGCCGGCTGTGCCTTGTTAAAGGAGGAAAAAAGCGGTGATTCTATGGACCAAGTACAAGTCTCTTCTTTGATCTGACCATGTGACTTCAGGTTCGGTCAGATCAGTTTGAATAGTTAAGACTTTGACTCGTTAGATTAATTCTCCCGTTAGATGATTTTCCTGGCGGAATCGCCCGTGCCTTTCCGAGCGAGGGAAGTTTTTCCGAGTTTGGTTTCGGAGGAACTGCTGGACTAGTCTCTTGTCTGAATATCCATGGGCGAGGCCCTAAGTGTGGATCCTTGCCTCGCGCGTGAGAGGCTGACGCTGCTTCCGCCCCACCAGCGCCCTCAGAGGGGGCAAGGGTCTCACAGTTGGTATATCAGAGCTTTGTTGAAAGCTAATGAGGAAAAATAAATTCTTATCAGAAATTTGTAATAAAAACTCTGAAAGAGCATTTACGTGTTGTATTTTCATTCCTTAAGCTTCATTAATGAAGAATTTTAATCAAAGAATTTGGTTTTTTAGATGGAAGTTCCACACTTATCTGGTGTTCCTGACCTCACCCAGTCACAAGACATGATTGCTTTCGCCCTTCGAGCATCTCATCTCTTCCGATACAACTCGAACGAGTCGAGCCAGACTCGCAGGCCATTTCGAGGATTTATATTTTCTTGACCCAACGGAGAGACGGTAGCACAAGTGGTTTGCAGGGCAGTATGGCCACACCTCTCGACCAACAGGCGATGCTGAGACAGAATATCTCATTGACCATGATTCTGATGAGGCTGAAAGTGATACATGGTGTTATTTTATATCACCCGATGCCTCGAGATTTCAGACTTTCCTGCCATATCTACAGACTCCTTAGTCGCTTTATTCCTAAGGAGAAGATAGTAGCTCCCTTGTTGGCAGTAAGGGAACATTTATATCAGGGCATGTATGTAGCCTAGTATCGCCGTCTTATGCGTCTCCCGAGGAGATTTTGACTTTTAGAGCAGAGCTGCTCTATGTACATATTGCAACCTTTATATAAATAAAGAAATGTTTTGTGGAAAAATTCCCTGTTGTATAAGTGATTGTTATTAAGTGACGAATTGATGAAGCAAAATCTGTTACCAAGCATATGTCATAGATCTCCAATAAGATCATTTATCTTGTTTAAGAAATTATTTTTCAAACCTCTTAAGTCTTAGGATCTCGTTGACAAAATCAAAATAAAAATTTAATAATGTATCATTTTTGGCAGAATCATGAGGAGGGAACCATGGCCGTCAGCCAGATCCTCTGACTGATGAAGAAGAGCTTGACCCCGATGTTCACAAGGCTCTTCACAGAACTTAGCTCCCAGGACCCTTCAAAGGTGAAGGGGAGAACTTGGGCGAGGCTGTGGAGAAGTGGGTTGAGGCAATGGAGGAATATTTTGATGTCACCAGATACAACGAGAGGAGCAAAAGGGCTCTCACTAGGTTGAAAATTATGGAAACAGCCAGGGTGGCATGGAGAAACCATTGTGATACCAACCATCTAGATAGGAATACCCAATCCTGGAATGATTTTAAAGCATATCTAAGGAAGAGATTTTAAAGCATATCTAAGGAAGAGATTTTGTCCCCCCGGATTTTTAGAAACCAAGATGAATGAGTTTTTAAAGCTAAACCAGGGGAGCAAAACCATTGAAGAATATCATCAGGCATTTGCTCTTCTCCTCAAGTACTCACCACCTCTAGACAAAGAGCAACTTATGGCCAAGTTCATTCGAGGAATGAACGAACCTTTAGACACCCTGGTCAAGAATGCCAAGCCAGTTTCCATGGCAGAAGCTGTAAGAATGGCGAAGGACTTCGCCAAAGCCTTCATCGTTGAAGTCCCGCCACAAAGTCAGCTCCCTCATCCTTCATGTAAGATTCCTCCCTTCAACTTTTGTGGTGTAAAGGTGTAAGAACCTCCCCTTCTGTTCTTGTAATTATTCCCCTCTCTGAAATAGAAGAAAGCTAGTGTCTAAAATGGATTCCCCTGAAACAAAAATTCAAAAATAACTTTCCAATGTGCATTTGGAATTAATTGAAAATGTGTATTGAAAATGTGTATAAAGGACCTTAGCCTAAGGGTCTACATTTTCAAAAAAATTTAGATTATGGTCCAATTAAGGTTCCAATGGGCCAATTGGATTAATCCAAGTGTTGGGATGAGATAAATCCAAAGAATAAAAGAAAATACCCAAAAATGAGTAAATTCTCACATAAGATGAAGAGTTGACTGAGTACAAGATTTATTAGTTAAAAACTATGAGATATTACTAAAAAAATGAGATATTTTGAAATAATGATGCATTTTTGACACCTTGGTACACGGAGAGGGGGACTCTTGAGGTAGGTGCCTAATTCACACATGTGGATGAGTTTTTAATTCAAAAAAATTATGATATTTTTATCTCTCCTCTCTCCTGGATCATCATCAAATTCACGGGAAACTAATTTTTAGTATTTATGCATAAATAATTAATTAAAGAAAAGAGGATTTTTTGGTATTTTGATTTTTATGCAAAAAGAGAAATTCCCATGATAATGGAGATCCATGTAGTTAAATAGAAAAAGAGAAATTTTGGTATATTAAAATAATGAATATTTAATTTAAAGAGAAATTTTAGATAAATTTATTTTATGCATGAGAAAATTTAAATGATAAAAGAGGAATTCCCATGACAATTGGAATTCAATCATTTAAATGGTAAAAGTGTAATTCTTGGCATATTTGAAATAATGGATATTTTTATTAAAGAAAAGAGGAATTTTAGATAAATATAATTTATGATAAAAGAGAAATTCCCATGACATTTGAAATTCAATCATTTAAATGCAAAAAGAGGAATTCCTATGATATTTGAGATCCAAGAAATTAAATGGAAAAAGAGGAATTTTTAGCATAATTCAAATTATGAGTATTTATCAAAAGTGGAATTTTGAGCATTATTGGAAAATATGGGTAGAATTGATTTTTGTAAATCCCTTGAATATTTTACTCAAAAGAAGTATATTGAATATATTTCACTTGAGAAATTTGAGAAAGAATATGAAAATATCCATCGAGAAAAAGTACCTTTAACTAGGCCAAGAAATTGGCAGAAATTTAGAAAAAGTCCCATCGGTATCGAAAGTAGAAATTGTTACTAAATATGAATATGATGTGAATAAGATGAGAATACGATGTGATAAGATGTGAATGAAATGTGATAGGATGTGAGTGGATGTGATAAGATGTGAGTGGATGTGATAAGATGTGAATGTGATGTAAATGGATGTGGATGTGAAGAGATGTGGATGGGATGTGATGTAAATGGATATGGATGTGAATGTGATGAGATGAGATTGAGATGTGATGATATGTGAAAGGAAGTGATGTGATGTAAATGTAAATGGATATGGATGTGAATGTGATGAGATGAGATTGAGATGTGATGATATGTGAAAGGAAGTGATGTGATGTAAATGGATGAGAATGAGATGTGGACGTGATGTAATGTGGATGGGATGTATGTGATGTGATGTGGATGTAATGAATGAGATGGATGTGAATGGATGCGATGAGATGTGAATGGATGACATGTGATGTGATGTAAATAGATGTGAATAGATGTGAATGTGATGTGATGTAAATAGATATGGATGGATGAGATGTAATGTGAATGGACATGATGTAAATTGGGATAGATGTGAATGGATGTGAATGTGATGTGATGTAAATAGATATGGATGGATGAGATGTAATGTGAATGGACATGATGTAAATTGGGATAGATGTGAATGGATGTGATGTGAAATGGATGTGATGTGAATTGGGATAGATGTGAATGGATGAGATGCAATGTGAATGGATGTGATGTGATGTGATATGGATATGGATAGATGTGAATGGATGAGATGTGATGTGAATGGATGTAATCTGTTTTACTGGATCTCGTTTTGCTGACCAGTTGGTCTCGACGGAGAGTCCAGAGTGATACCTGTTTTTGAGAAACAAGAAACTGGATTGAAATTTTGAGTTATGATATCTGTAACCAATAATTGTTTGCTAATGGATTGTTTTATAAGTTAATGTTTAAAGAGGAGTGTGTGCGTATCTGTATTCTAAAGCAAAAGTTAAGAAAGGCATTCAATTATGGGTGGGTGAGTACTTGTCTGGTTCTACTAATTCCAGTGGTTGGGCGGTGGCTAACCCATGGGGGCCGAATGGGGTTAGGCTGGAATCAGTAGAGTTTTAATAAAATTGATTAATAAGAATACGCTTAGAACTCGAGTAGTTAAATAAAAGCCTGAAGACTTCTCTAATGAATGGATCAATGGCTGTGCCTGATTCAATTAGGAAAAAAGCGTTGATTCCTTCAAGTTAAGTCTGTAATAATTTCCCTTCTGATCCATAAATTTCTGAAAATCTTGACCCTTAGGCTAAGGTCACTTATATCATTTTTAATTGATTCCTAATGCACCTTGGAGAATTTATTTTGAACTTCTCTTTAAGGGAAATATATTTTTGATATTTGTAGAATTTATATATTCAAAAATATCTCAATATTGAATTACCTCTCTCTAGAATTTTTCTTCTCTCTAGACAAAAACTAGGAAAAATAATATTTTCTTGTATTCAGAAAAATAGGGAATGATTACAAGGGATTGAGGTAAAAGCTTATTCATTATTCAAGTTGAGGAGGAATTTTACATCCTCTCCCACTTGAAAAACGTGAGATGTCCTCATCTCGCAAAGTGGGGGTAATCTTTCGCCAACTCTTCTTCTTTCTCCCAGGTGGCATCTTCTAGAGGGAAGAACTTCCACTTGACTAAAAACTCTATGAGGACTCTGCTCCTGAAAATCTTCTCCCGAACATCAAGGATTTCTTCAGGTTGGAGTACCATCTGGCATTGAATCGAAGAAATCAATTGTTCATCATCAAGCACGTGACTCGGGCTGGGTACATATTTCTTAAGCAAACTGATGTGGAATACATTATGTACCTTGAGATGGGGAGGCAAAATAAGTTTATAAGCTAGATCGCCCACTTTCTTTATAACATCATAAGGTCCACAGTATCTGGAAGAGAGCTTCTTGTACTTCCCTAAAGAACTTCTTTTTGGTCATACTTGAATGAAGACCATATCTGATTCTTCAAACTCTCTCTCTGATCTCTTTTTATCTGCATATTGCTTTTGCCTATCTTGGCTGCCTTAATATCTTTATGGATTGATTGCATTTGCTGGTCCATGTCATCAAGCATTTGTCTAGACATCTCGACCTTGATTAATGGGTCGGACTGTTGAGATATCGAGCTCGTCTAGTGAGGCGGTGGACACTGATGACCCGCCTGGGGGATAGGCCCCACACTTACACCACTGGCATGGTTGGTGAGATCATGGGTGATATGTGGCCAGTGGGATGACAGGCTGTGTGACAGCCATTCTAGAGACTGGCATAGTTATAGCGCCAGCTCATTTAGTTGGGTTCACACTATAGAGAACCCGTGTATGTATTGGTTGAGTACCTTTCATATTATGTGTACTCTTATCTTGTATATGGTGTGTTGAGTGTTGAGTGAAGAAGAAGAAGATTTTTAGCCTCTCACCTTGTGTGTTCTCTATTAGGGTTTTATGTGTGTGTGTGTGTGCTTGCAAGGGCTCAAGCTCTCTTTCCCCCTGCATCTTTTCATGGTATCAGAGCCTGGTTCGTGCTAAGGGCTGAGCTGCAAGCAAGAGAACCACAGGAAGCGGTACGAGGGTAAGAGCTTCAACTACTCTTCCCTATTTGTGTTGGTGACTACACCCTTGTCGAGAGCTCTACGGGAGGCACCGGCAAACGATCTCTGATTGAGGAGCTTTCTTCGCGGGAGTAAAGCTATAGGGCAACTATGTTGTCTTGTCGGACAACTTTTTTTGGGCCGAAAAAGCGTTTTGGGCACGTCTGGACCTCCATTTTTCAGAAAGCAGGCGATTTCGAGCACTGCAGGTAAGTAATCGATTCTCTGCAGAACTCTGTTTTAAGAACTGCAGGAAGACAGATTGGCTGTGCAGACACAGTGTGTGCTGCAAAGAGATCAACTGTTGCCATTGGATGTATGTATGCACATTGAAGTCACTGGTGTGACATTTGAGAGTACTACAGTACCGCTGCAAAAAATACAGCAGTTTGTGCAGGACAAACCAGAGTGCTATTTTTGGTAAAATTGTGTGTCTGGCAAGATGTCAAATGATGGCATAACCCAGATTGTGGCTGAGAAGCTTGATAAGAATAACTTCCATGCTTGGAGGTTCAGGTTAACAAATTTCCTGATGGGAAAGGGCTATTGGGACTACATAGAAGGTGAGCATGAAGAGGCACCGGCGGAGATACCGGACATAAATCCGACTGTTGTAGATGTGAAAGAGTTTAAAGACTGGAACCAAGGAGCCAGGAAAGTTATGTATTGGCTCTCCATTAGTATACAGGACACCATGATTGGGCACATTCAGGATGCCAAGTCCCCCAAGGAGGCGTGGGACACCTTGGTAAAGCTCTATGAAACAAATACCAAGGCACGTAAGATACAGTTGAAGAATGAACTTCATACTGTGGAGAAAAAGAGCATGTCTGTGAATGACTATGCATTGAAGATAAAGGGTATTGTGGAATCCCTTGCATCTATTGGTGTGTCAGTAGATGATGATGATAAGGTGGAAGTCTGTCTACGTGGTCTCGGACCACAATACAAGGTGTTCAAGACGTCTATTCAAACTCGGAAAAACATTCCCAACTTTACAGATTTGGTGTCTATGCTGATTATAGAAGAGAAGAGCTTGGGTGAAGACCAACAGTCTTCCTAAAGCAAAAACAATTCAGAGCAACAGGCCTTCTACACAAGTTCAGGAAGAGGATGAGGTAGAGGAGGCCGTGGACGCGGTCAAGGAGGTGGCCGAACATGTAATCAGAATTATGGCCAGCAGCAGCAACAACAACAGTCCCAGAATACACAACAACAACAACAACAACACGCAGGTGGAAGAGGCAAATTCAGAGGCAGGGGGAGTCAAAGAGGTCGTGGAAATTGGCAAAGGCAGTATAATGATGCACATGAATGCTATTATTGTGGTAAGCCTGGACATGTGCAGGCAGAATGTTATAAGAAGGAGGCTGACATGCAAAATGGGAAAGTGCAGCAAAACAACTATGCATCCTCAAGCAGAAATAATGAGGATAATGAAAGGTTGTTTGTTATGCAGCATGTCGTGAATGCCATGTCTGAAAATGTTGAAGCAGCACAAAAAGATGATGTATGGTATGTGGATTCAGGTGCTTCAAACCACATGGATGACAAGTCATGGGGAGTGGTTCAAGGAGATGAAAAACCCAGAAAGACCAGGTTTTGTGGAAACAGGGGATGACACTGCTCATCTAATTGCCCATGTTGGAGATGTGCCATTGTCTATGCAGGATGGCAAAGTGAAGTACCTTGCAGATGTACTTCACGTTTCGAACATAACAAAGAATCTGGTTTCAGTTGGCCAGATGATTGAGTAGGGTTTGCAGGTTCGGTTTAACCCTGATGGTTGTTATGTTGAAGACTTTAAAGACAAGTGCAGGTTGGTTGCAAAAGGCAACAGAGTGGGCAGAATGTTTACGTTGAATGTAGACATGCCTGAAATGAGTGCTGCGATGTTTGCAAATGGTTCAGGAATTGTTGCAGACACAGACATTTGGCATAAAAGAATTGGACATGTGAATGTGCAGAGAATGAAGTCTATGCAGACTAAAGGAATTGTGACAGGGCTGCCAAAGTTTAAAGTGGAAGGTATGCAGAGAATATGTGAAGCATGCCAATTTGGAAAGCAAACAAAGCATGTATTTCCACGTAACAGATATGTGAGCAGAAATGCACTAGATGTTGTGCATTCAGATGTATGGGGTCCTACGAAGACCATGTCTATGGGAGGCTGCAGATATTATGTGACTTTCATTGATGACCACACAAGGAAAGTGTGGGTATATTTCATGAAGGAGAAGAGTGAGGTGTTCACTCACTTTCAGAATTTCAGAGTTTTGGTTGAAAAGCAAATAGGGAAATATGTAAAGTGCCTAAGGTCAGATGGAGGGGGAGAGTACTTCTCCAATGAGTTCTCTGAATTTTTGAAGAAGAATGGTATTCGAAGACAGTTTACATGCAGATACACTCTGCAGCAAAATGGAGTTGCTGAGCAAAAAAACAGGCACATTGCTGAGATTGCGCGAGCATTGATGGAAGAGAAAAATATGCCGCATAGCTATTGGGCTGAGGCTGTTTCTACAGTAGTTTACATCATGAACAGGACACCAACTGCAGCCATACATGATGTAACTCCAGAGGAGAGGTTTACTGGCAGGAAACCTGATTTGTCTCATCTGAAAGTTTTTGGATGCATTGCATATGTGCATGTGCCAGATGAGCTAAGAACTAAGCTGGATCCGAAAGCTGAAAAATGTGTGTTTATTGGATATTCCCTTGAGCAAAAGGGATACAGGTGTTATAACCCTGCTACACGTGAGTTGAGGGTAAGCAGGGATGTTGTCTTTGATGAGATGAGCAGTTGGTATGCTACTGAAAAAGAAGCATTTGGGGCTGATGTGAGTGTAAGTGTGGTTGCACAGAATGCAGGTTAGCAATCATAGTCTTTGAGTGGACCAGGAGAGTCCTCATCTAGTGGGTCTGTTGATAGACCATGGAGTGGAAACCAGTCCTGCAAATGTGATTAGTACATCACGTAAAGGAAAAGAGAAAGTGGTTGAGCCCCTTGGTATGCCTGACATTTCTGCAGGGCATTCTCATGTTGATGGAGAGTCTAGTGGCTCAGATATGAGCCTTGATGAGGAGCTTGGGATCCCAGCTATGAGAACACCTGGTGTAAAGAAGGCTATGGAAGCCATGAATGAAAAGCTGCGAAGATCTGGGAGAGTAAAAAATCCTGTGTAGAGATTTACCTATGATGGTTATGTGGCACATCACTATGCATATATGGCAAAGGTTGTGCAGGTTGTAGAGCCCACATGCATTGATGAGGCTATTGGAAATGTGTGTTGGGAGAAAGCTATGGATGAGGAGCTGAATGCACTATATGGAAATGAAACTTGGGACTTAGTGCAATTGCCTGAAGGCAAGAAAGCCATTGGATGCAAGTGGGTGTACAAAGTAAAACATAACAGTGATGGAAGCATAAACAGGTATAAGGCTAGGTTGGTAGCCAAAGGATATGTGCAGACATATGGCATTGATTATGAGGAAACTTTCAGCCCACTTGCAAGATGGCAACAGTGAGAGTTGTGATAGCAGTGGCTGCGTCAAAGCAATGGTCTTTACATCAGATGGATGTAAAGAATGCATTCTTGCATGGGGATTCGCAAGAAGAGGTGTATATGATGCAGCCACTTGGTTATGAGGATGTGAGTCACCCCGAGCATGTTTGCAGGTTGAAAAAAGCCTTGTATGGCTTAAAGCAAGCACCAAGAGCATGGTCTGACAAGATTTCTGAATATCTTGTCACTATTGGCTTTCATGTAGCCAATGCAGATTTCTTGCTGTATGTGAGACATGGTGATAGAGGGGTTGTGCTTGTTGTCATCTATGTAGATGACTTGATCATTACGGGGGACCATGATGCAGAGATCTTTGATGTAAAGATCTTGCTTAGACAGAAGTTTGAGATGAAGGATCTGGGGGAGCTCAGATATTTCTTGGGAATTGAGGTGATTAGGTCACCACATGGTATTGGATTACTGCAGAGACAGTAATCCAATACCATGTTCAAGCTATACTGCAGAGACAGTATAGCTTGGACATGTTGTCCAAGTATGGTATGACAGGCTGTAAGCCTATTTCCGTGCCATTGGATCAGAATGGCAAGTTGAGTGTAGATTCAGGAGAGATTTTGGAGGATCCTACTATGTATAGGCACATAGTAGGAAGCTTGATATACATGACGATCACCAGGCCAGATTTGAGCTATGCTGTTGGGTTGGTGAGTCAGTTTATGCAGGTTCCACGGAAACCGCATTTGGATGCATTGAGACCATACTGAGGTATGTGAGGTCTACTTTGCATTGTGGACTATTCTATGAGACTGGGACAGAGATATGTGTACATGGGTACACAGATGCTGATTGGGCTGGTAGTATCTCAGATAGAAGATCTACCAGTGGATTCATGTTTTCTTTGGGGAGTGCTGCTGTGACTTGGAGCAGCAAGAAGCAGCCTACAATTGCTCTATCCAGTACAGAGGCCAAGTACAGAGGAGCTGCTATGGCAGCATGTGAGGTAGCTTGGTTGAGAAAGCTACTTGCAGATTTGGGTCTATCAGTGGATAGACAAGTTGTCATTTTCTATGACAACGTTAGCAGTATACAGTTGGCCAAGAACCCAGTCTTTCATGCTCGCACGAAGCATATAGAGGTCCACTACTATTTCGTCAGAGAGAAGGTCTTGGTAGCAGGAGACCTTGACCTTGTATATGTCAGCACAGAGGATCAAGTAGCTGACATCTTCACCAAAGCATTGGGTACAGAGAAGCTCCGCAGATTCAGGGCTTCGCTTGGTGTACATGAGATGGAGTTGAGCTCGAGGGGGAGTGTTGAGATATCGAGCTCGTCTAGTGAGGCGGTGGACACTGATGACCCGCCTGGGGGATAGGCCCCACACTTACACCACTGGCATGGTTGGTGAGATCATGGGTGATATGTGGCCAGTGGGATGACGGGCTGTGTACGCCATTCTAGAGATTGGCATAGTTATAGCACCAGCTCATTTAGTTGGGTTCACACTATAGAGAACCCATGTATGTATTGGTTGAGTACCTTTCATATTATGTGTACTCTTATCTTGTATATGGTGTGTTGAGTGTTGAGTGAAGAAGAAGAAGATTTTCAGCCTCTCACCTTGTGTGTTCTCTATTAGGGTTTTGTGTGTGTGTGTGTGTGCTTGCAAGAGCTCAAGCTCTCTTCCCCCCTGCATCTTTTCATGGACCAAGTCAACGGTATAAGGCAATCTTGTCCATACAAAGCTTTGAAAGGGCTCATCCCAATGCTTCGATGATAAGAAGCATTGTAAACAAATTCAACCAGATGCAAATGGCTTAACCACTTCTTGGGTTCCCTGCCACCACAGCATGACCGAAGGATATCTTCTATTACCTAATACACTCTTTCAGTTTGGCCATCTGTTTTGGGGTGATAGGCTATACTGAGATCCAAGAGAGTTCCTATTGCTTCAAAGAATGCAGTCCTCCAGAATTTCGATGTGAATTTGGGATCTTTGTCACTTACTATCCTCCTGGGTAAGCCATGCAATCTGAAGATCTCTTTAAAGAAAACTCTAGCAACATCCACTGCAGTGTATGTTTCTTTCACTAGAATCAGATGGGCAACTTTGGTTAGCCTGTCAAACAACCACAAAAATGGAGTTGTAACTTGATTGCACTAAAGGTAATCCAGTGACAAAGTCCACTCCCACTTCATCTGTGGAATGTCTAGAGGCTGCAGTTTCCCTGGCATCTTGACTCTCTCTTCCTTGACTCTCTGACACATTAAGCATTTCCGCACATGATAAAGTACATCCTTTTTGAGTCCTGGCTAGAAGAAGCTTTTCTTCACAGACATATAGGTTTTTATAAACCCTGGATGTCCAGCTATCAGGCTATCATGGGCTTCTCTCAGAATTCTTCCCTTTATTCCCTCATCATAGGGAATGCATAGCCGATTATTATAATACATGAATCCTTCATCCAATTTGTACCCAAAAACTCAGCTCACTTCTTGAGGAGTCATGCTTTCCTGCATCAGAAGGGTAGCAATAGGGGCAAAGAATTTGTCCTGCATGATTTTCTCCCTTGCTTCACTGATCAATGGATTTGACACCACTGTAATTGCAAGTAAGGAGGATTTTCTGCTCAGCGCATCTGCCACCACATTTTCTTTCCCCAGCCGATACTTAATTTCAAAATCAAATTCCTACAGGGTTTGCATCCATCTCCTTTGACGCATGTTGAGATCCCTTTGGGTGAAGATCCACTTCAGACTTTGATGATCTGTCAATCAAGGTGAACCTCTATCCCAAAAGATAATGTCTCCATAACTTCAGAGCATAAACTACTGAGAGTAACTCCAAGTCATTAACAACAAAATTTCTATGATGTGTTCTGAGTTTTCTGGATTCATAGGCCACTGCATGACCTTCCTGCATAAGAGCACCGCCTAAGGCAAACCCACTGGCATCAGTTAACTACCTCAAAGGGTTTGGTAAAATGTGGTAACTTAAAGACAGGGTTGGTTGCTATTGTCTTCAGTTTATCAAAGGAACTCTGACACATTGCAGTCCACTTAAAAGTGTACTCTTCTTGAGAAGGTTAGTTAAAGGGGATGCTATCTGAGCATACCTGGGTATAAAGATCCTATACCATCTGGTTAATCCTAGGAATCCTCTGACTTCTTTTACCGTCTTCGGTTCTTGCCATTCTACGATTGCTTGGATCTTTGCGGGGTCAGGAAAAATCCCATCTTTTGACACTATGAATCCCAAGTATTCCACCTGGTCAACAGAGAAAGTACACTTGCTCTTTTTGCAAAGAGTTGGTGTTTCCTTAGGATTTCCAGGATCTTGCGCATATGATCTTCATGATCTGCAGCATTTTTTGAGTATACCAAGATATCATCAAAGAAGACAAGAAAAAAACCATCCAAGTATTCTCTGAGAATATCCTGCATAAGACGATTAAACGTCGCTGGGGCATTAGTCAATCCAAACGGCATGACTGTGAACTCATAAGGCCCATAGCGAGTATTGAATGTTGTCTTTGGGATGTCATGTTCCTTGATTCTGATCTGGTAGTACCTGGATTTCGAGATCTATCTTTGTGAACATTTGGGTCCCACTTAACCAATCCAGAAGGGATATGATACTTATTTTTAATTGTTAATTGATTCAATCCTCTGTAATCAATGCAGAGTCTTAACATTCCATCTTTCTTCTTTTGAAAGAGAACGGGCGCACCCCAAGGTGAGACACTGGGTCTGACAAATCCTTGCTCTAACAGTTATCTTAGCTGCTCCTTAAGTTCTATGGCTTCAGGGACTAGCATTTTGTATGCACGCTGGGGGCTGAGCTCCGGGGGTTAACTCCATCTCATGATCTACTTCACGAGACAGAGGCATCTCAGTCAGCTCTTCTAGGAACACATCTGCATACTCACTTAACCACTCTGGTTCTTTAGACTTGCATTTTATGTCTACTGGATTCATCTTAACAACCTAAACAGCTTGCCTCTTTCTAAGCCCTTTTAACAATTTAGAAGCCTTGAATAATTGTAGCACTGGGGATCCGGAAATTCCAGTTCCTTGAACTTTATTCCGGTGATGAAGGTCAAGGAAAGAGATGGTTCCTTTGTGACAATGAATGTCAGCTTGATTCTTATGGAGCCAATCCATTCCAAGGATTCCATCATAGACTCTTAAGGGTAGGACTTTGAACTAGCACTCTGTTATGTTCCCATCTAGACTAAACTGAATAAGGTCTGTCTCAAGGTGTATGAAAAGAATCTTTCCACTGGACAATTCCACTTGCATAGGTTTCCCTGATTTTTGATTTAGGACTAACTTACGCAGACATCCTGGGGAAATAAAAGAATGAGTACTACCTCCTCCATGCAACGAATTCGGGGGTGCTAGCAGCGGAAGTAGCACTTCTTGCGTAGGAGGGCAGAGCCTCTCACTCGGGGCCTCGCCCACGGATATCCGGACAAGAGACTAATCCCTTGGTTTATTCCAAAACCAAACCCGAAAAAACTTCCCTCACCCAGAAAGCACGGGCGATTCCTCCAGGATATTTTTAGTCTAACGTGTAGTCAAGAGCCTTAACTAGCCAAACTGATCCAACCAAACCAGTAAGTCACATGGTCAGATCAAGGAAGAGACTTGCACTTGGATCATAGAGACCAACGCTTTTTTCCTCCTCCAGGATCCTCCTTAGGTGTCCTAGCACTTCACTCAGGGACCGCTTCGTCGGCCCTCGCCCATCGTACAACCGGAAGCACACCATTTTTCACCATACCAAGGCTGGTCAAGACCTGGGTAGGTTTTTGCCATGTGAGCCGTCCTTTGAACACTCCCTGCTAGCTATTGCAACCGAACTTCCCTTAGAAAAACACATATACCAAATACTCCCTCCAGCATTCTGGCGTAAGATAGTCCTTTAAGAAAACAGGGTTTCTATGCAAGTTTTCAGTTTTGATTTTCCTTTAAGAAAACAGGGTTTCTATGCAAGTTTTCAGTTTTGATTTTCTTTTGAATACAATGGGTATATCTTAAATCCGTATCCCAATACTTCTAGATCGCAGGTCTAAAATTCCAACAGAATTTCTTGAATTCTGTAACCTTGATCCTCAGATCAGAATCAAGGGTCTTAACTTGATTTCAGATTCGGTGGGTGATTTGAGTGAAATTTTCCTGAACTGGTCACATCGTCTTTTCTTGAAGGAGATTAAGCCTTGGTCATAGTCTGATTCAGAGTTTGAGTCTGGAAAGGTTCTCCCTAAACTAACTTTCTCAAAGGGTAATATTTCAATTACTACTTTACTGAATTTCATTCATTGAGTATTTTGCTTAACTGAATTTAAAACTAATCATGAATTCCTATGAGGAATAAATTAATCATTTATCTAAAATTCCAACTTCGATAGTTTTTCTGAATTTTCTCATTACCATCCTAGAGAATATGAAACAACAGAATTTTCTCTCACAGAGTATTTACTTATTCATTTACCAATATTCATGGTATTTAAACATAGGATTAAAGAGAACTCTTATTTTGATATAAAAATTTTGTATGCATCTATCTATGCATAAAATCAAACTTCTATGGAAATAACACTTTTATATAAAAGAAAATCTATTTATGCATAAAAATCAATTTTGATAAAAGTAACACTTTTATAATTAAAAAATTCTTTTATGCATCTATTTATGCATAAAAATCAATATTGGTGAAAGTAACACTTTTATAATTAAAAAAATTCTTTTATGCATCATTTTATGCATAAAAGTCAATATTGGTGAAAGTAACACTTTTATAATAAAAAGTTCTTTTATGCATCATTTTATGCATAAAAATCAATATTGGTGAAAGTAACACTTTTATAATAATAAAAATTTTTTTATGCATAAAAATCAATATTGGTGAAAGTAACACTTTTATAATTTAAAAAAAACTTTTATACATCATTTTATGCATAAAAATCAATATTGGTGAAAGTAACACTTTTATAATAAAAAAAACTTTTATGCATCATTTTATGCATAAAAATCAATATTGGTGAAAGTAACACTTTATAATAAAAAAAATTATTTCCAATGTGCATCTTTCTATGCATAGAATTTAATTCTAATGAAAATCACACTTTTATAAATAAAAAATATCCAATATGCATATTTCTATGCATAGAATTTAAATCTAATGAAAATCACTCTTTTATAATAATAAAAATAACCAATATGCATCTTTCTATGCATAGAATTTAAATCTAATGGAAATAACACTTTTATAATAAAAATATTTTTACTATGCATTTTTCTATGCCTAGAATGAAAATAACACTTTTAGAATACACAAATGGTGGGGATTACTCTATTTGAATAATAAAAAATAAAACTTATTTCACAAAATTTAAGAAAATTTTACCATAACTTCCTTTGTATGGCTGACCATTTTTTGATTTTTTTAATCCTCAAGTTACTTAAAAATTATCCCAAATGGTTTAAAGCATTCTAAACTAATCAAAATACACTTTTAAAAGAGAAACAATATGAAAAGTTTAATTCTAACATTTGATTACTTATCTAGGATAAAGAAAGGCTGAATTTAAGAATGAAGAGAGGGGGAAAGCCTTTCCAACAAGGCATAACATCATTTTTTCATTTTAAAGAAAACAAAATTAGAAAACCATTTAAAGGAATAAAGAAAAAGTAGGATTTCTAGCTTACTTGAATTTCTAGGAGCTTTCCTCTGGCTTGATGGTTTGAGGGATCTACTCTTGTTTGCAACAAGAGTGGCCACCAATTCTTTTGAAGAGGGAAAGGTCAAAAACTAATGAATTATCAATAAATTCACTGTTTTTGGCTCTGGGGAGGAGTAGAGTAATAGTGCATAAAACACTATTAAGCTTCTACAAAGGGGGAGGCTTCTATTTATAGGAAAAAGTGAGCTTCTAACCAAGAAAACTGATTCTAGAATTTTCCAGATCAGTTTGGTCAATTTTGACCATTTTTGGGTCAGCTTAGCTTACTTTTTGGAACTAGACTTGAATTAGGAGAGAGGAGAGATGAAATATCTCAATATTTGAGAATTTAAAACTCCACCACACATGTGAAATAGGTGCCTCCTTCATGAGGGGGAATCCCCACTCTGAGGTGTCAAAAATTCATTTTTTTAGTATTTTCTTTGGTTCTTAGTCCACTCTTCATCTTAAGTGAGTATTTACTCATTTTTGGGGGGGATTTTCTTATTTCTTTAATCTATCTCCTCCATACATTTGGATGAATCTGATTGGCCCCTCAGAACCTTAATTTAAAATTTTTAGAAAATCTGGACCCTTAGGATAAGGCCTTTTGAACAGATTATAATTTATTTCTAATGCACCTTCTGAAAATCTTTTTGAACTTCTATTTCGGGGGAATTTATTTTAATAAGAAGAGATATTTTTCCATCCAAAAATATCTAAAATCTGAATAACCTCTCTCTAGAATATTTTCTCTCTCTAAGCCAAAATAGGTAGAAACAAGATCTTTTATTAATCTGAAGAGGGGATTGATTCCAAGGGAAGATACTGGACATCTTGAGGGGCTGGGGAGGAATCTTATAGATTTGGTGCTCAATCCTGTAGAAAAAAACATACGAGCAGTGTGAATGCCCTAACCTAAGACCAAGGCAATTACTCTATTGTGCTCACTGTCAGAGACTAGGGAACCATGATACTGCCATGTGTAGATATCCAAGGATCCAACCTCTAGCACAATTGCCAACACCCAGAGTGCCTCTAGCTTTACTAGCACCATTGATGTAGACCTGTGAGATCCCTATTCCCACCACGCAACGGATTCGGGGTACTAGCAGCGGAAGTAGCACTTCTTGCGCGAGGCAGGGTCCCACACTCGGGGCCTCGTCCACGGATATCCGGACAAAAGACTAATCCGTCGGTTTTTCCAAAACCGAACCCGGAAAAACTTCCCTTATCCGGAAAGCACGGGCGATTCCTCCAGGATAACTTTTTACTCTAACGTAGTCAAGACCATTAATAATGATCAAACTGATCCGACTGCACCTATAAAGATACTCGGTCAGATCAAGGAAGAAACTTGCACTTGGATCATTGGGATCAACGCTTTTTTCCCCATCAAGAGGCACAGCCGTTGATTCCTATCCATAGAACAATTACTATCCGGGACTTACTTCATCTATCGTAATAACGAAAATTGAGTCTCGATTTACGGATCCATCAATCCAGCCTAACCCCATCCAATCACATGGGTTAGCCAACCACCCAACCACTGTAGTGATGGGATCCAATTTGGAATTTGGTTAGGTTTTGTCCCGGGTACCAAGGAAAAGAGTTCCAAGGCCCCCTAGCCGGAAGTTCATGCAAACATAAAACTAGCCACACCACTTACACACCCAATATGAAATTACCTTTTTCTTAGCATCAGCTAACTTTAAAACAATCCTTTAATGAAACCATAGTACCACTGATCATAATCTTCCAATTTATCCGGTTGATTCATAATTTCCCATCATCAGAGTATCTATGGCATCATTGGCAACTAGAACGCTCACCACCTGTCCACACAGGGGCCTTTTCAATAGTTCCTAGCCCATAATACTCAGCAATATAATCACTTATAAAAATCAAGATGGACTCTCGTTGAAGATCAGCAAGATCAACCAACAGATCCATATAAAGAGCCATGGACTCATCCATTGAAGACCAGCAAGGTCAATCAACCAGATCCATGCCCGGTTTCACAAAACAACTCTTACTCCTTGTTCCAATATCTTCCACGACGCACGTGTGGGTATCTTCGGCGACCCAGAGCCCGAGCACCGTATGGTCAGCACCCTCTAGGATCCTTCGCAGGTGACCTAGCGCTTCACTCATAGGCCGCTTCCCTGGTCCCTCATCCACCGTACCGGAAGCTCACCATTTAAATCGAACCGAGGCTGGTCAAGACCTCGGTCGACCTTGCTACGCGAGACGTTCTCCATTGACTCTCCGTCAGCAGTTGCAACTTTAACAGTTAGGTCTTCATGACCTTAATCCATAAGACGGTCAAAATGCTTCCCCAGCATTCTTGACATAAAACAGTCATTTACAAACAGTCACAAAATACAGTTTCTAAATTGAACTCTCGTCTTTCCACATTATCCCTCCTTAGTCCACATTACTTATTCCACATTCCATTCAATGTGTACTCATTCTCATCCATTTCCTCATATCGACGACACATTAATTCACATACACATTTCCATTCACATCCATACATCCACATTTATATGCATACATCCATTTTCACATCTTCATTTATACATCCACATCCCATATCCACATTCATACATACACATCCATATCCACATCCATACATCCACATCCACATCCACATCCACATTCACATCCATACATCCACATCTACATGCATACCTCCATTTTCACATCCTCATTTATACATCCACATCCCATATCTACATTCATACATACACATCCATATCCACATCCATACATCCACATCCACATCCACATTCATATTCACATCCATATATCCACATCTACATGCATACATCCATTATCACGTCCTCATTCATACATCCTCATCCACATACATACATACATCCACATCCACATTCCCATTCACATCTATATATACACATCTACATCCACATACATACATACATACATCCACATCCACATTCCCATTCACATCTATACATCCACATCTACATCCACATTCATATACATCCACATCCACATCCACATTCCCATTCACATCTATACATCCACATCTACATCCACATACATACATACATCCACATCCACATTCTCATTCACATCTATACATCCACATTCCCATTCACATCTACATCCACATTCACATACATCCACATCCACATTCCCATTCACATCTATACATCCACATCTACATCCACATTCACATACATCCACATCCACATTCCCATTCACATCTATACATCCACATTCCCATCCACATTCCCATTCACATCTATACATCCACATCTACATCCATATACATATATACATCCACATCCACATTCCCATTCACATCTATACATCCACATTACATTCATTCTCGTTCTAACACATCCCATATACATCTTAACACATCCTAACTCATCTTAACACATTCTATCACATCTCATACACATCTTATCACATCTTTTTACATCTCATACACCTCTTATCACATCCTATCACTTTCCATACGCATCTTATCAAATCTTATCACACAATCACATCATTTTCATCTCATCACATCTTTCCTCAATTTATCCTAATCAGATCTCATCCACTCGCATCATTTTCATCTCAGTAAAAATAACACTTTTGATATAAAAACTTATCCTTTATGCATGATATTAAAATTCAATTTCTCCATGATTGTAATGAAATTCTTTCAATTAATCTAGGATGATAATTCCTAGAATATGATAGGAAGTCCTCTTTTTATGCTTTGAATGAGATTATTTTATGCATAATTTTTATAAAAATTTTGCCATAGCTCCGCTGCTATGACTGATAAATCTCAATTTTTCTAAGGGATAATGCTTATCATTAAGTAAATAATTAAAATAATCTCTAATTGGATTATTAATCCATAATGGATTGAATCATTAATATACATAAACTAAAAGCATAAAAAAAAGCCATTAATTTGGCCTCAAGCATAGCTTAATTTGGGTTAAGAAAAAGCTTTATGAAAAGCTTGATTTGGATTGAGAACGGGTCATGAGTATGACCATTTCTTGAGTGAGGGAGAGAATTTACATAAAAATCATTAGAATTTAAACATAAATGAAAATTAACTTCAATAGCATTATGTAACTCTTCACTACTATTCAAACTTCAATAGCATTAAAAAAAAAAACCATACCAATTAAACTTCTCAAGCTTGAGAGGGGTTGAGAAGAGAGAAACATTGAGAAATTATAGAAAGATCAATATTCACTAATTACCTTACAACTTGCTTGATTCTTTGTTCACGGTAGAGGCCCCCAACCAATCAATTGGTTAAGTATGTTGATGGAGCCACTAATGGGGATTGAAGAAAGAGGGAAGCTCCAAAAACTAGTGAATTATTAAATGAATTCACAGTTCTTGGCTTAGGTGGAGTAGAGTAACGATGCATAAACACTATATATTTTTCAACAAGGGGGAGGCTTCTATTTATAGGAAAAATTGAGCTCCTAACCAAACAAATTGATTCTAGAATTTTCTAAATCAGTTTGGTCAATATTTGACCATTTTTAGGTCAGTTAAGCTAACTTTTTGGAACTAGACTTGAATGAGGAGAGAGGAGAGATAAAATATCTCAATTTTTATGAGTTTAAAACTCATTCAAGCATGTGAAATATGCACCTCCTTTAAAGAACTCCCCTTCCTTACATATGTGTCATAGTGGAATCATTTTAATATTGCTCATAGTTTTTTTACTAATAAACCTTGTACATTTTCAACTCTTCATCTTATGTGAAATATGCACCTCCTTTAAAGAACTCCCCTTCCTTACATATGTGTCATAATGGAATCATTTTAATATTGCTCATAGTTTTTTACTAATAAACCTTGTACATTTTCAACTCTTCATCTTATGTGAAATATGCACCTCCTTTAAAGAACTCCCCTTCCTTACATATGTGTCATAATGGAATCATTTTAATATTGCTCATAGTTTTTTACTAATAAACCTTGTACATTTTCAACTCTTCATCTTATGTGAGCATTTAAGGGACTCCCCTTCCTTACATATGTGTCATAATAAAATCATTATACCCAAAATATCTCATATTTTTAATATTGCACATAGTTTTTTACTAATAAACCTTGTACATTTTCAACTCTTTACCTCATGTGAGTATTTACTCATTTTTGGGTATTTTCTTTTTACAAGTTGGATTTATCTCCTCCCTACACATGGATTGATGCTATTGGTCCATAGGAACCTTAATTGGACCATAGTCTAAAGATTTCTGAAAATCTAGACCCTTAGGCTAAGGTTCTTTATACCTATTTTCAATTAATTCCAATTGCACATTGAAAAATTCTTTTTTGAATTTCTGTTTCAGGGGAACTCATCTGAATTAGAAGAGATATTTTTCTATCCAAAAATATTCAAAATCTGAATATTCTCTCTCTAGAATATTTTTCTCTCTCTAGGCTAAAACAGATAGAAACAAGGTCTTTATATTTCTGAAGAGGGATTGATTACAGGGAAAGATACTAGACATCAAAAAGGGGGTGGGGGAGGAATCTTACATTCTACCCCACTTAAAAAATGCGAGATGTCCTCATCTCGCAAACTGGGATAATTTCGCAAGATGCACGAATATGAGACTTAGAGAAAAATTTTAATCAAGATTAACCACCAAGAAACGTCTTAAAGAGAGCAAGATTCAAAATAAGAACAAGATTTAAACTTTATTCATTCTCGGAACTTATACAGTAAGATAGAAGAACTCTTTACACTTCCATAAGCCCGTCCATCATATGATCGCAAAAGCAGTCCTCACAAGCTGCACAAGTATAAGGTAACTCATCTATGGGAATAATTCTGTTGGTTATTGCTGCACCTATCTCAGAGTTATGAGGTGATCTAACAAAAGGACCTCTGAGAGGCAAGCCAAAAACGGGATAAAGGCATATCTTCTCATGAGGAAGAAAACATGCCAGTAAGAAGACCCGCTCAGAAAACCCAAGATGCCTTGATCTCATGACACAGTAATATCGGGGACCCAAACCCAAAGCTTCAATAACCATGGCCAAGCGGACATTGTTACGAAGTGCTGCTGACTCCAGGGTGTTACCCTAGTTATGTTTTGATAGGTCCGCCATTTGGTTTGCGCTACAGAAGTTCCCAAGTGAGGGAAAAGTGAGCGCTCATACTGCTCTATAAAATCCTTCTTCACAGATTCACTTGCGTCTTGAAGGTGAGGAATCATTATGGATAAAACTAGTTCTTGTTGCCAAGCCATGAAGGAGATTAAGAAAGAAAGGAGATCGATGGAAGTAAGATTACTGTGAGCGACAAGTAAAAGTTACGACTTATATAAAGGAAGGAGCTAGCGTAACTTAGAAGCCAACGGTAACTTGCCACTGAAGTTTTACCGTCTTTCCATGATTTGGGTTTGACACATTTTTCTATAGAAGGCATTAAGAATTTTGAGATAAAGAGATAAAAGAAGCTTGTAGGCTAAGTCACCTACTTTCATTGAATTCAGATATAAGGCTCACAATATCTGGGGGATAACTTCATATACTCCCCAAGAGATAAAGAACTTCTTTTGGGCCGTACTCGAATGAAGACCAAAACCTTGATATCGAAAACATCGATTCTCACTTCTGAACTCATTGTTCTGAATCCTTAAAACAGGTGGGACTCTTGAGAAGTATTCTAGGAAAAGGGTCTTCCTTTGTTAAACAGAACTTTCTTTTATTTTAGAGAGGGAATAATTATAAGATCAGAAAGGGAGATTCTTACTCCTGTATACCTCGAAGGCTGGGGAGGAATCTTACATTCTACCCCACTTAAAAAGTGCGAGATGTCCTCATCTCGCAAGGTAG
Organism: Cibotium barometz; assembly: GCF_041138505.1. Taxonomy (NCBI): domain Eukaryota; kingdom Viridiplantae; phylum Streptophyta; class Polypodiopsida; order Cyatheales; family Cibotiaceae; genus Cibotium; species Cibotium barometz. Next base: position 2,746,029 of record NC_141093.1, on the reverse strand, counting down.
AGGACAACTCTTTTTCTTAACATCCAATTTTATTTTGGGGTTCCTTATATTCTGGTCAACCCAACAGAACACTGGGATAAATATCCCTTATATTGAACTCATCATTAATATTCATTTAGATCATATCATTCCTACGATAATGGTCCATCAGACCGAATAATTTCCTTCTGAACATTCCTCCACGGGAATTTCAGTTAAGCAAGTTCTCAATTTGTCATCCCTTAACTTGATCTACCGTCTCAAGTATTAACAGTAGCAATTTGACAGCACAATCCACTAATCTCATAGTGATTTGCTGAAATCATTATCATCATTTATCATTACAGGGACTCGTCCCATTCATCCTCATTGTGGTTTTGCTCAGGTTATTATATTTCAACTAAATTTCAAAAATCATCATTTTTCAATCAGAATCCCAATCAATTCATCAGTTCCCAAACAGAATTTAAAATCATATCAACCACATTCGAATTCATCAACTGGATAGCATTAATGCTTATAATTTCAAGTCTTAGATTTACTCGTATATACTGTCAGTAAAGAGCTGCAGTATACTCTCGGTATATACGGGTAGTCACGGCCCTTGGAATTATAAGGTAAATACCATCATGTCTAGGCCTCAAACAAGTCAGGGATTCTATATAATTATGGTACTTCCATCTGAAGACCCAATTACTAATTACGAATTTCAGTTTGAATATCAAATTGTATGAATTATATCACACAATTACAACCTTTTTGTGCTTCTTGATAAATTTTTGACATATTTGGCTTCTCAGTTGATCTTTATTAACCAATTTGCTCTGATACCAACTGTGAGATCCCTATTCCCACCGCGCAACGGATTCGGGGTACTAGCAGCGGAAGTAGCACTTCTTGCGCGAGGCAGGGTCCCACACTCGGGGCCTTGTCCACGGATATCCGGACAAAAGACTAATCCGTCGGTTTTTCCAAAACCGAACCCGGAAAAACTTCCCTTATCCGGAAAGCACGGGCGATTTCTCCAGGATAACTTTTTACTCTAACGTAGTCAAGACCATTAATAATGATCAAACTGATCCGACTGCACCTATAAAGATACTCGGTCAGATCAAGGAAGAAACTTGCACTTGGATCATTGGGATCAACGCTTTTTTCCCCATCAAGAGGCACAGCCGTTGATTCCTATCCATAGAACAATTACTATCCGGGACTTACTTCATCTATCGTAATAACGGAAATTGAGTCTCGATTTACGGATCCATCAATCCAGCCTAACCCCATCCAATCCCATGGGTTAGCCAACCACCCAACCACTGTAGTGATGGGATCCAATTTGGAATTTGGTTAGGTTTTGTCCCGGGTACCAAGGAAAAGAGTTCCAAGGCCCCCTAGCCGGAAGTTCATGCAAACATAAAACTAGCCACACCACTTACACACCCAATATGAAATTACCTTTTTCTTAGCATCAGCTAACTTTAAAACAATCCTTTAATGAAACCATAGTACCACTGATCATAATCTTCCAATTTATCCGGTTGATTCATAATTTCCCATCATCAGAGTATCTATGGCATCATTGGCAACTAGAACGCTCACCACCTGTCCACACAGGGGCCTTTTCAATAGTTCCTAGCCCATAATACTCGGCAATATAATCACTTATAAAAATCAAGATGGACTCTCGTTGAAGATCAGCAAGATCAACCAACAGATCCATATAAAGAGCCATGGACTCATCCATTGAAGACCAGCAAGGTCAATCAACCAGATCCATGCCCGGTTTCACAAAACAACTCTTACTCCTTGTTCCAATATCTTCCACGACGCACGTGTGGGTATCTTCGGCGACCCAGAGCCCGAGCACCGTATGGTCAGCACCCTCTAGGATCCTTCGCAGGTGACCTAGCGCTTCACTCATAGGCCGCTTCCTTGGTCCCTCATCCACCGTATCGGAAGCTCACCATTTAAATCGAACCGAGGCTGGTCAAGACCTCGGTCGACCTTGCTACGCGAGACGTCCTCCATTGACTCTCCGTCAGCAGTTGCAACTTTAACAGTTAGGTCTTCATGACCTTAATCCATAAGACGGTCAAAATGCTTCCCCAGCATTCTTGACATAAAACAGTCATTTACAAACAGTCACAAAATACAGTTTCTAAATTGAACTCTCGTCTTTCCACATTATCCCTCCTTAGTCCACATTACTTATTCCACATTCCATTCAATGTGTACTCATTCTCATCCATTTCCTCATATCGACGACACATTAATTCACATACACATTTCCATTCACATCCATACATCCACATTTATATGCATACATCCATTTTCACATCTTCATTTATACATCCACATCCCATATCCACATTCATACATACACATCCATATCCACATCCATACATCCACATCCACATCCACATCCACATTCACATCCATACATCCACATCTACATGCATACCTCCATTTTCACATCCTCATTTATACATCCACATCCCATATCTACATTCATACATACACATCCATATCCACATCCATACATCCACATCCACATCCACATTCATATTCACATCCATATATCCACATCTACATGCATACATCCATTATCACGTCCTCATTCATACATCCTCATCCACATACATACATACATCCACATCCACATTCCCATTCACATCTATATATACACATCTACATCCACATACATACATACATACATCCACATCCACATTCCCATTCACATCTATACATCCACATCTACATCCACATTCATATACATCCACATCCACATCCACATTCCCATTCACATCTATACATCCACATCTACATCCACATACATACATACATCCACATCCACATTCTCATTCACATCTATACATCCACATTCCCATTCACATCTACATCCACATTCACATACATCCACATCCACATTCCCATTCACATCTATACATCCACATCTACATCCACATTCACATACATCCACATCCACATTCCCATTCACATCTATACATCCACATTCCCATCCACATTCCCATTCACATCTATACATCCACATCTACATCCATATACATATATACATCCACATCCACATTCCCATTCACATCTATACATCCACATTACATTCATTCTCGTTCTAACACATCCCATATACATCTTAACACATCCTAACTCATCTTAACACATTCTATCACATCTCATACACATCTTATCACATCTTTTTACATCTCATACACCTCTTATCACATCCTATCACTTTCCATACGCATCTTATCAAATCTTATCACATCTCATACACCTCTTATCACCTCCTATCACTTTCCATACGCATCTTATCAATTCTTTTCACATCTCATACACCTCTTATCACATCTTATCACCTTTCATATCTTTTTTAAGAGAATTCTTATATTTAGTAAAAGATTTCTCTACACTTTTATTTATGCATAAATTCCATTTAAGGAGACTAACAGTTTCGAAATTAAAATCAATCTTTTATGCATCTTATTATGCATAAGTTCAATTTGGTAGGAATTACACTTTTAGAATAAAAGAATTTCTCTTATGCATCTAATTTATGCATAAAATCCATTTATGAGGAAAATCACACTTTTAGTATAAAAAGAATATCTTTTATGCATACCACGATGCATGAAATCCAATATGATAAAAGTAACACTCTTACAATAAAATAATCAACTTTTATGCATACCTCTATGCATGAAATTCAATTATGATAAAAGTTAAAATAATCAACTTTTATGCATACTTCTATGCATGAAAATTAAAAATGATAAAAGTAACACTTTTGATATAAAAAAATTTCTTTTATGCATACTTCTATGCATGAAAATTAAAAATGATAAAAGTAACACTTTTGATATAAAAATTTTTCCTTTATGCATACTTCTATGCATGAAAATTAAAATGATAAAAGTAACACTTTTGATATAAAATTTTTTCCTTTATGCATACTTCTATGCATGAAAATTAAAAATGATAAAAATAACACTTTTGATATAAAAATTTATCATTTATGCATACTTCTATGCATGAAATAAAAATGGTAAAAATAACACCTTTGATATAAAAACTTATCCTTTATGCATGATATTAAAATTCAATTTCTCCATGATTGTAATGAAATTCTTTCAATTAATCTAGGATGATAATTCCTAGAATATGGTAGGAAGTCCTCTTTTTATGCTTTGAATGAGATTATTTTATGCATAATTTTTATAAAAATTTTGCCATAGCTCCGCTGCTATGACTGATAAATCTCAATTTTTCTAAGGGATAATGCTTATCATTAAGTAAATAATTAAAATAATCTCTAATTGGATTATTAATCCATAATGGATTGAATCATTAATATACATAAACTAAAAGCATAGAAAAAAGCCATTAATTTGGCCTCAAGCATAGCTTAATTTGGGTTAAGAAAAAGCTTTATGAAAAGCTTGATTTGGATTGAGAACGGGTCATGAGTATGACCATTTCTTGAGTGAGGGAGAGAATTTACATAAAAATCATTAGAATTTAAACATAAATGAAAATTAACTTCAATAGCATTATGTAACTCTTCACTACTATTCAAACTTCAATAGCATTAAAAAAAACCATACCAATTAAACTTCTCAAGCTTGAGAGGGGTTGAGAAGAGAGAAACATTGAGAAATTATAGAAAGATCAATATTCACTAATTACCTTACAACTTGCTTGATTCTTTGTTCACGGTAGAGGCCCCCAACCAATCAATTGGTTAAGTATGTTGATGGAGCCACTAATGGGGATTGAAGAAAGAGGAAAGCTCCAAAAACTAGTGAATTATTAAATGAATTCACAGTTCTTGGCTTAGGTGGAGTAGAGTAACGATGCATAAACACTATATATTTTTCAACAAGGGGGAGGCTTCTATTTATAGGAAAAATTGAGCTCCTAACCAAACAAACTGATTCTAGAATTTTCTAAATCAGTTTGGTCAATATTTGACCATTTTTAGGTCAGTTAAGCTAACTTTTTGGAACTAGACTTGAATAAGGAGAGAGGAGAGATAAAATATCTCAATTTTTATGAGTTTAAAACTCATTCAAGCATGTGAAATATGCACCTCCTTTAAAGAACTCCCCTTCCTTACATATGTGTCATAATGGAATCATTTTAATATTGCTCATAGTTTTTTTACTAATAAACCTTGTACATTTTCAACTCTTCATCTTATGTGAAATATGCACCTCCTTTAAAGAACTCCCCTTCCTTACATATGTGTCATAATGGAATCATTTTAATATTGCTCATAGTTTTTTACTAATAAACCTTGTACATTTTCAACTCTTCATCTTATGTGAAATATACACCTCCTTTAAAGAACTCCCCTTCCTTACATATGTGTCATAATGGAATCATTTTAATATTGCTCATAGTTTTTTACTAATAAACCTTGTACATTTTCAACTCTTCATCTTATGTGAGCATTTAAGGGACTCCCCTTCCTTACATATGTGTCATAATAAAATCATTATACCCAAAATATCTCATATTTTTAATATTGCACATAGTTTTTTACTAATAAACCTTGTACATTTTCAACTCTTCACCTCATGTGAGCATTTACTCATTTTTGGGTATTTTCTTTTTACAAGTTGGATTTATCTCCTCCCTACACATGGATTGATGCTATTGGTCCATAGGAACCTTAATTGGACCATAGTCTAAAGATTTCTGAAAATCTAGACCCTTAGGCTAAGGTTCTTTATACCTATTTTCAATTAATTCCAATTGCACATTGAAAAATTCTTTTTTGAATTTCTGTTTCAGGGGAACTCATCTGAATTAGAAGAGATATTTTTCTATCCAAAAATATTCAAAATCTGAATATTCTTTCTCTAGAATATTTTTCTCTCTCTAGGCTAAAACAGATAGAAACAAGGTCTTTATATTTCTGAAGAGGGATTGATTACAGGGAAAGATACTAGACATCAAAAAGGGGGTGGGGGAGGAATCTTACAAGACCAATGTGGCTGCAGAGTGGGCAACCGAATTCGTCCTACTTATCAAGAGGAATGTTCAGAATGTAAGACGTCACCATTGCTGCCACATATTCTACCACCACAGCCACCACAGGCCAAGATCAACTAGGTGTTGATTGAAGAACCCTTGGAAGAGGGGGAAGCCATGCACGAAGTAGAAGTAAATAACGACTACTATACGAGGAACCAATGGAGATCACACTAGAGTATTATGTCTTACAAAATAGTACACTAGTACCAGTGTTTCAAACCACGGTACAGCGAAAGGGAAAAGACATAAACTCGACTATGAGAAGGGGACCCATATAGTGTTTTCATTGTAATGGACCTCATTAAGTAGCAGAGTGTCCTTTGGAAAATGTGACTAATGTTGGCCAAACTCAGCCGTAGCACAGACCAACACCATGCCAACTCTTTCACGTGTTAAGTGTAGTGTTGATCATTTGATCAAGGACTGCCCATATCGCGTCAATGGCTCTGCTTCTACTTCTAACCATGCCACTATCAGGACTATAAGTATGCAACCTAGCAATATCACACCATTGAATGTCTTGACACGCGCACAAGTGAAACAAGTGGACAAAGGGAAGAACCCTGGAAGTATTGCAACCTCTAAGACTGGGAGAAGGAGAAGAGTAAAAAAGGTGGGCAAGGGTGACACCATGGTCATAATTCAGGATGGATCCGAAGAAGATATCATTGACACCAATCCACCCAATCAAAGGAAGGAGACGACCAAGTGCTGAAACTAGATGAGTAGCCAAAGAGAGGCTAGCAACCCCCAAGGGTGTTGGAGAATATCCAAATGCTGAAGAAGAAATAAGGAAGCAATCTAAGGTCCTTGTTGAGGAATGTCAACGCAGCCATGAAGCCAAATTGAGGGCTAACCGGGTTAGGGATATAGTGTATCCACGAAATGAGCTATTAGAAAAGAAAGAAGTTGGATGTGCCTACTCAAATTCCAGAGGGGTCCGAAGAAGAAGGAACTCATAGCGACCCGATAACAAGAATGTTTGAGGTTGCAGATCAAGAATTGTCGATCCATTCATTCCATAGGATTGAATATGAGACAAAGATGTGGAAGGAGCCCTCACTTGCAAGAGAACCTAGAGACATAAGTAGTGTCTCAACAATACTATCTACAATTGTCAAAATGCCACTTGGACCATTGCTACGCAACATGCCGGTATTGCGGGTAGATGTCAAGGAATGGGTAGAAGGAAGAATGAACCCAATGTCCGCTTCTACAAAAGAAAGCCAGTCACCTCTAGCAAAGAAAAAAAGAGCAGGTCTGGCTTGTCATCCTCAGCATCTTCTGTCCGAGCCATTGCCTTTTTTGCCTCTCACTCGACTTTAGCCTTGGTGAGTTTAGGCATATCAGGCTCTTGAAGCGTTGCTTTCTCCTCTTGCTTTCCTTCCAAGGTTATCTTACTCAATTCCTCACCCCAATACTTAGAGAACTACTCGTGCACCTTAGTGACTTCGAGGTATCTTAGCCACTGGGCATCTATGCGTTTACTTCGTGAGACAAGGCATTCTGTCGAGCGACATACCTCTTTTGTTTCCGCCACTTCCTGAGGCATTGGGTGCTATTGCCTTTCTGTGCTAGCGGCTTCATCCTCTATTTTATTTTCTTTAGGTTGCACATCTACCATACGCACTAAGGTGGTGTGAATGATTCCCGATTCAATGTACTTGGTTTCTCTAGAGGGAAACACATCTATGGTGGCAAGCACATGCATCCAGTTTTCACTAAAATCTGGAGGTGGAAGCGATGAGTATATTTCGGTCTCTTCCTCTTCCTATCAATCCTCCTTAACTGGTTGTGGCAGACTTGTAAAAGGATGTGGTTCCTTCTGTTGGTGACCAAATCATCTCCAAACAATTGCCCTTCCATGGGGTGTGCCTTCCATGTATGGAGATTGATTTTCAGAATTTGCGAATCCTTTTGAATATACACTTGGTCTAACGCCCAATCATGAACCACCTTGGCTTCCCTCAGGAAGGGTCTACCCAAGATAATGTCATATAAATCTGGCTGGCACACAGAAAGTCCATTACAACAAATGTATGATGGTAATGGAATGTAAAGACCTTAAGCCTAACGTTTTTCAAGAGCCCCATTGGATGTTCCATCTACCATCTTGACGATTAGGTCTGCTCTTTCTAGCTTTAATTTTCCTTAGTTCTCCCAACATTGCTTGGTGATAATGCTCACACCTGCACCACCATCCAGGATAGCAAGTGCTTGATACCCGTTATGGTGGCGGACTGGAATTTTGGGATTCGTGTCATCGCTCTCATAATACCTCCCCAATTAGTTAACAGGTATTTTGATGAATCTAGATGCTCTCCCTTCCTCAGGTGCTAGGTTGTTAAATCATTTCAAAACTTACACCATTGATGATGAGTAGAAAGTGGTCCAATTGAGTGAAGGAAAATGGCCAATCCATGTCTTACGAGACGACAGACCAGCGGAAGTTAAGGAGGTAGACATTACAGATCCAGGGAGGATACCAAACCCGTCTACATTAATAAGGAATTAACTCATTGCTCTCCTGAGAAAGAGTTCAAGTATTGTTTTTCTTGGAAATACATGGAAATGAAGGGTGTACCACCCGAGGTGGTTCAACACACTATCCCGATCATGGAAGGATCAAGACCATCTAGGCAAAAACCGTATCACATATGAACCCAAAATATGCAAAAAATTATAAAGGAGGAAATCGATAAACTTATAGCTATGGATTTCATCTATGAGATTGAGCACAGAGATTGGCTTTCACTAATCATGATAGTGCCAAAGAAGAATGGAAAGCTAAGAGTTTGTGTTGATCTCAAAAAGGTCAATACAGCTACCAAAGAAAGACCACTACCCATTACCATATATGGAGCATGTATTAGAATGGAAAGCTAAGAGTTTGTGTTGATCTCAAAAAGGTCAATACAGCTACCAAAGAAAGACCACTACCCATTACCATATACGGAGCATGTATTAGAATGGATAGCTGGTGAAGAAGCCTATAGATTCTTAGATGGGTTTTCAGGCTACAATCAGGTGTCAGCACCAGAATACCAACACAAGATGACATTCAACACGATGTGGGGGACCTATGCGAAGGTTATGCCTTTTGGCCTCACTAATGAGCCAGCAACTTTCCAATGATTGATGTGCACGACCTTCAAGCAAAAGTGGTTGGAGGTATTCATTGACAATCTATGTGCACACTCACGATGGACTGAACACCTGGCTTGTTTAAGGAAGGTGTTTGAGAGATGTCGACTATATCGCATATCCTTAAACCATTTTAAGTGTCAATTTTGGGTCAAACACAGTGTTATTGTAGGGCACATTGTGTGTAAGAATGGTATTTCCGCTTATGAGAGTAAAGTAAAGTAGATCTTGGAATTACCCCCACTACCAAACTACAAGGGTGTGCAACAATTTATGGGACATGTTGGGTATTACCAGCGTTTCATCATATTCTATGTTGAAATTGCCAGGCCATTATATAGACTACTCATCGTCTTTGAATGGACTGAAGAATGCCAAAATATATATGATAAGTTGAAGGAAGAATTGGATAGTGCACCAATCTTGAGATCACCCAACTAGGATCTTGTATTCCATGTGCACATCGATGCATCGAATTTTGCTATAGGATGTGTATTGGCACAACTTGGTGAATTAAAATTGGATTACCCAATTTGCTTTGCCAGTTGGTCAATTGCATGATGCAAAGATAAACTATACCACAACAACTGAGTGTGAAGGGTTGGCCATCATTTATACGGTAAAGAAATACCAACATTACTTTTGGCAAACAAGTTTATATTCTTCGTTGATCACCAGGGCTTATTATATCTAGTGAATAAGCCATGCACCACGGGGAGAATCACACGATGGTTGCTTCTACTCGTGGAATTCGACTTTATGGTCATAGTGAGAAAAGGAACACAACATGTTTTGGCAAACCATATGTCCAGAATCCCAAATGGAGAATCAACAAGCATTGATGATGACCTCCCAGATGCATGTCTGCTCAAAATTGATATGGTGCCTGAGTGGAGTGAGAGTGAAGAAATATTAGAGTACCTAGCTCATGGTTTTCCACAAGATTGACCTTTGAACAAAGATACGATGCATCGGCTTATTAAGCTGGCCGCACCATATCAATTGATTTACGAGAGAACTATATAAGCTGGGCAAAGATGATATCCTCAGGAGATGTGTGCAAGAAGATGACTTCCTCACGATATTAGAAGAAGCACACTCGAGAGAATAGCCGTAAGACATTTTGCTAGAGAAGTTACAACTCACAAAGTGCTTCAAGTAGGACTATGGTGGCCTACGTCATTCGGAGATGCCATAGAATTTGTCAAGAGATGCAAGGAATGTGAACGATTTGCTATTCCACAACAGAAAGACAGAATGCCACTTACCCCTGTAATTGTGAGACAACCCTTTGAGAAATAGGGTATTGATTTTGTTGGACCCATTAGTCCAGCAACGCGTACGTCACAAGCTCATTATGTGATCGTAGTAGCCACGGATTATTTCACTAAGTGGACAAAGGCAAGAGCCTCTAAGAAAGCTAATGCTCAAACTACGGCCAAGTTCTTGTATGAACAAATCATTTCCAAATTTGGCTGCCCCACCACTGGAGTTAGTCAGTTGACCGGAGTTCACATTTCATCAATGAGGTGATTGAACAGTTACTCACAGGACTCCTTGTAATCTATCAAAAATCATCACCTTATTACCCACAAGCAAATCACTATGGACCTATCGTACATTGTATAAGGTGGTTTGGCAACGTGATACACTACCTTTCGTCTAGCTTATGGCATTAATGTGGTAATGTGATACACTACCTTTCGTCTAGCTTATGGCATTAATGTGGTAATGCCTATGGAATTTTTAGTTCCAAGCCTGTGTATTGCAGTATAGGAAAGGCTTACAAAGATGTGTTAGCCGAGAGGCTAATTGACTTAGAAAAACTTGATGAAACCTAGCTAATTTCTTTGCATGGGCTTATGGTCGAAAAACTACGAATAAAACATTGTTTTGACCATAACCTAAGATACAGAGAAGTGGAACTTGTCCTCATGCATGGTGTGGGAAGCACTAAGAAAAAGAAATTGAAATACCGAGCTCTTGGACCTTTTAGAGTGTCCGAGGTCACCCCTCAAGGGTCAGTCCGAATCAAAACCATCGATGGGGTGGAAATGGAGGGATATATCAATAGGAGTAAGCTCAAAAAATATTATGGACCCCTGACCTAGGAAATGCTCGCACAAGAGAATCTTCTAAAACAAAAGAAAGAGCTGATCAAGGAAAAAATCAGACAAGCTCAAATAGAAGCCAAGGCAAGGGAAGCCAAAGCAAAAGAGAGACTCTAAGGGAGAACGCTACACATAAACATGGCTTCACTCACCTTTCTTGAAGAACATCACCTGGATATTGAGCCTGCATGCCTCAGTGTAAATGTCTCTACAAAAGGTAATCACACAAAGATATTTGAGCATGTAGGACTCCATAGGGTATCAATAATTGCATAAGGGAATGCGGTTGTTTCAAGTCATGAACCGCTATAGGCTATTTCATGTTGTGAACCACTTTGGGTTGTTTCACGTCATGAAACACTTCAAGCTAGTTCATTTAGTGAACCGCCTCATGCTAGTTCACGCCATGAAATGGTCAAAAAGCCTATGCGTATCGTATTCAAACATGTGGTATATCTGGCCGCCGGTGCCGATAGCTAGATCATAAATACTTCATTTTTCCTCTTTCGTGCATTTTTCATCGTCTTTCTTCGAGAGCTTCTCCTCCATCATCGTCTGTTTGATTGTGATCATTGTTGGTACTTCGTCCATCTAGCACTTCACCGTCATCATTTGGGATCATCGTTTCTCAGGTAGGAGCTCTAAGCTTGACTATGGGATTACTCCAATCATGGCTATCATGCGATTCATGGCTATCATGCGATTATGCTTGAAACTGTTTGCACATGCTCACTGGCCATCATGCTTGCATTTTTTTTTGCTAATATTTTCCCCTTTTTATTTTTTTAATCTTCCCATTGCATCATTTCCATCAACACTTATCACATGCAAAAAATAAAATTGCGGGGATCAAAATGTGAAACAGTAGTCTGCTATTTCATGATATCAAATCCTCTTCTGACTACTTCATGGAAAATAAATTGATGAGTCTTGCATTCACCTACTAATGATAAATCACTCACACAATAGTGCAGATCACTAACACACATCACAAACTTTTAGCCGTGAACAATACCATGCTAGATCATGAACTACTAGTTCACGACTTAACACTTCACAAAATAATGCTTCATGAATTGCTAGTTCACAACTTAGCAGTTTCACAAATTCAAATATGTCAACTTTGTGCCTCTTTCGCGCTCGCTTCCTTTTGGCGCGGTCAGTGATCCTGTACCGCTAGCTTGAGTGACGGCAGGGCTCTCCAGGTCGGAGGTTTCTAAGGATGCCATCTGTAACATTATCAATAGAGCATCAGTCATTGTTGATTGGTAGGAGTGTGCCGCACAAATGTTGGCTTGTGTTTTTTTTTTTTGTCATTGATTTTCTAGATGTTGGAGTGTGATGGAAAGAGTGTTAACATAGGGAGAAATACACAATAAAGGAGTGAGGTGGTGAATTATCAGAAATCCATGAATTAGTATTTATCTTGAAGTAGCAGGGTGAAATATGTGAATTATCAGTGGGTGAACTTGCTAAATTGTGAACGAGTAGAGAGTAGTTCACGATGTGAACTATTAATTCATGAATTGTTATTTCATGAAGTTTTATTTTGTAAAGTGTTAATTCATAAACTGTTGAGTCATGAACGAGCAGTTCATGAAGTGTTATTACATGAAGCGTTGGACCATATGCATAGGATTTACGAGGAACAATGCTCCAAACAGACATACAAACAAATCAAGGGAAGGTTATATGCCAATACCATAGCCCTAAGTGCCTAAAGATTATGGAAGACACTGATGTCTAGTATAAGCTGGAAAAAGTGGGGTTGGGCAAGATGGCAGAGGTTCTACCCCGCACGATCAATCCATCACTTTGTGCATAATTCATCAAATCCTATGACAAGAATACAAAAAGGGGGACCATCACAAATCCAAATGGATCAATGAAGTAGGTACTCATCACTGAAGCCATGATAAGATGCACTACAATTTCCCCCTCCCATTTCATCACATGTTCACCCACTAGATCAGATGCCAATGAAAGACATGGTCAAGAAGGTGTCATATAATTCAAATGGAGCTGAATTTGAGAACATAAGGGAAGAAGTAGATGAAAGAGCCTGCCAAGTGATGCGATGCTCATGCAAGTAAAACCAGTGATGCGATGCTCATGCAAGTAAAACCAGTTGGTGGACAAGTACAACATAATCCCTCTCCACAGAATCACCAAGGTACATGAGGAGAAATCGGAGGATTGGGCTTGGTACATCCACAGGGAAATGGAGAACTATCTAAGGTCTCACCAATACAAGGTTTGCAACCCCTACTTCATGAAGGTTCTCATCCATGCATGTAATATCCCCATACCCCAAGGCACTCAGGACGTAAAATTATCACATGCCCAAGGAGTCATGGAGCCACCTACACACCTACCAATAGAATTGCAGTAAGGACAAGGTGTCCTTAAAGAGACAAAGGAGCTTGTATAGGAGCTTGCCATTTCCCCCTCCCATTTCCTCCTCCCAAATGGACCAACGAAGTAGGTACTCATCCTCACTGAAGCCATGATAAGAGATGCACTACAATTTCCCCCTCCCATTTCATCACATGTTCACCCACTAGATGAGATGCCAATGGAAGACATGCTCAAGAAGGTGTCATATAATTCAAATGGAGCTCAATATGAGAACATAAGGGAAGAAGTAGATGAAAGAGCCTGCCAAGTGATGCGATGCTCATGCAAGTAAAACCAGTGTGGTGGGTGGACAGGTACAACATAATCCCTCTCCACAGAATCACCAAGGTACAGGAGGAGAAATCGGAGGATTGGGCTTGGTACATCCACAGGGAAATGGAGAACTATCTAAGGTCTCACCAGTACAAGGTGTGCAACCCCTACCTCCTCACGAAGGTTCTCATCCATGCATGTAATATCCCCATACCCCAAGACACTCAAGACACAAAATTATCACATGCCCAAGGAGTCATGGAGCCACCTGCACACCTACCAATAGAATTGTAGTAAGGACAAGCTATCCTTAAAGAGACAAAGGAGCTTGTACAGGAGCTTGCCAAGGATGGTAAGGACTCAAAGAAACCTAAAAATATGAGGGGAAGCCTCAACAGGTGGAAGTAGAAACAAAGTGCCTGGAAGAATAGGGCGGTAATGACATTGCATCATATCACCAGGATCTAGAGGAATAGCAAAAGCAATGGGAGTGGAGAAGATCAACTTAACAGAAACCACGGCTCTAGAGTTGATACTACAAACACCACCTTCTACCCCTGCCACCCTTGTATTTAAAAACCTCTCACCACTACATGATTCAGTCATCTCGGATATGCCCACCTCAGCTGAGATAGGTGCCACACAAGAACAGGAGGAACATCAATTGCCCCACAAGAAAATGTCGGCAAAAAGAATAGCAAAGTGACTTCAAGCCATCAAGAGGATGCTCAGGAGGAACATGAAGTAGAAAAGCACAAGAGAATAGAAGACAACCCTAGCCCCAACAAGTGACAAGGATTGGATGCCAAAGACAACCAAGGAGCAAGGTCCTTCTCACAAAATTTAGATATGCCCAGAGATGCATATATTTTCCCAGAAGAGACCATGGAAGGAATCGACAAGCTGTTGTAGCACCAATTTTATGAATCAGATAGCTCAGCCTCAACTAGTTCAAGTATATGGTCATAGGAACAAAGAGTATGGTGATGTCACTTGCTGACAAGTCATATGCTGCATGACAAAAATAGAGCTATGGAAATAGGTCCAAGACACAACTGACCAAGTGCAAGCTCTCAAAGATCAATTAGCTACCTGTTAATGCCACACATAAGGAGGTAATCATTAAAAGTTTAAGGGCTAACGAAGAGCAAGAGGCAAGAATAACAACGATGGAAGGGCATAATAAACTAATCAACAAGACAATAGTCCAAACCACCAAGAAAAATGAAGAGATCAAGGCCCCATTAGCACAAGCAAAAGAACAACTTCAGCCAAGAAGTGGCAAACACCAAAGAAAAAGACGTGCATCACACACAACACTGAGAGAAGCACATGCCACCTTTCAAGCCAAGGAAGAGGGGTTCATAGGACAAATCAACGAGCTCAAGGAAACAATTGCTGTCTTAGAACAAAAGGTGGCAAGCCTCCAGGCAGAGCGAGAACAACTAAACAAGGCACATGAAGAAAAGATCAAGGACCTCAATGAGGCTGTCAATGCCAAATCAATGCAGATGGAGTAGATGCTGGTGAGCCACCAGCAGGTCCTTGAGCATGTCCACAAACAACTCAACACAAGCTAAACATTGGCACAAGAACAATTGGTGCAATTAGAAGAAGCTCAAGGCCAAGCCAGTGCTAAATAACAACATTGCAAAAGAAGAGGCCGAGAGAAGATACACAGAGCTGGCGACTGCTCGGGATGCGCGAGAAGCAGCAATCTCCTCCCTCCTCAATGAAAAGGATCAAAGAATCCAGAATTTGGAACGAATGCTCTCCCTCCAGGAACGTCCTGTGGGCAGCAAGAGAAAACTGATGAGTTATGAAAACCCATCGGAGATAGGATCCTTGCCGGTGACTCCTCAGGCCCGTCCTTAGACACTAACTCTATTTTTGTCTACATTGACCCTCTATTTACTTCAATATGAAATTAACTTAACAAAAGATCTCAATTTAGGAGACCTTACACTAATACATCAAAACACAGAGAGGGATGCGGACCCCACAATCATCATGGGAATCCTAAGGGGAGATATAGTTCTTACTAACCCATCTGATATCTTCTTTTTCC
This sequence comes from Cibotium barometz, assembly GCF_041138505.1. Lineage (NCBI taxonomy): Eukaryota > Viridiplantae > Streptophyta > Polypodiopsida > Cyatheales > Cibotiaceae > Cibotium > Cibotium barometz. The sequence goes on along the minus strand of NC_141093.1, from coordinate 2,730,003 downwards.
AGTTACATCCTATCATGCTAAACCTACATAGTTGGTATCAGGTGTTACAACCATCGGCTATCTTGCATGACATTGTTGATAAACTTGACCTGTTCATGCCAGATGCAATGCCATCCACATCAGCCAACTACGAGGTTATAGCCCATAGCTATCAATGGATAGTATGCCAAGGGTGGGTGGACGTTTATGATACACATCATCACTTAAACCTTTCTAAATCCACAATGTATCATCCTTTAGGTATCATAAAACTTTATAGAAACATCCATAGATATCTGGAGGCCATGTTAATGAGTGTTCTTTATGATTTTTATCTCACTCACATTGAATATCCAAATATAGCCATATGAAATCACAAAACTCCATGAGTTTATGAAAACAGTTAAATCTCCACACCCACCACCCAGTTGAGAGGGAAACCACCAAAAGAAGCCCCAGGATCATCCCAATCTGTCACTTATCTTGTTTTTCCATCCCTCTCTAGTAAGCTCTTAAATCCTTATCCAAGTGTCACTCCTTCTAACAAAACTGAGGCTGATTGCATATTTTCATGCTACTCTTTACCCTTTGTGGATCTTCCCACTAACCCTCTCGACCTCAAGGAGTTTCCGACAACTAATCTATCTCCACCACGACAGCCTGATGAGGTACGTAATCTACCGCCTCATGAATGATTTACAAGATTTTACTAATGAAAATATCATTGAATATTTGTCATAATACAAGGGACTAATATGAGGAGCAGGAAATCAACTCCTAAAGCCAAAATTGATTTTCAAAGTGCTAATGCAAATTACACCCTTTGAGCCAACAAGAAGAATCTTGCTAGAGGCCTAACTCAACCATGGAATCCAAACGGCAACCATATGTGCCATATCCTCTGCGAGCCCTAATTCCCGATTTAGCCGAGTTGTTACCAATGGGAGGCAAAGGCACTTTATGGGAAAAGGTGGTGAAGCACACCAAACTAGTAAAACCACACTTGATCCTGACCTGCTCGAAATCCAAATTTTCACATTCATGACCAAATATTATTTCTGTAGGTGGTGTAAGCAGCATCCAGTACATACACGAGGTGAATACACATCAATAGTTATAGATGATACCAATCCCAGCCTCATGAACTTTGGAATACAGCGTGATTGGAGAAAGGAGTATTTTACAGTGCTAGAATATAGCCTTCAGTACCACTGCTCCCCACCACCAAAACAAAGGGTAGATCCTCTATACATGCCGATCAAAAGGTAGCTCACTCCTTTACAATTCCATGAGGCAAAGCAACATGATTCCCACGTTTGCTATAACTTCCCTCAATTTTCACCACCCATTAACATTTCAGGATATTACCAGTCAAAGAAATTAGATAATGACATGGATAAGAGCATGGCGCAGAATACTAGATCATGACATAGTGGCTGCCTTGAAATTTATGAAGTTGATCATGGTTCTTATTGATCAACCAAAGGAAAGGTATGATGTATATGAGGCAGAGCAGCTATGCTTCGACATGAACAGAGGCTCAAATGAACACCGAATGATGCTTTATTATCATCACCTCCAATGTCTGCCAGGTTATATTATGCCACATTTGAAGACATGGTAGATACCGGGTTCTAGACATCACGCTCAGCATTTTGAAGAACCCTAAAAAAGCTTCAATCTCATTGGCAACTTCTATCGACATGAGTTCGGCAACCACCTAGGGAAAGGTTCTGAGGAAAGAACCTACATCAACTAGGGGGGATGTTAATCCCATTTTGGATTAACAAATATGCTCCTCCATTTGAGGACATTAATAATAAGTGTTATGAAAAGGCACTATAAATTTTGTACAATATGAGATACTAGCCAGACAAGGCTCGGGTTAGTAAGTTTTGGGCACCCAATTATGAATAAGGGCCAATTGTATAAAATGCATTTTCTCATAATGGAAACACACAATCCCCCTTTGTGCTATGAGAGCTCTTGTTTTTGAGAGAGAGAGAGAGAGAGAGAGAGAGAGAGAGAGAGAGAGAGAGAGAGAGAGAGAGAGAGAGTACTCTAGTGCATGTTCCTCTTCTATGCATGTCTGTGGGAGAGTGAGAGGAAGATTGCCTTGCATTGTGGTGTAAGTGACTCCATGGTGACATCGTGGAGGTGGACATTGGAGGAGTGGAGCTCCCAAAAGTGACTTAGAGAGCCTCAAGGGACGTGAGCTCGAAGCATTGGTAATAAGTACCCAACGATAGTTGTTGTCTGTTGCTTCTTCCAACTGAGAATGTGTGGAGTTCCTCTTGGGAGGTGCGGTAGCCCATAACAAAGGTCTATGATATTTTCAAGAATGGATATACAAGGGGGAAACACATATATGGATTCATTGCTTGAGTTAAAGCGAAGGTGTAAGTATCCTTTCTTGTAGAGCATACTATTCCTTGGGCAATTGGGAGATAACAATCACAGTTCCATGTTTTTAAGATGTCTAGTATATTGGACCAAATTTAGGTGTTGATCTGGTTAATAGGATGTATCTAGGAAGAAGTCTAGGAGAGTAATGGGTGCATTTTGATCATGTGCATCATGTGAAAGAGTGGTCAACAATGGGAGCCCATCTGTATGATCATTTCATTAGGGAACTTCTTACAATTACAACATGTAACTTTACATGTGAACATAAAGAGGCACAATTGGAATTTTGGAGAATGCTAAATGCACAGATGTTAAAGAAAGATTATCTGTGCTAGCTAGCTTGCACTGAGAACTATCTCACTATAGAGGCAAAATATGGACTCTCATTTTTTTCCCTTAAGGATTTCCACACCTCCTCTCTCTAGAAAAATGGGCTCATGTGGTGAAATTTTTGCAAACCAAATCAAAGTTGGCAGAGATTGCACATTTAGAATCTACTCTTCGAGACCTTTCCAATAATATATGCATGATGGGAAATTTTACATATTCAAGAAGTCTCCAAATGGGCAATTTTGAATATTCAAGAAGTCTTGTACATGCCACATCATCACCAATTTGGAGACTTCTTGAATATGCAAAATTGCCCATCATTGGAAAGGTCTCAAAGAGTAGATTCCAAATGTGCAATCTCCTCCAACTTTTGATTTGATTTGAAAAAATTTCACCATGAGCCCATTTTTCTAGAGAGAGGAGTGTGGCAATCCTTAAGGGGCAAAAATGAGAGTTTATATTCCGCCTAATGACAATAGTGGCCCAAGGAATAAGAGCTAGTTGTTGGCAAAGAAAGATCATGTGGGTTTCATTAGGAAATGAATATGGTGGATCATACAAAAAGATGTATTAAACCTGAGTTTCAAGAGGATCATAAAGTGCTTTATAGAAAGTAACACCATATTAGTGAATTTGGGAATTTTCCAATTCCCATTTTTGAATACTTAAAAAAGGGGACATGGATAACATGTTTGTAAGTTTCTCAAAACCCTATCATATGACCTATCGTTGGAAAGCGCTTGAAAAATGGAATCTAAAGAGCTATAAAGCGCTCATTTTGGATTAGTGGTGTTCAAGTTATAGTTAATCCAAACTTTTGACCACGTGTCCCAAACTTGTGGAAAATTCCCATATTCCCCAATATGGTGTTAAGTGGAAAACCGCATCTTTAGCAGAAGCATCTACAGATATATGTAAGGGTGATCTCAAAATGTGGTGGAACAAAAAACATGTAAAGGAAGGTGAATTACCAGCCTTGCAAATATGGTTACCTTGGTGGGGTGTGAGAGTATCACATTGGGGGGATATGTTCTTGCAAAACAACCAAAGAATGCTATCTCGAGTGATGCAAGTGAAAGTTTATTAATGCCCCAAGCCAAAGAGCTCCTAACACAACATGTACACCCTAGAAGGAGGGATGGAAATTTGGTTAAATGGTGGTCAAAACTTAACAAAGAATTTAATAAAAGGATTCAAAGATCTAAAGAATTGCCAAGTGAGGTTATTAGGGAAAATATTGTCACACTTTATGAGGTGCATGTCTTTCACTTATGCACTACTAGATTGATAGAGAAGGGATTGACATAATTTGTTACAATTTTTGAGCTCCCTCGATGCTTATGTATGGATTTCACTCCAAGAGATTCCAAAAAAGGACTTGATATGCAAACACATTTACTTTGTGTTCATTGTTGTCTTAGGTTTGAGTGAAAAATTGCATGAGTTTATGCACAAGAAGCCTTGATATAGGTGGATTTGTTTCAAGCTTTAAGTGGTAGGAGAAACCAAACTATGGGAAGAAATTATAAGTGCCATGTTGGGTGCCTCATTTTTGTAACTATTAATATCGAGATGAGGTAGCTTTATTTTAGCTAGCTATTTATATTTATCAAGAGGCTTTATTTTGGAAAACTACTTTTGTAAAAAATGTTTAGCTAACTAGAAGGTTCTTTATTATTAGCAGATAAAAGGTTTGATAATACTGCAGGGGTGGTTAACTATTTCATTAGAAGAGAAAATAGAAAGAATTAATTTAAACATCATTTCTTGATAAAATCATTGTTATAGTAAATCATCAAGCAATTCAGGACATAATTGACTTGTTAATGTTAATTATCATTGCTAGGTTATAATTAGTGATGGAGCACTTCAAGGAATAATTTCCTAGCATGACACAATAGGTTTAATGGTCAACTACATGTTGCTCATGTTGTCACAATAAATGACAATTACTCTATCCATGGGCTCATCCATATCTCCAAGTAGATTGTGTAACTACCTCTCACATGATGTTGCCATAGTAGCATCCCTATACTTAGCATCTATACTTGACAAAGTAATCATTGAATACTTATTGCTCTAGCTAATAACATCACTCTCCTTTCAAAAGAGAACATAAAGCTACTATTAGATCTCATGTCTAAGACACCACTTGCCTAATCTGCATCTATGCACCCATGTACATGTACATGTACCTATATCCCAATCTTATAAAAAAGTCCATAATATATTATGAACTTTATGTACCTAAGTATCCTCCTCACCTATGTACCTATCCTAGCTGCCCACATATAAAAGTGGCTTCCTTGGGGTTTGCATAAATTGACTCACCAATCCAACCAAATAGCTCAAATCTAGCTTGCATGTAAATCAAACTACCCACTATGCACCTGTACATAGTAGGATCCTCCAAGACATCTAGCTTGCACGTAAATCAAACTACCCACTATGCACCTGTACATAGTAGGATCCTCCAAGACATCTCACATGTATCTACAAAGAACCTTGTGTTCTGATCCAATGGCACTAAGCACCTTGTCATCCCCCATACTTGGACAACATGTCCAAAGTATACTACTTCTATAAAAGCCAAATCCCATCACATGATCTAATCACCTCTATATCTAGGAAGTATTGCAACTCACCCAAATATTTCATTTCAAACTTCTTCATTCTTCTTAAGAAGCATCTTCACCTCATGAGGAATGTCATCATCACTATCATTTGTGACAATCAAGTCATCAACATAGATGACCACTAGCATAATCTCCCTATCAAGTGAGAAATCACCTCTATACATAGGAAGTATCACAACTCACCCAAATAATCTTGTCATCACTATAGATGACCACTAGCATAATCCCCATGTCAATTGAGAAATCAGCATTAGATATATGAAATCCAATAGTGATAAGATACTCCCGTATTACGATGCCCTAGGTGCTTGCTTTAAGCTATATATAATGCTTTGTGCAACCTACAAAAAAGGGTCTACATGATCCTCATATCATCATGGTTGCAGCATTTAAAATTCCTCTTAAAAGTCACCATGTAAATATACATTCTTGATATCCATCTAATGTAAATATGCATTCTTTACATCTATCCTCCTATAAGTCACTATGTAAATATGCATTCTTTACATCTATCCTCCTATAAGTCACTATGTAAATATGTATTTTCTACATCCATCTAATGTAAAGACCATCCCTTAGTAGCTGGGAGCCACAATAATGACTACTCTCATGGTTGTTGCCATCCTAGCAACCGGGTTGAATGTCTCTTCATTGTCAATGCCATATGTTTATGCATATCCCTGGGCAACAAATATTGCCTTGTATTTGCTAACAGAACCATTTGAATTATGCTTCACTTTGTAGACCCACTTACATCCCAATTTACTTATTTTATTTAGGCAAAGGCAACACCAAATCCCATGTCACATTATCATATAAAGACACCATTTCTTTAATATTAGGGGATACACATACACATTAACTATGGACATTATTCATATTTAGAGAATAACACACATTCATATGTGCCACTTGGGAGCACAACCGTTTATCTCTCCTACACACGTTTGTAACTCTCTCTCTCTCATGCAATGCAAGAAGGTATGGTGATTCAGTTGAAGATGCAAGCTGGCCAATCAATGTGACATGGAGAGGAAATTGTGTTGTCACAAATCGTGAGATCAAATGATAGAAGAGGAGTGCATGGTGAAAGGGTGCATGCGTCTCTCATAAGCAGTGTAACAACATCTAAATCCAAACTTTTTGAGTTCGGATTCTGAGCCTCAGTTAAGCCGATTGCTGGACCATTTTCATTATAGGGTTCCTCCAATCGAGCCAAGCCAGCCGTGATTTCCCTGATTAAATATTATAATTTGATATTTTTTCTTGGCTTAACACCACATAAGGAACTGCTTCCATGGTGGATGCACATACATTGATGATGAAGTTTTGTTTTTTGAAGTCAAGGAGAGATAATTGAGATAAAAGGTTGATGTGCATACATATTCGGTCATGATGTTGAGATGCCTGGGTAGCCGAGTTTTGTCCATGGCTTGGATCTTGGTATAGCACTAAGCTCTCCAAGTTGTGTGCTTTCTTGGTCTTGTGTTAGCATGGTGCGCTTTCTCTGTAGCCTACGTTTCTCATCATCGTGCTCAATGGGGAAGAAGAAGAAAAAGCGATGTGAAATTTTTTTAGAGAAGGATCATAAAACTAAAGGGTGTTGCTACTTGTATGAGCCTTGTTCGCAAGGGGGATGGATGCAAATATTATTGCATGGTTGATTTGGTGGGGAAGTTGTATGGAATCATAAAGCATTGAAGAAAGCATCATCATCTAAAAAATTGGAGAAAGTCAGGAGTAAACTTGGTGATTTCTCAGATACTCTAGAGGATGCATATGATTATCGAGAGGGGTAGATGTAAGTCTTGTTCGAGTTTGAGGCTCATCGGATTTCATTTATGGCATACATCTATCATCTATGTGGGTTCGATCTTCAAATTGGGAATCTAACCCACCGGGTGTGCCAGGTGTTAGGGGATGTACATACACATTAACTATGGACATTATTCATATTTATAAGATCATTTAACCTTAGGGAATGTCACCCATTCATATATGCCTCTTGGGAGCACAATTATGAATGTCACCCATTCATATATGCCTCTTGGGAGCACAATTTTTTATCTCTCCCACACATGTTTGTAACTCACTCTCTCATGCCATTGAAGAAGTTATGGTGATTCTCTCAATAATCGTGTGTGTATATGCATCTTCATGTTGATAATTCTATGCAAGAAGGTACGATGATTCTCTCAACAATCATGTGTGTATATGCATCTTCATGTTGAAAATTCTATGTCAACATTTGTCCATGGAAACTTTCAAATGCTTATATCCAAGTGTCTCCTCAAAGCATGTTAGCGAGATGTTAGCCCTACCTCTTCTATAGCTTTGAGCATATATGCATAATCATGGGCTATATACCCATCAACTCTACCTTTTCTATATCTTTGATCATATATGCATAATCATGGGGAATATGTACCCATCATACTTTACGCTGTCTGGATATCTTACTCTAGTAGACATTCACACACATGGATCACTGCAAGTGTTTTTCTCGACATTGCTTTGGATCTCTTTGTATAATGGGATCCCAAACTTCTCAATCAAGGCTTTTTTATGAGCCACTATCTCCATTAACAAAGGAGTGACTTGCTTTAATCTAGCATTATAAAAGGTTGAACCCCCACCTCTTTTTTCCCTCGCATGATACACGTGAACTTGTTAAATTTTCAGCACCTATAGTACCACCACATGGCACATCAAAGTGCCTAACATTTTGCCTCAACCTGCCTAACCAAGATCTCATAAAAGACCCATTGTTAGAGGACTCTCTTGGTCCATTAAGTGCCTATGATTGATGCTCATTAGCATTTAAGGCACCCGTTTGATTCTATACTTCAATCTCTATAGAATCCTTCACTAGCATATACTAGCTACATATCTCATCAAGCACAACATTCTTGCTCACTTGCATCTCACATGTATAGTGGGGTTATAGCATCTATAAGGCTTTTTGCTCAAGAGAATAACCAATGAATATACATTTTTCTACCAACTTACTTTACACCTCATCTGCTGGTAAATAATCATATATCCATGCCATTGGACTACTATAATGGTCATCTTGTTCATGATATAAACTGTAGTTGCTATTGCTTCAGCACAAAAATAATGCAGCATCGTTTTCTCATTCATTAATGCATGCGCAACTTTTACAATATGCCTATTTTTCCTTTTTGCAACCCCATTTTGTTGTGGGGTGTACCGATATGTAAACTGTCTCTTTATCCCATGCTCTCTCAAGTAATTGATTGGAGAAATATTCTCTTCCAGCATTTTTTCTTAGCTATTGCCTTTATCTTTCTCTACCATAGCTTTGAAGCTCTAGTGAGTAAACACTTCACTTTTGTCTTTCACAAAATACACCCACATTTTCTTGATGTCATTAATGAAAGATATAGCTTTGGTGAGTAAATACTTAACTTTTCTCTTTCATGATATACACCCACATTTTCCTGGTGTCATCATCAATGAAAGTTACATAATAATGGTATCCTTTGGTTGATACCATCTTTGTTGGTTCCTAAACATCAAAATTCACCAGATCCAAAGGTCTTTAACTTACATACTTATCATGCAAAAATGCATGCTTAGCATGCTTTGCCCATCTAGCACTCTTCCCATAATATATGCATTCCATTCTCTTTGAACATTGGTAAACATGTAATAATAATACTTTGGGCTTGGACATTCTTAATATTGATAGATCTAACACATTCATGCCAAATATCAATGTGTGCAATTACATCGATACCATGAGCAAACGTTGTAGCCTTCACTTCAGGCATGCTTACATTCATTGTAAACATTATGCCAACTCTGTTTCTCTTCAATTCAAGCATGCTTACATTCAATGTGAACATTTTGCCAACTCTGTTTCTCTTCACTTCAAGCATGCTTACATTCAATGTGAACATTTTGTGAACATTTTGTCAACTCTGTTTCCCTTCACTTCAAGCATGCTTACATTCAATGTGAACATTTTGTCAACTTTGTTTCCCTTTTGTAACCAAGTGGCATTAGTTAATTGAACTCTTTTATATAACATTCACCATGAGGGTTAAACCTCACTTGTAGACCTTGCTCAATCATTTTTCCAACAAAAAATATAGGTTCTTTGTTATGTTTGGCAAATGAAGCACATCAACAACACACTACTTCATTTTATCATCTTTCATATACAAAGGAACTTTCCTAGCATACATAATAGGGTGTGTTGCATCATCACCTATTTCTACATAACCTGTTTTTTCCCAATCCTTTAATTCTCTGAACCACTCACCATGGCATTAGGAATTTTTCGAGGTCATTTTTGGGCCTTGTAAGGAAGTTTGATCGGAATATTCCCTCCAAAAAGGGGGCACCAGATAAAATTTTTGCAAACGAACTCCAAATTTGTCGGACCTCACATATTTAGATTCTACTCTTCAAAAGCTATCCATTGATATATAACACGATAGGGTTCGGAGAAGGGACAAGATAGATACCTAGAAGATTCCTTTTTGCCTGGGGAAGATTCACGTTAGTAACGTGAATCTTCCCCAGGCAAAAAGTAATCTTCTAGGTATCTATCTACTAACGTGAATCGCAAAAAGGAATCTTCTAGGTATCTATCTTGTCCCTTCTCCGAACCCTATCGTGTTATATATCACTAACGTGAATCTTCCCCAGACAAAAAGGAATCTTCTAGGTATCTATCTTGTCCCTTCTCCGAACCCTATCGTGTTATATATCAATGGATAGCTTTTGGTGAAGAGTAGAATCTAAATATGTGAGGTCCGACAAATTTGGAGTTCGTTTGCAAAAATTTTATCCGGTGCCCCTTTTTGGAGGGAATATTCCGATCAAACTTCCTTACAAGGCCCAAAAATGACCTCGAAAAATTCCTAATGCTAGTCATGTGGTTAGAGGCACTCAAATCGACATATGCTACATCTCCTGAATATGTAGTTGTGGTACTAAGCATATGATACATCACAAAAGGTTTCTCACTTCTACCTTCAGCTTGCTAACTTGAAGATACATACTTCCCTTATTTGCAACTTCCCACTTTTTATGTCATTCTCCCAGTTTTTATAGTAGTCCTTCACTATATGCCTTGGTTACTCGCAATAATAGCACTCTACTCTATTTCCACTATGATTTGTTTACCATCCAACCATGTCATCTCTCTGGCTCCCCCTACTTCTCATGGTCTCTTCCACCTATTTGTAAATTAGAATCATATTGTTCTATCCATGATTCCTATTTCTATATCAACCTGTACCTTGGCCTCTAGATGAAGATCTACCACTACCTCTACCTATATCTTCGTAGAAGGCATGCTCCTACATATTACTAGAGGATGATTTATTCCAAACATTCATCTCCTCATTCATCAATTGTGGCCTCTTCCACCTGTTTCTAAATTGGAATCATGTTGTTATCCATAATTCTTATTTCTACATTAACTTATACCTCAGCCTCTACATGAAGATCTTCCACTACCTTTACCTATGTCTTCGTAGAAGGCCTACTCCTACATATTACTAGAGGATGATTTATTCTAAACATTCATCTCCTCATTGATCAAAAGGGCTATAAGTTCCTAAAGGTTTGGGGAATTTACTTATGTTTGGATAGATACCTAAAGCTGACCAATCCCATTTATCAAAGTCACCAAAACACTACTTGGCATCCTTAACTAGTGCTCCACATAGAGGCAAGGGCATTTGAAGGCCTTTAATCTTTAATGAGTAATCACTAATACATAGATTATTCCTTTACACATTATGGAGCTCTTACTTTTAATTGCATCTTCCTAGACTTGGTACTTGTACTATATAGCTTACCTAGGTATCCCACATATCTCTAAGTGTCACTGCATATTGTATATGACTAATCATAGAATCTGACACACTAATGAGCACTAACACATAACCTTGATGGCCTCTCATGCTATGCTTTAAAGGCATGTGCTTGTTGTGGAATGGGATTCTCATCAAGAAGCTCTGGTTCCTTCTCATCACCTATAATGAACTCCCTTTTCCTATGAGGAAGTCTGTCATCTTCAACTTCTATGCTTGGAAGTTATTCTTATCTAGCTCCTCGCTCACAATCTGGGATAGATTGTTAGATATTTTTACCTCTACTGTAGTCATTAGGATGTTTTGGAGGTCATTTGGAGGGCCTTGTAAGGATTTTTTTTAAATTTCTCTCACTAGAAAAAACTTAAAAAAATATCAAAACGTTCGACTTTCAAAATATATATCTTTTTCCAAATTACCATTCTTGTATTTTAAGAAAGGTTGCAAGCATGTCAGAATGTTGAAATTTATGAAAAAGGCTGCAAGCCTTTAAATATTCTCAGTGATCTCGATATATGTGCCCCTCTCTCTCTATATGCTCTCTCTCTCTCTCTCTCTCTCTCTCTCTCTCTCTCTCTCTCTCTCTCTCTCTCTCTCTCTCTCTAAGATTCCTCCTCAGCCTAAATATCAAATAAGCCTCTACTTCAATCCCTTGTAATCATTCTATATTTTTGAATACAAGAAAATATCATTTTTCCTTGTTTTGCCTAGTGAGATAAAAATTTCTAGAGAGTGATAAATCAATATTGGGATATTTTTAGATAAATAAATTCTACAAATATCAAAAAAATATTTCCCTAAAACAGAAAATCAAAATAGATTTTCCAAGGTGCAATTGGAATCAATTAAAATTGATTCATAAGACCTTAGCCTAAGGATCCAGATTTTTGAAAAAATTTTGATTATGGTCCAATTAAGGTTCCTATGGAACAATAAGATTAATCCAAGTGTTGGACGAGATAAATCTAAAGAATAAAAGAAAATACCCAAAAATGAGTAAATGCCCACATAAGATGAAGAGTTGACCAAGTACTAGGTTTATTAGTTAAAAATTATGAAGTAAAAATAAAAAAATGAGATATTTTAGAGTAATCGTTCATTTTTGACACATGTGTAAGGAAAAGGGAGACCTTCAAGGAGGTGCCTACTTCACATGCTTGGATGAGTTTAAAACTCAAAAATAATAGGATATTTTTATCTCTCCTCTCTCCTGGATCAAACCAAATAAAAAAGGGAGCCAAACTTGTCCAAATCTTGTCCAAATTCAGCCAAACTAAAGCTTGAAAATTCTAGAGCTCACTTGGACTCAGTTAGTGGCCTCCCTCTCCTATAAATAGACCCTCTTTTCTTTGTATTATTATCTATGAATTAAACTATGCCGGTATTACTCTAAACTAAGTTTAATTTCTATTATCCTCTAAAAAACCTCTACAAATTTGAAGAGATTGAAGCTTCTCTCTCTCTTCAATCTTCCTTGGTGACTCCTACAACATACCAAACCAATTGATTGGTTGGGGGCCTCTACTGTGATCAAAGAATCAAGTAAATTAGAAGGTAAAGTGTGGATTATTGTCTTTTTCTTATTAAAACTCCAAATGCTTCTCTTCTCAACCCCTCTCAAGCTTGAGAAGCTTTAATTTGAATGGCTTTTGATTACTATTGAAGTTCTTTTATGAATTGTAATAGAAACACATAAATTTTCATTTACGCTTAATTTTAATGGTTTGTAAGCATTTCTCTCTCTCCCCCCAAAGAAAGGTCATTCCTATGACCTATTCTCAATCCAAATGAAGCTTCTCATGAAGCATTTCTCTAATCCAAAAGTAATTTCTATGCTTGTCTAATTGGAGGCCAAAATAATGGCTTTTTAATGCTTTTATAATATTTATTTCATAGAGAAATTATGAATCAATCCATAATTGGATAATGATCCAATTAGTGGTCATTCTAATCATATCAATAATATTAAACTTTATTCTTTCAATTAAATTGAGAATTATCAGTAATAGCAGCGGAGCTATGGTAAAATTTTTGTAAAATAAACACATAAAATATTTTCATTCATAATATAAAAAGAGGACTTCCTACCATATTCTAGGAATTATCATCCTAGATTAATTGAATGATTCTCATTGTAATCATGGAGAAATTGATTTTTATGTTTATGCATAATTAGTAAATTAGAAAAAAGAGAAATTTTTAGTAATTTATTTTTATGTTAAAAGAGTAATCCCCATGACATTGAAAATCCATGTATTCCAATGATTTAGAGAAAAAGAAAATTGGAATGCTAAAATAATGTATATTTTATGAAAGATTTTAGTTAAATTTATCTTTTTGTATAGATAAATTTTTATGATGAAAGAGGAATTCCCACCATATTGAAATTCAAATATTTAAATAAGGAAAGTATAATTCCTAGTGTAAAAGGAATTAATGAAGATTTTTATTTAATTTTTAAGAGAAAATATAGTTAAATTTATCTTTTTGTATAGATAAATTTTTATGACGAAAGAGGAATTCCCATCATATTGGAATCCAATTAATTAAATGAAGAAAGTGTAATTCCTAGTGCAAAGGAATTAATGGAGATTTTTATTTAAATTTTAAGAGAAAAATTTAGTTAAATTTATCTTTTTGCATAGATAAGTTTAAATGATAAAAGAGAAATTCCCACTATATTGGAATTCAAATGTTTAGATGAGAAAAGTGGAATTTTTAGCTTAAAGGAATTAATGGTTATTTTTATGTAATTTTAAGAAGAATTTTAATAGATTTAATTTATGGAAAAGAGAAATTCCCCTGATGCACTCATTGAAATGAGAAAAAGGATTTCAAGTTTATTCAAAAAAATAGGTATTGATATTTTAGTTAAAAGATGAATTTTCATGATATTTGAGAAAAGATGGATTTGAATTAAATTCTAATATCAAAAGATGAATTTCCATCATAATTCTACCTAATGAATTAAGGTTGAGAATTTATGTGGGAAAAAGAATATCTTGGATATTTGAATTGGTAAAATCACTAAATGGATATTTACCCAAAAACTAGATGTTTAGTTGAAAGGAATCCTGGTAGAACTAAACTGAATGAATTTAGTTAGACTATGAGAGGTCGGACAGTAAACCTAATTGTCCTTCTCTCGAACTGAATTAGATAAAAACTTCGTGACCAATTCCAATTACTAAATCCAAAGAATAGACTACCAGAACTAATCTAGTTTTCCCTGACCAATCTCACCAAGAATCTAGTTGGATAAATGGATAAAATGACGGGTAGATTACCCTCATGAGAGATCAAGGATCCTCATTATGAAACTGGGAATTATTGGAAAAAGGGTCTTTGGAACCGATCTCAAACTGGAATCTCACTTGCATTGGAAACTTTGTTTTTCATTCAAAGGACTGTTTTATGCCAGAATATTGGAGGAAGCATTTGGCTTATGTTTTTCTAAGAGGAGGTTCATTTTGGAACAGCCAGAGCAGGGAGTCTTCAAGGGACGTCACCCGCGTCAAAGCCTGCCGAGGTCTTGACTAGCCTTGATACGGTTAAAATGGTGCGCTTCCGGTACGATGGGCGAGGACTGACGAAGTGGTCCGTGAGTGAAGTGCTAGGACACTTAAGGAGGATCCTAGAGGGTTCTGACCATACGATGCACGGGCTTGCGGTTGTTAAGACACCCACGCGTACGTCGAGGAAGATATCTGATGGACAAAAAGGAAAGGTTTTTGGGAACAAAAATTTGATACTGGATCTCGTTGGTTGCCCCAGCTGGTCTTCAACGGAGAGTTCAGAGGATGCATTTTTGTAATACAATGGACTTGGAATTTTGGAAAATGATGATAAAAAATATTATGATTTTATTTAAGGATTGTCATGAATCACCGGCTAGGGGGCCTGGGAACTCTTTTCCTCGGTACCCAGGCAAAAACCCAATCAAATCTTTATAAAGGAATCCCACCAATTCAGTGGTCGGGTGGTTGGCTAACCCATGGGCCGGATGGGGTTAGGCTGGATCAGAGGATTCCTGAGAAGAAACAACTAGATACGATTAGTTACGTTATTTAGTTTTAAATCCTGAGAGAAGACCTTGTTCTTTGGGAGGGGATCATCGACGGTGCCTCGTAAATGAGAAAAAAAGCGGTGATTCCATGGACCAAGTGCAAGTCTCTTCTTGATCTGACCATGTGACTTCAGGTTTGGTCAGATCAGTTTAATTTAGTCAAGACTTGACTCGTTAGAGTAATCTCCTAGAGTTAGAAGATTTTTCCCAATTGGCGGATTCGCCCGTGCCTTCCGGGCGTGAGGGGAGTCTTCCGGGCATGGTCTCAGAGAGGGACTGCTCCCCAGGCTAGCCTCTCGTCCCGGGACATCCGTGGGTGAGGCCCCGAGTGTGCAGGATCCCCGCCCCACGCGGGAAGCCAACCCTGCTTCCGGTGCGGCGGCGGCGGCAGGAGCCCCGGAGGAGCAGGCGGGAAGGGACCTCACAACTAGTATCAGAGCTTTGTTGAAAGCTAATAAGGATAAACGAATTCTTATCAAAAATTGATAATAAAAACTCAGAAAAAAGCATTTTCATAATGTATTTTCATTCCGTAAGCTTCTTTAATGAAAAATTTTTAATTAAAGAAATTGTTTTTATAGATGGAAGTTCCATACTTATCTGGTATTCTCCACCTCACCCAGTCACAAGACATGACTGCGTTTGCCTTTGAGCATCTCATCTCTTCCACTTCAACTCGAACAAGCGGAGCAAGACTCGCAAGCCATTTCGAGGATTTTTATTTTCCTAACCCAACGGAGAGACGACATCATAAGTGGTTTGCAGGGTAGTATGTCCATGCCTCTTGCGATCAGCGTGCAATGCTGAGGCAGAACCTCTCATTGGCAATGATTCTGTTAAAGCTGAAAATGGTACATGGTGTCATTCTATATCATTCAACGCCTCGAAAATTCAGACTTTCATGCCGTCTACAGACTCCTTAGTTGCTTTATTCCTAAGGAGAAGATAATAACTCCCTTGTCAGTAATAAGTGAACGTTTGTATCAGGGCATGGCTATGGCCCAGTACCGTCGTCTTATGCCTCTCGAGGAGATTTTGAATTCTGGAGCCGAGCTGCTCTATGTACATATATTGCAACTTTTATATAAATAAAGAAATATTTTCTGGAGAAAAATTCCCTATTGTATAAGTGATTGTTTATGGACGAACTGATAAAGAAAAATCTGTTATCAGTCATATGTCATAGATCTCCAATAAGATCATTGTCTTGTTTAAGAGATTGTTTTCCAAACCTCTTAAGTCTTAAGATCTCGTGGACGATGTCAAAATAAAAATTTAAGAATATATAATTTTTGGCAGAATCATGAGACAAGGAAACCGTGGCCGTCAGCCAGACCCTCTCTCTGAAGATGATGAGCTTGACCCTGATGTTCGCAAGGCTCTTCACACAGGACTCAGCCATGACCCTTCAAAGGAGAAGGGGAGACCCTGGGGGAGGCTGTGGAGAAATGGGTGGAAGCCATGGAAGAATATTTTGACGTCACAGGCTACAATGAGTGGAGCAAAATGGCTCTTACCAGGCTGAAAATAGTGGAAACAGCCAGGGTGGCATGGAGGAACCACTGTGACATCAACCGTCTGGATAGAAATACTCTGTCCTGGAACGACCTTAAAATCTATTTGAGAAAGAGATTTTGTCCCCCTGGATTTTTGGAAATCAAAATGAACGAATTCTTAGAGAGTGAAAGCAGGGGAGAAAAACCATGG
Organism: Cibotium barometz; assembly: GCF_041138505.1. Lineage (NCBI taxonomy): Eukaryota > Viridiplantae > Streptophyta > Polypodiopsida > Cyatheales > Cibotiaceae > Cibotium > Cibotium barometz. Next base: position 2,713,024 of record NC_141093.1, on the reverse strand, counting down.
AGGAATATCACCAGGCCTTTGCTCTTCTACTCAAATATTCACTACCTCTAGATGAAGAGCAACTCATGGTTGGCCAGGTTCATTCGGGGAATGAACGAACCCTTGGACACACTGGTCAAAAATGCTAAGCCAGTGTCCATGACTAAGGCTATCAGAATGGCGAAGGACTTTGCCAAAGCCTTCATCATAAAAGTCCCACCAAAGCCAGCTCCCTCATCCTTCAAGAGATTTCAGACACTGGGAAGTTCTTCCAACTTTCCACCTCCAAAGAGACACCAAGGTCCTAACTAGAATGTGGAGACGGGAAGCTTTAGAAATGAAGGAAGACCTTTCCCCCAAAGTACATTCTCACGAACTCTGGCTCTCTCCAGAATGCAAAGGGAAGACCTTCGAAACGAGAATAGATGCTTCGGATGTCAAGGACTTGGGCACCAGCTCAAGGATTGCCCATCTCCTTCTGTTGTGGGTCAAGGAAGCCAGGGTCCTAGAGTTCCGAGCCAGAATCCTTCTTATCAGTCCAATCAGGGTCCCTAGCGCCAAGATCAAGGTAACCCCAGAAGAGTGCCAGCTCAGCCTGCAGCCTCCATGCAAAGCAGTCTCCGAACTCCCTCCCAGAATTGGAATAACCAAAGAGAGAGTTCCACCTCAGACTGTAGCAGCCAAAGCAGTCACCATAGCTGAGGAAGTGGAGGAAGAGAAAGGATAGATCTATGCAGCAATTGAGCATCAGGGGAATAGCGCCTACTTTTGGGCCTAAAAGTAGGGGATCTCTCTAATTTTGAACTAGGATTCTCTTTCTAGCTATTAAACCCCCCTACTAAGATCACTGATATCTACGCTTTCATTCTTATTTACTCCACTTTAATAGTCATATTTGAAATTCCCCCCACATTCCGTTTCTTTCAATCATTACTATTATTAATCACGTTTCCTACCAACCTTTGTAATAAGTTTCTCTCTCTCTCTCTCTCTCTCTCTCTCTCTCTCTCTCTCTCTCTCTCTCTCTCTCTCTCTCTCCCCCTTTTTCCCAAGATCTCCTCTCCTATTGCGAATACAATAGGACAGCCCTGAGTCTATCTCCCTCTCTCTCTCTCTTTATCTCTCTCCCTCTTCACAATAGAATAGCCCTATTGTGAATACAATAGGATAGCCCTGAGTGGATCTTTGGATTGATGGATATTTATATCCTAATGATCCTTCTTTGCATTGTCCTCCACCCTTCACTGATCTCCCTTCATTTATTTAGTTTGATGGAGAGGGTGAGAATGGGCTGCTTGGGTATTGTAGAAGGTTAAGCATGAGCAATGCATGGAGAGTCCAATTTCTCCACTCACAAACACAAAGCTTAAAAAGCACTTTGAGTAGTGCGCAACATGCACTACAAGATGCACAAAATAATATTGTAGAGCTAGAGAAAAGAGACAAACAGAAAACGGCTTGTGTTATGAAGCTATAAGACACAATCTCTCACATGAAGAGCACCCCCATGGGAGCAAGAGAGCGAAAGAGGACAATCAATAACATTCCAAAACTCATAGTTGGTGGTGGTGCTCATAAGCGAAGAATCCATGTAGCAAGGTTTGTTTTTTGTTCTTTGGCTATTATTGTTGCAAAGTAATTTTGATCAAGGTATTTTTGGTTGTTGTGGTTGTTATAAGCAATAGATTAAGGTTTTTTTGGTAATCTTTATTGGTTTGTGATAGGAACTTTTTGAAAGAAGCATGTGGTGATAATGGTCCTCAAGATTTTGGAGAAATATTACGTAGTTGTGTGAGGCGTGACATTCTTTCCATCATTCAAGACCCACGCCACAAGAAGATATGTCAGGTACTCGCAAATGAGATAAGGGATGACATTACCAATCTTCTAAGCATTGAGGAGGTTCAGAATGCATGCGATGAGGTGGGCATTAGCACAAAAGGATATCAAGCACTCCATCAATTGCTAAAAGATACACTCCGCAAACAAGGCATCACAAGGAATATTTTTCCTATCCCTAGAAAGATAAGATTAGCACAAAGACGACATGCAATGATGATGTGCAACGCAAAATTGGAGAGTACTATTGCATCAATGATACATTAACCATTGGAGCTTGGGGAAAAAAGGAAAGCACAAATGGTAAGATTATGTATCCCTACAATGAGTTCAACAATATATTTGTTGATCTACAACGTCTTCAGAGAGCTATGATCTTATTCTATGGACTGCCTAAACAATGTAAGTAATTTTTTACATTCTTTGCGAGCTAATAAAAAAATCTTTCAAGTACTAAAACTTATCTACTTTTGTTTGTCATGCAAGGTGACAAGGTAAGTTTTGTGGTGAAAGTGTAAGTAATTTTTTACATTCTTGCAAGCTAATAAAAAAATCTTTCAAGTACTAAAACTTATCTACTTTTGTTTGTCATGTAAGGTGACAAGGTAATTTTTGTGTTGAAAGTGGATGAGTCAGATTGTGAAAAGCAAGAGGTTAGAACGAATGAGTATCACACTTATGAATGAGGTAATGGCATATGCAAATAGTGAGATCAACATGACTAAGGAGATTGAGTTACCTTTGGAAGGTTCTAATGAAAACCTAGACAATCAGACAAGCAATAGGGAGAGGGTTTGGGGCGTTTGAAGTACCGAAGGAGAGATATGGTGGCTTGGGGCATTTGAAGTACCGAAGGAGACACATGAAGTGCTGGCTTGGATGTTTAATAGGATACCATGGATTTCCAGTGACATTAAAGCACAAATTCAGGGGAAAAAATTGGAAGTGGAGGGTAAGGGAACTTATACAATAGACTGGCATTTAGGAGGTGACTTGAAGACAATACATCATTATGCTGCTTAACAAAGTAAAGGGGGGAACTGGATTCTCTTGGCTCCACAGTTGGAAATCCTTGCTCCTCTGTCTGTCCTCTCACAAGCTGTGGCTCCTCTATTCGTGCCATAACATCCTCAAGGTCGTCACAGTAGTGAAGTCAATAGACCTTTTCTTTGTGGTTCTCAACAGCTTTGGAGCCTTCATCCACACGTCGCTCCTCCCCACAGCACTAAATTCTACATCCAACGTCGTGGCTCCCCGCTTAAGCCTTCTCTGTTCTGATCAGCAAAACACTGGGAGGAATTAGAACCCGAGCGACCCCTCTATCTATATTTGTGTGGTTTGGGGTGCGATAGCGCATTTCCATTCCTCTTGCAAGCGCCATATCGCGCCAAACTATACAAACCACTTTCTCTCTCTCTCTCTCTCTCTCTCTCTCTCTCTCTCTCTCTCTCTCTCTCTCTCTCTCTTTCTCTTTGTGGGTGTACTGTATGTGTGTGTTTTTGTAGACTGACATTTGTCCAGCAACACGAGAAGGCACTGACAACGGTCCATCAAACACGACAAGGCACCGACAGCTTTGGTATGTCTTTCTTTTGACGTACACACACACACACATGCACGCACGCGCACACACACACACACACACACACACACACAATCTTTCTCTCTCTCTCTCACACACACACATAAAGGGAGAAACATATACAACACAGACACACACATACAGTACAGCCAGAGAGAGAGAGAGAGAGAGAGAGAGAGAGAGAGAGAGAGAGAGAGAGAGAGAGAGAGAGAGAGAGAGAGAGCTAGCGACAGAGGGGTTTTTACGGTTTGGTGCGATATGGCACTTGCAAGACTAACGAAAGTGCGCTATCACGCCAAACCGCACAAATAGAGATAGAGGCGTTGCTAGTGCGGTCTTAGACGTACACACACACACACACACACACACACACACACACACACACACACACACAGAGTATGTGTGTGCGGTGGTCTGGCGCGATAATGCAAATGCACGCTAAATGGAATAGCTATTGTGCGCCAAGAGGTACACATTGAGAGAGAGAGAGAGAGAGAGAGAGAGAGAGAGAGAGAGTTATGTCTCTTTTTTCCAGGCTTATTCATAGCTCATGGAGGACAAAAACTATTGCAAGGAGACGGGGTAAGGGGCCTGGATTGGCAGCAAAGGCTGCCTCTCGGAAGAAGCCAAGAAAGGGAAAGCCTATCCACCACAAGCACCTTGTGGACACCCAAGAAGGCACTTCAGCAGTTTGCAGCCACATTAGAAGGTAAAGCCATGAGCTGGTTTAGCCAATATGGTATTCCACATTTTGTTAATTATAATGCTTTGAAGGCAGCATTTTTGCAGAGGTTCAGAAAGGAAAAGACTCCAACCGATGTTCTGAGAAAACTCAGGGACATTAGGCAGAAGAATATGTTGGTGGAAGACTATGCTCAAAAATTTAGAAATTTGGTCGAAAGATTGCAGGGCAATGAAAGACCCACTAATGAGATGTTGGCAGGATATTTCTTGAAAGGATTAAGGTATTTGAAGAATGCTGTGGCAAGCATTGACATTGCTGGAGGAATCAATGATCTTGTTGCTGCTGCAGAGCAAGAGTTGAAAAGAGGCTGGGTATGACAAAAGCAAAGAGTAGTAGAGATAACAGTTCTGATTCCGAAAAAGGGTCAGATGCAACATCATCAGATTCAGACAAGGAGGAGGATTCAGATACATCATCAGAAAGTGATGTAGAGGAAGACAAAAGAAAACGAAAGGAGAGAAAAAAAACAAAAACAGAAGGATAAGCATCCCAAAGAGGCGGACTTGGTAAGTAAGTTAAAAAAGTTTGGGTATTTTGTGGTAGCACCAAAGGAGAAGCAGTATTGTCACATTTGTGAAAGGGATGGCCACAGCACAGCTCAGTGTTGGTACAATCCTAAAAGCAGAGGACAGCCTACACCTGATGCAGGAAGAGGTAGAATTGATGTAGGGGCAAATCAAGTAGCTCCATTTAGGGGTAGAACACCATTTCAGAGGTCTAGACCTCCAAGACCACCATGGAGGGAGCAGGAGAATAATGATAGGAGACCACCAGGTGCTATACCTTGTGTGTACTGTGGTGCACCAGATCATTGGGTAGGCCTAAATTATCCATTGTGGGTTAAGCATAGAGAAGAACGGGGAATGCCTTTGTTAAGGTATAATCAGGGTAACCAGCAAGGAGGACAGCAACAGCAACAGCAACAGAATCAGCCCAGCTCAAGCTAACGTACTTTTGGTTGATCTCTCAGATCAGAAAGAGTATAATGATGTTAGTCAACCAACTCAGGAGCAGCACAAGCAAGAAGATAAGGAAGAGTGGCTTTCTGATGAATGCATGCAAGTTGATGATGTTGAAGTCATGGCTATCACTAGATCCAAAGCAAAGGGACCAATAAATTGGAAGGAGCAGAAAGGCATTAGGGATCAGGTCCAGAAGCAGATTCAGAAGGAGCAGAGGCAGCAGGCTGTGCCTGCAACAAAGTCAGAAAGTCAGTCCGACCAACAACAACAAAAGGACAACATTAAACTTGAGGTAAATCATGACAAAGATTGGTTTGAGGTACTCATCAACTCTCCCTTACAATTGTCATTGGATCAGTTATTGTGCTTAGTGCTAGCTTTTAAGGAGAGGTTGTTGAGGAAACTTCAGGATCAGGATAATGAATTATTGGTCCATCAACTAGGATTCCCAGCAGTAAACAACATTGATCCAGCAGATGTTGATTTGTTGTGCTTGTAATCAAAGTTCAGTTTAAGGGCAGGATTTTTGCAGATGTATTGTTGGATGGGGGATCCGGAGTAAACATTTTATCTGAAGCTGTTTATACACAAATGGGCTTGGGAAAGTTGGCCCCAGCACCTTTTCAGGTGAAGATGGCAGATCAAACAAGAGTACAACCATTAGGAATTCTCAAACAGCAACATATTGCAATTGCAGGTATGACCTTCTTGGTCAATTTTGTGGTCATGCGAATGTCAGATTCAATGTCCTCTTATGAAATGCTGTTGGGAAGACCTTGGCTCAGAATGGCCAAAGTCACACAAGATTGGGGAGAGAATGTGTTTGTTATAAGAAAAGGGAAGAAGAAAGTGACTATACCTATGCAAGGGAGGAAGAGTATTCCACTCAAGGAGAAACCATTGTTTGCACAAACTATCAACTTGGCAGCAGAAGTTGAAGATGATGAGGAAGAAGAATTTCTGAAGGCAAATCCAACAGTTGTTCCAGTATTTGACGTGGATGTGGAACATATATTACAACTGGATAAAGAACAGGCTCAGGAAAGGTCCGATGTAGCACCTGGACAAGAGATTCAGGGAACAGAATTCAGACAGCTAATGGAACACACAGCAGAATCTTCTACCAAGGAACAGATTGAGCAAGAGGAGAAGGATGCAAGAATTATGGCTGAAAGAATCTATGACAAGAAGTTTGGCACTTCTAGTAGGGTTAAGGAGGATGAATTGAAAGAGATTAATTTGGGTACAGAAGTTGACCCAAAAATGGTAAAGGTGAGTGTCCATGCTGAAGGAGAATTTTTGAAGGAGTTGTTACAGTTGTTGCAAGAATACATGGATGTATTTGCTTGGGAGTATTCTCAGGTGAAAGGTATAGACCCTGCATTACATCAACATCATATTAACTTGCAGAAAGATGCAATTCCGATTGCGCAGCAAAGGTACAGAATGAACCCTAGTTTTGCAAAGCAGGTTAAGGAGGAGATAGATAAGTTGTTGACAATAGGCTTCATCAAGCCAGTGAATGAGGTGTCATGGTTGTCTCCCATTATAGTGGTACCTAAGAAGAATGGGAAGCTGAGAGTATGTGTGGACTATAGAAAGCTTAATGCAGCAACTATTACTGATCCTTTTCCAATGCCATTTTGTGATGCAGTTTTGGATGCAGTTGCAGGGCATGAAATGTATAGCTTTTTGGATGGGTTTTCTAGGTATAATCAGATTCATGTTGCTGAGGAGGATCAATACAAAACAGCCTTCATTACTGAGTGGGGTGCATTTGTGTATACAGTAATGAGTTTTGGCTTGAAAAATGGACCACCATCATTCAACTTTGTCGCACATAAGGTATTTGAGCCATATTTGCAGGAGTTTATGAGGGTTTTTGTAGATGATTTTTTGGTTTTTGGAAAGAAGGAATTGCATTTGCTGCATCTGAAGTTATGTCTGGAAAGATGTAGACAGTTCAAAATGGCACTGATGAATCCTTACAAGAGTGTCATAGCTGTTAGAAGTGGGGTACTACTTGGTCATGTGGTTTCAAGTGAAGGGATCATCGGAAGGTGTGTTCCAGATTTTGAACAGAATGCTATTATTCAAGAAGCACATTCTGGTGTAGCAGGAGGGCATTTCTTAGGAGATATAACAGGAAAGAAAATTCTACAGGTTGGATTGTGGTGGCCCACAATTTTGAAGGATGCACATGAGCATGCTAAGAGGTGTGTCATATGTCAAAAGGCTGGTCAGCCAGATAATAAGGATAGAATGTCAGATCATCCTATTCTGCCACTAGAGCCTTTCCAGAAGTGGGGGATGGATTTTGTGGGACCTGTTAAGCCTACAACCACGAAAGGATGCAGCTATATTTTGGTTGCAACAGACTATTGTACTAAATGGGTAGAAGCTGTAGCTTTGAAGGATAATAAAGCTTCAAGTGTTGCAAGGTTCTTGTATCACAACATAATGACCAGGTTTGGGTGTCCTGTGGAGCTTGTGAGTGATAGGGGATCTCATTTCTTAAATGAGGTGATAGCTGAATTAACTAAAACCCATATGATTATGCAAGAGGACAAGAAGGAGGAAATTATTGAGAGCAATGATCTTGCCTTAATTGATGAGAGACTTTTCGATTTTGTTTGTAATGCTGGAGCTACTAATGACTTTCACATAATTGATGAGATATTTAACAAGCCTTTGCCAGTAGAGTCAATTTTGGACCAGCATATGCAGAGTGCCTGTCAAGACAGAGGGACGGTTTCAAAAAAGCAGTATCCAAAGGAAGGTTGTTGCTAAGGGATCAGGCTTATGTGCACTTGTTGGATTGTGCACCAAGCAAGAAGGCAAACAAATTTTCATACAAGAAGTACCAGCAACTCCAATCTTCCTACAAGCCTACTTGGTGTACCACGCTCATGAGTTGCTGCAGGGGCTGCTGTATGAGCCATTGGGATTCCTCTGCTACTTGTACTTCCTCTATAAAGAGCTTCCTGAAAGGGGTGAAGAACTGCTCTATGAAGGTACTATTGAAGATGAGATTCCCCAAGAAGATGAGTTACCTTCTCAAGAGGCATAAGTTGAGGAAGAGATACAGTTAGTACAGGAGGAAGAGGAGGCCAAGTCTATGGATATTGTTGCTCTTAAGACGTGCATCATACAGATACGTTTGGATGTAGATCTCTATAAAGTGGACCAGTGTGGTCTAATATTGCCAATACTGCCAGAATTCATTGTGGATAACAAACGTTATGTACTCTTATCTGACGTTCAGAATATTTTCAGTCTTAGGGAGGATTTTGCTCTATGTGCTATTGCCAAATTTCAAGAAGAGAGCAGTGGTTTTGTCTCAGAAGATGACAGTGATGACTTAGCATTGGAGGAGAATTACAATAGTAAAGAGTGTCTCAGCATATGTTTGTGCAAAGCATAGAAGTTCAAAGATGATGGCTTTGTGCCAGACGATAGAACCTTCATGGAGCTTCAGGCCAAATATGGCTATAATGACTCTACAAAGGAGTGGATGAACAGAGTAGGAGAAGATAGCAAAAGTTCTATTAACCTTTGGCAAGACTAACTGTTTGTGTGATAGATGAGACTCCGGTTCTGTGTGTGTGTGTGTGTGTGTGTGTGTGTGTGTGTGTGTGTGTGTGTGTGTGTGTGAAGAAGTGATGTAGATTTATGTTTCCTTAATTATTTTATTTTGCAGAGTACGTTTGAAGTCAATGACAAATTCTTGCAGCGGCATAAAAGGGAGTACTGCTGAGACGCAGCTCTCTCTCACTACCTCCCCAAATTGTCTAAGAGGAAAAGATAATAATCTACCACAATGCCATGAGCCAGGAAGGGAGAGTTGCAAATTTTTTATTCAAGGCATTGTCCTTGTTTCTAGGTGGAACAATTATTCCTAAAAGTTCTGAGAAGATTATTTTGATAGAGAAGTCCACTTCCTTAGGAATTTTTGAATGCTACCCCGGTTATGCCAGCACCCCCGAAGGGGTTACTTTCATACCTATGCTATAGTAGCATTGTGTCTAGGCATAGAGAACCCACAGGAACGAGAAGAGTATGGCAAACACTGTTTGCTAAGATATAAACGAAAGCCAGAACCACAGGAATTACAAAAGTCATTAGAATGGAAAGATACATTGTAAAAGACTTATGTATTACATCTATCTGTCCAACGATGATTAACAAAAATCTTTTATTCTCTCCATTTGTTTTGTGCTTGTATGGCATCGGAGTTTTTAAATGCTTCGGAACGCTTCAATATCTTCCTTTTCTTATCTCTGAGTGTCTACATCAGTTTGGATGACCTCAAGGTTTCTTTTTTGTGTGGTTGTTGCAGTATCTTTCCATTGGAACACTTCTTGTAGGCTATTTGCCTTACTTTTTCCACCACCATGTTGTGTGTGCCTGAAATATGCATTTCGAGCCATATAGTGTGATTTCTCAAGCCCTTGTGTGTTCCAAATGCTAGGATCTCCATACTTGTTATAAAGTACATGTGGTTGTAGAGAATATGCTGCATAAGAAAACATACAATGTAAGTTGTATCGAGGGCTAGGAAACAAGAGTAAGCTAGAAACATACTATGTAGTGTGTAATGTTGGTGTCAGTCCAAGCAGCTCAGAATGCTTTTTTGAATGATTGTAAGTTGTCTTGAAAGCTCTTTTTGTCTTGCTAGGAGTAGTTGCCTTTCTCACACATTTGGAATAGAGTATCAATTGAATGCCAAACATCTACTTTGACATTCCTTGAAGCACTTTCATGGTCTTTCACTGCATTATAAAGTTTTTTCCACTATTGGTATTCGATTTTGCTTGTATAGGTTGTTGTATATTGCTTTCCTAACTTTGTGGGTTTGTGTTGCTGATTATTCATTGGCTTGGAAAGAAATCTTCTTGCCTTAACACCTCCAATAGAGGGCTTCATTGAAACTTCCTTTTCATTAGATGACTTTTTAGTGTCCTTCAGAATCTGGACATTACCTCCATGTAGTCCAATTTCAAATAGCACCTTGCACATATGGCTTCTTTCCTCTCTGCTACATTCTTGATCTTCCAAGCAAAGCCAATGTAGAGATATACCAGTTTCTCTATGATACGACACAAAGCATGAAGCGTACATATATGCACATTGGAAAAGGGAATCTCAAACACTGGTTTAAAGTTCTCATCCAAAATTTTTCTATTCGGTGGTTGTCTCTACCACTTAGAGTCCATCACTCTTGTGGAGTCCATGCAGTATAGGCATGGAGACTTTGCATTGGTCCCTTTGCTGCAATTAAATAAGCACTTGAGAGTCTTCAAGCCATCTACAAGATGCCATTGAACTTGAAAGTCCCCCCTTTTCTCTACATGGAGCATCTTGGTTGCATTCATCTGTTCTTTGATGAGATTGGGGATATGTGTATGATGAAATACCCAAAACAAGGATTCATGGTCCTCTTTCTTGACCTCAAATGAACCTAGCCACCAAATGTTTGTCTCAAACTGCATGCTAAAATACTTTGGATCATCCCTATTACAATTAGAAAGAGCCCTATTCATAAGTGTTATTGTGACCCTTTCCATGTTTTTCTCCTTGATAATCTCGCACTCATCAAGCTTGATGACAAATTGAAGTACACATCTTGTCTGCTTAAATGTAATATCATAGAACTCCACCATTCTCTTTTGCAAGAGCTCCAAGTCCATGAATATATTGTTGTGTTCACTGTAGAATATGCTGCCACCTTCTCCCTTAAACTCTCCTACAATATCCTAGTATGCCTTTAGCGCCATCACCTGCAAAACACAAGAGAGTTGTAGGATTTGAAAAGGAACGATGTGAAGCAGTACGGGGGTCAATAGGATAGATGGAGCCATCACACCGAAGAAAGATCTATGTGTTGCTTCCCCAATAACATCATATGATCTTTGACATCTGATGAGAGCAATAGTTGACCACTTCTGCGTTTTTTAATGGGCGCATACTCACTATTTAGATCAATGTGCAGAGAGTACTTTCTCTTAATGCTTTCATGATTAGACTCTTTAATAGAATGAGTGTGTACATGGTTGTTCTCCATTGAAGTGTTTTAGAAATGAGTAAGTTGGATATGAGGCAGAGTGAAAGAATATGACTTGCTATGGTGAGAGAAGGCTTGCATTTGTCTTTTGAAATTGGAGATGAAGGTTCTCATTCTCTCCAAACTGTCTTCCATGCAATAACAACCTCTTGAACTAACTTTATTCTTGCAGTTTCGAATGTATCATTTCAAAGAAGGTTCCAACGAACTTTATGACAGTTGCCGCTTAGAAAAAGATTTACCTCTCTGGCTCAGAAACTACACTTTTACGACTTTTACGTTCTGTTTATTTTAACATTTCAAGATTTTTTCTAGAGAAAGAAAATAAGAATCGACGATTTTCTTACAAGACCCTACAAATGACCTCCAAAATGTCCTAATTTTGGGGTTGCCATCACATCCACCAAGGGTACAATAGCCATTCCATGGAGAAGATCAAGCATTGTGGTTCTTTTCCACCTGACTACACATACTACATAGCCAGTGGCTATAATCCATTGAAAAGATTGGGGTAGGAGAGAGAGCCTGAGCTCTTATACGCACACCACACTCACACAACAATGGATAAGACATAAACACAGATGAAAGGCTGAAATCTTCTTCCCGTTGCTCTCAAAAGAGGTCTACAAAAGATAAGGGAAGACCCAACATAAGCACTAGAGTACTATGTATAAGCGGTCCAACAATGGATAGTTTAGCCCCCTTATTGCCCATATCAAAGATGTTTGGGGCCTAGAACTCCTGGAGCTCCATCGTCAGGCCTTATTGAGACTACAAACATGGACACCATTCAAACATCCATCACAGATTTCTTTGAGCATCGCTATCGCAGATAACCAACCCAAGCAGAGAGACTGGACGAGACACCTGAACTCCCACAAGATTGTCCGTGGGACTCGAGGCCTCGCACATATTAAACTCGTCAAGAATCGGGCACAAACCCTTCAAAGAGCCCTTGAGATCCAGATCATCTGTCTATCCTCTCGCTAGGGCTTTATTTTTCAGATAGCATTGCATCCCACAGCTCACAGCTGTGCAAACTAAGTATCATTAATCCCACATCAACCACAATATAGGGAAAAGCATCTGACAAGCAGAGCTGAAAGCCCAGTCAGGAAACAACATAATCTGAAGAAACTGCCATCTCCTCTGACTACGGGAAGGAGGTCTTTTGGATGCTTTTATAGCAACACATTACTTGCCATTTTGTTGCCTCACAAAAAATTCAGGCTGTGTTTTTTTTGTTTTGAGGGAATAATCTCTCTACTACATTTAAGAACACCTTTACAAAGGGTTGGCATAGAAGCTCTTAGCAAAGGGAACTAAGAGCAAGCCCTTCCTGTAAGTGTACAGATGAAAAATGAAATACACAAGTAAAACTCCTTCCAAGTAGTGAGGCCTTCAGCATGTTCAACAATGAAGCAGATGCTGCTGACTGCATCTTCCAGAGATAGAAAACTTCAAAGGCTGAAAATTGCAAGACTTCTGTATGTGACAAGACAAAGTACAGGCTGCTATATTACTGGACTCAAGTACAGGATGCTGGACAATTGGGCACTTGACTATGTGCACCCCTCTTATGTATCAGCTGTGTTATTGGAAGCAAGGGTGTGCGATGGCTACTTCATATACATCACTGTTGGGATGCTTCACTTTCAGTATTGTGGCTGCTGCTGGGGCAGAGGTACATATGTGTTACTCCACTCAAGCTTTTGCAGCCTTCAAGCATGTGGGTGGTGCAACCTGCCAAACATTATTAACATGATGCTGCACTGATGCTAACAGCAAAGAAACATGAGATTAAAAAAGTTGAGCATCCAAACAGTACATGAGCAAGTATCAAGGCAAAGGCACTCATGAGATCATGTAGTGGACAAGGACTCCACAACCATCCCCCTATGTTGGTATGCTATCAGGAGTCTATGCACCTTTTTCTAGCAAGTTAAGCTGAGGGGATGTCACATGCACACACTCCTGTTAATGCAAGTAGCATTGACGTTAGAAGTAGATCTGCTAGTCATGCGTACTTTTGCATCATGCGGCATGCCACATTTTTGATTACTTTCACTTGAATCTCTCTCAGATTAAAAATTTAAAAACCTTCTGTCAACAACTAGCCAACTCAGCATCGTCACACCAAAGACACTTTCCACATAATGTAACTCACATATAATGTGTCAAAGCCTGCAGAACCCTAAATCAACCCCTCTAGTATAGCCAGCTCTAGTTGTAAGCCCCTCATTAACTCCGTTCAAACTAGAGTTGGACTCTGGTCTCAAGTTATCAGAGGATACAGCAAATAAAATGTCACATGCATACTTAATCCGGTAAAAACATGCCTTATCTTACTTGGTAAGTTGTCAGGAAGTGGAATTAACGTGCAACTGAAGTTGGACCTCTGAATTTGGATCTGTGAAGGTTCTCTCAGAGGGCAGGCTGAAGAGCTACATTTGCAGCCAACCAGCATCTGCATCCACCTGCCAGATTTTTGCTCCCAGACTTTCCCTAATCAATTGTCCAGTAGGTAGATGCAGTTGGTTTAAAAAGCAAGCACTTGTGGGCAGCCTATGCAAGCCAATGGCATTCTCTGAAAGTGTTAGGTTCTCTCTGTACAGCATCATAAGGTCATCAACTACCCCTTGGTTTCCCTTGACGTCATTTACCTCCAGCTCTTCGAAGCAAGTCACTGTACACCTTCATTCATGCATGTTAAACTGCGAATTTCAGCACCTAGCTCCTCTCATCCAATCACATACAAATAGTTTTTAAAACAAAAGAAAAGTCTAGGAAAAACAACTTCAGAAGGCCTTCAACATACAACTGTACAACTGAATCAGCTCCAGCTGTTGAACAAAAAGAATGGGCTCATTACAAAAACTATGTATAGTTTTGAGGATTACAAAGAAAATCGACTCAATATACAGCACAGCTTTAAAATCATGTTGATTGCAGATGTGCCCTCCTCTTGGGCTCCCATTTCCTAGGGAGAATTCAGCAAGTTCGTAAACATGGTTCATTCAACTGTATACATCCATTTTGCTCAGGTGCTGCATACCACCATTCTCGACATTTGTGAAGCCTTTACATCCCAATCCCTGGTTGAAATGCCATTCCCAAAAAGTTTTGAAGCTTCGAGTAACTTGCCCTGCTTATGCCACCCTACGAGGAGACCAAAGAGGCTTGCAGTGAGTCCTTTATCATCCTCCTGAGTATTTTCAGGATCCTCAAGTCACACCCACTTGCCACGATATCTTCCAAGAGCTTCCAAGCTTCATCTGTCTTACCCTGCTTACACAGACCTCCAATCAAAGTAGTGTACGTCACAAGACTTGGCCTGAGCCCCTTCTCTTTCATTGCTGAGAAAGTAGACAGCGCAAAATCTGTTCTTCTGATTGTGAGATAACCATCCATCAATATTGTATAAGTTACCAGATCAGGATCACACCTGTAGTTGGTCATTTCCTCAATGAGTTCTAAAGCCTTGTCAATGTTTCCCCCCTTACAAAGCCCCTTTAGAACTGAATTGTACGTCACCACATTCGGAATGCAACCTGTTCTCCCTATTCCTTCGTAAGTGGACATTGCCTGCTCCACCCTTCCTGCACTAAAGAGGCCATCAATCAGCGAGCTGTAAATATGATTGTTAGGTTTATAGCCCTTCATTATCATTTCTTCTAGAAGGTCCAAAGCTTCCTCTACTCTGCCTTTCTTGCATAGCCAATTCATAACCGTGGAGTAAGTCACCACGCTGGGATCGTTACCCTTTCCCAACATCTTCTTGATGGTTGCAAGGGCAACACCCACACGGCCTGCCTTGAAAAGCCCATCCACTAAAGTGGTGTAGGTAATGGTGTTTGGATTGTGCCCTTTCTTGAACATCTCCTCCAACACTTCCAAAGCTTCATCTGTTTTCCCAATTTTGCACAGCCCATTGATAAGAGTGTTGTATGTCACCACATTGATATCACATCCCTTCTCTTTCATCCTTTGAAAAATTTGGATGCCCATTTCTGCTCTGCCCAGTTTGAACAGGCTGTCCATCAACTTGTTCTGCATTGTCGTATGGGGATCAATACCCTTGCCAATCATTTCATCTAGAACTTCCACTGCATCGTCTATCCTGCCATCCTTTACTAAACCGTTGATAAGCGTGCTGTATGTGATGTCATCAGGATCACAGCACTGTTCTTTCATCTCAGCAAAAATGGACACAGCTCTGTCACCCCTGCCTGCCTTGAAAATGCCATCTATTAATCCGTTGTACGTTCTGATATCTGCACCTGACCCCTCACGTGAGATCTCACCCAAAAACAACAATGCTTCATCAATTTTTCCCTCCCTGCACAGCCAGCTGATCAGAATATTGTGAGTCACCACGTCAGGCGTGCTTCCCTTTTCCTTCATTGCTCCGTACATCAAGATAGCTGTCGTTGCTTTACCCTTCCTTAGGAGAGCATGAATCAAGGTGTTGTAAATCTTCCTACCTGGATCACATCCTGCATGGGTCATTACCTCCAAAAAAGCCACAGATTTTTCTGGTTTTCCCATCTTAGCAAATCCATATATTAGCAACCTGTAGGTGACGACATTGGGGGCACACCCAATTTGTAGCATTTCTTCTAGGGTCTCCAAAGCGCTGGCTTCATTGCCTGCTTTGAGGAAAGCATCAATCAAAGCATGGAAAATGTACCTGTTGGGGGCACATTCTCTATCGATCATATCATCAAGGAGTGCTCTGGCCCTGACCAGGTCCCCATTCTTGCAGAGGGCTATGATGAGGACAGCATAGCTCATACTGTCAGGGGAGCATCCGCTCTCAAGCATCTCCACAAAAGCCGAGATGGCATCATTCACCCTGTGTGCAGAGACAAGCATGGTGATGTACTCTTTGTACGTCTGGGAGGAGGGTTTACAGTTGTGATCCCTCATGGAGAGAAAGGTCTTGATGGCAGCCCCAACCATGCCAGCACAGCCATAGCTTCTGATGAGAACATTGAAGGGCGTATCTGTGAGGGAATAACCAAGCTTTTTCATGCGCTCGATGATGCGCCAGATGAGCTGAAACTCTTCGGCTTGCCCAAGAATGTCAATGAGGGCATGATATGTGTTGAGGTCATGGACAAAGTGGGGCAGCTCATCAGCCCACTCGAAGAGCTGAAGGGCGAGGTCAGGATCCAAGGTCATCTTGAGGAGCTCGCAGAATAGGCGGGGCTGCAGGTGCGAACCCAGCATGGCAAGAGCCGCTTCGAGTCGCGGGCTCCAGCATGCATCCTCCTGCAGGATGGACTGTACGGCCTGGGCTTTCTTAGACAGGGGGACTGAAATGCTGTGGTGTTGCTGCAGGCGCGGCCCCTTGAGGGGTCCCTGATGAAGAAGAAGCTCCTCCTGGTGCTGCAGCAGCTGCTGCTGTTGCTGTTGCTGGAGGAACGCCCTCCTGATGAAGAAAACAAAGCGAGGGTGCTCGGTCGAGCGCAGCGTGGAGGAGAGGATTGGGTTGTGAAGGAGATGGGACTGTTGGTGCTCGTCTTGGGTGGTTGCTCGCTGGCTGAAATTGGAGGATGACATAGCTCCCTGCTGCTGCTATTTGATAGGATCACATATCTCCTTTGAATGCCAAAATGTGTCCGCGAGTTTTCATATTCGAAGCGCCACGTGGAGTCATTCGATTTGGTCGAGTCATTTGATTGGCTTTGTTTTTATTGGGCACAAAAAAAAAAAGAGGAGTTTTTTTTGTTCCCTCCACGATTATATGTATGTATATGTATTTATGTGTGAACATGGTGACATTTCACTAGTCAAAGAGGAGTTAAATGAAGATCCTCAGGTGTCAAGAAATCACAAGATCAAAGAGGAGATGGGAACGAAGATCCTCATGTGTCACAAGAGTCGAAAGCTTGGGGGAAATCCCAAGGGAGAAGAGCAAGCTTATTGGCAAGATTATTGGGAGAAGAGCAAGCTTGTTGAATGGGATTTCGCCTTGGCAGAAATCCCAAGGGAGAAAAACAAGCTTGTTGGATGGGAGAAGCAAAAACAGATCTATGAGAGGAAGCCACCAGGATGGTGCAAGACAGAACACAAGGTGACATTCAGAAGCTTGTGGAAGTTCAAAATGGACAATGGGCTCCAACTAGCAATTAACGAAGCTAGGAAAGGCCACCTTGGACCGAGTAGATGTTGAAGGAAGGCAATAAATTCTAGATGAGAGTAGTGGAAATAGAAGCATCATGCCAGGAGACCCAAAGAAAAGAAAGAAGAAGATTCTAGGAAACATGGACATAAGAAGGCCTAGTAGTATGATATGTGGGAAGACGTAAAGGAGATAAATTTGAATATGAAATTGGATCAGTTGTCATGCCTAGTTCCAAATTATCGGACACATCTTAGTAGATATGGAGAAGATTGCACAAGCTAATCCCCATAACGAAAAGGTGGGTGATGTCACCTAACTTTTAAGGTCCAAGCCAATCGAGGTGGTCTCATAAGTAACAGTGCAACTGTAGGGAAGAACCAAAGAAGTGGTCTTAGATGGTGGTTCAAGAGTGAATATTCTCTTGGACATCATCGGTAGGGAGTTGGTAATCATAGTCGGCCCCGCTGTGAATTGAGATGGTGGATCAGAGTAGAGTGAATTGTCTCATTTTAGACTGAGGGTTGGGCATTCAGATAGTGGGATGCGACTTCTCGACAATCTTCATTATGTTAAAGATGGAAGATATTTCTTGATCTTATTTGACCTTATTGGGACACGACAGGACAAGATCAAGCACAACTAGGCTATGGATCATATTACCATTAAGGTAACAGTTTAAGTCAAGTGTTACAATAGTCCGTCAGACCAATCTGTGCACATAAGAGCTAAATTTGTTGGAAGGAGTTGGTGTGGATGAGGAAGATGAGATCCTCAGGAAAGTCTACATCTAGTATCTTGGTTTGAAGTGACATGGAATGGATAGTATATCGATATATACTCTAATAGTTGATCAACATATATCACCGCATGTAGCTGTGCCTTACGGCATCAAAGCCTTAGTTTCTAGAGTGTAAGAAGCTAAAGAAACGAAGTGTACCCACCAGTTGAAAAACGAGGATGAGCTTATAGAAGATATGAAGGGGCTAGATCCTCAGTTTTATCAACATCACATCAATCTAAATGAAGATGTAGTTTTAGTTACAACAAACAAATGAAGGAGAAAATAGATAAGCTCTATTGAATGCAACCAATTAGCTGGTTATCATTCATAGTGATTGTCTGAAAGAAGAGTACCAAAGAAGAATGTGAAGTTGCGAGTCTCTGTGGATTACAAGAAGCTGAATGCAAGCAAACCAAGACTAATTCATCCACACTCTCATTCATAGGTTCTTTTCTAGATATTGTACCAAGCCATGAGATGTATTCTTTCCTTGACATTTTCAATGGCTATAATGAAGTCTTGATGACAGATCTAGAAGATCGAGAGAAGATTGCCTTCATGATAGAGTGGAGAGCTTTGGGAGCTTTTTGAGAAGAATGCTAGTGCAAGGGGGGGGCGGAGAGAGAGAGAGAGAGAGAGAGAGAGAGAGAGAGAGAGAGAGAGAGAGAGAGAGGTGAGCTTGAGCTCCTTGCAAGCAAACTTCTTCACACACACACACACGAGAGCACATAGAGGTGGTCTAGGAGGATGTAGCATAAAAATCAAAGACACAGAGAAAGAAGAGATGCATGGAAGCATGCAAGTCTGGTGATGCCCCTCCCACCCCTAAATCAATCATTCCTCCAATATGAATAACAATTTATTGAAGCAAAGCTGTTGGGCATGCCAAGTGTTGATCCATGAGATCCACCTTTACCGAAAGTGCCACAAAACCTCATGAAGGTGGTCAACCACCCCTTAACAAACTTTGACAAAGCTAGTCCAACTGCATGGCAAACCATAATGCCACCACTACTAGCTACCCATGTACCCACTTCTGTGTACCCCCTGTAGTCATTAGGGCAGTAAATTGTTAGGATCTCGAATGTAACTGACAGACAACATAGACATATAAGAAACATGTACAAACTGAGAGCAAGGGAGAGAGTGATACAGTGAGAGAGTTGAGAAAAGTGAATAATGAGAAGATAACTGGCTAGTGGACCATTCAGAGAGTTGAGAATAATAGCTAATAGTGAGTAGATAGCTAGCTAGTGAACCATTCAGAGAGACCCTCCCTCTCTCACTCACTCCATAGTGCATATAATACAGTGAGAGAGTTGAGAATAGTGAGTAGTGAGCAAACCATGTCTTACATCTAATAATTGGGAAAGAGTGATACAATAAGAGAGTTGAGAATAGCGAATAGTGAGCAAACCATGTCTTACATCTAATAATTGTGAAGAGATAGTGATACAGTGAGAGAGTTGAGAATAGCAAGTGAATAGTGAGCAAATAGCTCTAGCTAGTGGACCATGCAGAGAGTTGAGAATAGCAAATAGTGAGTAGATGGCTAGCTAGTGGACCATTAGAGAGACTCTCCCTATCTCACTCAATCCATAGTGCATATGATATAGTAAGAGAATTGAGAATAGCAAATAGTGAGCAGATAGCTGACTAGTGGACCATGTCTTACATAGATGTAATAATTGGGAGAGAGTGGTACAGTGAGAGAGTTGAGAATAGCGAATAGTGAGCAAATAACTAGCTAGTGGACCATTCAAAGAGACTCTCCTTCTCTCACTCACTCCATAGTATATATGATACAATGATGTATATCATCTCTCTTGTGACCTTGTCTTACATATAATAGTATAATCCTATGCATCTACTTACTATGTAAATTTCTTTCATTGCATCTGCTTAGTTATTTTAGTAGTCTATCAGCACACTTCTCCAAGTGTGTTTGTGCATCGAACCTCACCGTTTGACTAGAGAGCCTATGCTTTGGGCATCCAAGCATTACCGGATCCATCCTAATCAGTGGGCCATTTATCTTATTGTGTCGATTGATCCCCAACACTTTTCAAGGAGAACGACATTAGGGATAGTAGGAATGTGCACTATCATATCTTATGGAGGAGCCTTCTTTCATCGGTGAAGCAAAATCATAATGTATGTTAATGTGACTGGTTCACATAAAGTGGTTTCATGAGACAAGTTTATAGTGACACTAGTTTTTTTATATATGTATTTGTGAGACAAGTTATTGGAGATTGTAGGATTATTGTGAGTAGAAATTACTACAAGTTCTGTTCTGTATATAGAATATTGTATTTTGTGCATGTGAAAGTATATTAGGACATTTTGGAGGTCATTTAGAGGGCCTTTTAAAAGAGAGAGAAAATAGAAGCCCACCAATCAGCAAAAGAGGCCAATATAACGTTGGAAAACAACTAAATGAATATAAAAATCCATTAAAAAAGTTTATAGTATATTCAAAAACTGCCATTTTCATCTTAAAAGTAGTACCTTTTTGAAGAAGATAATTGCCAATGACATTAAAGAGGCCTGGCAAAGTACAAAGAAGGAGGGAAAAATATTATAGAGGAGGGAAAAATTTGAATGCTTCTTCACATTTGCTCTCCTTACTATTAGCCTATTCTTCTCTCTTTTTTTAGAAATTCTCTCTCACTCTTTGACCCAGGTGCAAACAGGAAGGAGAAAGCTTTCAGCCTATTCTTCTTCTTCTCTTTTTTTTCCAAAAATTGAGCCAAGAAGGAGAAAGATTTCAGAATAAAGACTTCAAGGTAGAGCTTGGGAAAACAAATTTCAGGAGGTTCTTGTGTAGCTTATTCCTTCTTATGTTTGCATTCTCTCATTCAAGTGTTCAATGTTTTTTGTGCGCAGATGTGCATCCCTCCTCCTATGAAGAGTGGCAAAAGTAATTAAGTGCAAAATTAGGGAAGAAGTGCAAGAAGCCTTGCGGAGGCAAGTATTCTTCTAATTGACCACTTCTACACTCTGTTGGTCATTGGAAGGGAGTATACCTACACATGTATTCTTTCTTATGATCACTTCTACTCTCTGAGGTATACCCACACAAGTAGTGACAATTGTCTTGTACATGCCAATAACAATTTTTGTGGAGCTATTCAATGTTTTTTAGGTGGAAAGTGCAAAGTAAATATTTCTTTGTAGAAATTTAGAGGGTACTTCTCAAACCATTTGATGAGAGCTGGGATAGGAAAGTATATATGATTGCATAGCAACAAAGACATTTTGATTTTATTATATATGGTATAAATGTCATTTTGGAGCACACATCTTGATTTTATTATATATGGTATAAATGTCATTTTGGAGCACACATCTTGCTGATAGGCATTTCACTCTTTATCTATAATAACCTTGTTCCAAAATTAATCCCTCTCTAACCTTGTTGCAACAGGCACTTATTAGAACAAATTTATTATGTACTCCCTTCTATTTTTTGTAACAAAACAATTATATACTCTAGCTTTGATCCACCATAATCAATAGTGTTATGTACACACATATGAAGAGTTCTGTACATATGGCACTGATCAAAGCTTCCAAATAAGGCTGAAGGATTTGTTCCAAATAAACATCACCTTCATCTCACTCAAAAGACTAACTCACCCAAATTCTCTTCCTAAATAATTACTCCATGTGAATTATCTTCCTAAATTATCTTATGACGTGCTCTTTAACCTTTACAAAATCCAGGAAATTACTGAGGTTAGAAGATTGCAAACTTCCTCATACTTAAAACATTAAAAAATTAATACATTACAAACTTCCTCGTACTTAAAATTATACAAAAAGGCAAGAAAATCAATTTATCCAACATATAGTATGATAGCCAATTGGCACAAAAACACCCCTCTAGGTGAATCCAAATACCAACATCTCTCTCTCTCTCTCTCTCTCTCTCTCTCTCTCTCTCTCTCTCTCAACATAAATGCTAGCTCTAACTCTCCCTCTCTCTACGAACATGAATGCTGCACTCCTCTCTCTCTCTCTCTCTCTCTCTCTCTCTCTCTCTCTCTATGAACATGATGTTAACCCTAACCCTAATCCTAAAAATACTAGCTTCTTTGCCCTAACCCTAAACCTACACCTAACCTTAACTCTAGCCCTAACAATATCAACTTCCCTTGCCCTCCCTCAACCCATCATGAAGATGTCATCATGATGACATCAGTAAATTTTACTTGCAATCATCATGATGACATCAACAAATAGTACTTACAATCATCACCCAACTTTATTCATCATAAATTCACACGGGCACACATGCTTGAGCCAGTGGTTAAAAGACGAACTTACATATTACACGGGCACACATGCTTGAGCCAGTGGGGTTAAAAGATGAACTTACATATTACACGGGAACACACGCTTGAGCCCTGGTTAAAATTACACACACTCCTTTGTCAACACAGCCACTTTATCAACACACCATCCTTTGTTGCTAACAGTGAGGTAGTGTAAAAACTATGGAAAAATCACCTTTCATGTGCACGTAGGAGGTATTAGACTTTATGAAGCTTTTCGAGCCCCTCCAACACCTGGTGCCCCCTCAATCATTGGAAAAGAGACTAAACAGAATAAAAGTGCTCAAAATTTTGCAAGGTTTGTAACTAGCCCTTTTGGAGGTAAGCCTTTCTCCTTGTTCCATAACTCAGTGGTCAACTTAGTGCTTTACTCGTGGTTCCATAGAAAGCCTAACTAAGTGCTTAACTCAATGGTTGCATAGGAAAGCCTAACTCATTGCTTTCTCTTTGCACGAGAAAAGAGAAGTTGCAAAAGCTAACAAACAGGCCCTATAGAGAATTGCTGAGCCAAAATATGAGTGACCAAAGGATAGCCCAAGCTGAAGAGTGGCTAAAGAACGAGGTTAGGGATGCAAAACTGGTGTATCACATAATATATAGAAAGGAGGGACTTGAGTACAGTGAATGCTTTGGCAAAGATGCTAAAATCTCTGCTCAACTTAGGAAAGTAGTAGCTTTGAAAGACTCTTTTTAAGGGATAGTCTCCCACTTTTGACATCTAGGTTTTGATTAGTTAGGCTTCTTTTTGAAAAGCCATTCTGTAATATATCTCTCATTTAGGACCTTGGGATGGTCACTTTTGACAAGTTAGGCTTCTTTTAAAAAAAGCCATTTTGTAATATCTCTCTCTTTTTATGCTGATAATATAAAAATATGCCCTTATGTCCTTCTCACTCTTATTATGTACAGAAAAAAAATGATCTTTGCTTGAGTCTCTCTCTCTCTCTCTCTCTCTCTCTCTCTCTCTCTCTCTCTCCTGTATCATATGCTTAGTACCACAACTACATATTCAGGAGATGTAGCATATGTCAATTTGAGTGCCTCTAACCACATGACTAGCCATGGTGAGTGGTTCAGAGAATTAAAGGATTGGGGAAAAACAAGTTATGTAGAAATAGGCGATGATGCAAGACACCCTATTATGCATGCTGGGAAAGTTCCTTTGTATATGCAAGATGACAAAATGAAGTAGTGTGTTGTTGCTGTGCTTCATTTGCCAAACATAACAAAGAACCTATGTTTTTTGTTGGGAAAATGATTGAGCAAGGTCTACAAGTGAGGTTTAACCCTCATGGTGGATGTTATATAAAAGAGTTAAATAACCAATGTCACTTAGTTACAAAACGAAAATGGAGTTGGCAAAATGTTCACATTGAGTGTAAGCATGCTTGAAGTGAAGAGAAAACAGAGTTGGCAAAATGTTCACATTGAATGTAAGCATGCTTGAAGTGAAGAGAAATAGAGTTGGCAGAATGTTTACAATGAATGTAAGCATGCCTGAAGTGAAGGCTACAATGTTTGCACATGGTATCGATGTAATTGCACACATTGATGTTTGGCATGAATGTGTTAGATCTATCAATATTAAGAATGTCCAAGCCCAAAGTATTATTATTACAGGTTTGCCAATGTTCAAAGAGAATGGAATGCACATATTATGGGAAGAGTGCTAGATGGACAAAGCATGCTAAGCATGCAGTTTTGCATCATAAGTATGTAAGTTAAAGACCTTTGGATGTGGTGCATTTTGATGTTTAGGAACCAACAAAGATGGTATCAACCAAAGGATACCATTATTATGTAACTTTCATTGATGATGACACCAAGAAAATGTGGGTGTATATCATGAAAGAGAAAAGTTAAGTGTTTACTCACCAGAGCTATATCTTTCATTAATGACATCAGGAAAATGTGGGTGTATTTTGTGAAAGACAAAATTGAAGTGTTTACTCACTAGAGCTTCAAAGCTATGGTAGAGAAAGATAAAGACAACACCTAAGAAAAAATGCTGGAAGAGAATATTTCTCCAATCAATTCCTTGAGAGAGCATGGGATAAAGAGACAGTTTACATATCAGTACACCTCACAACAAAATGGGGTTGCAAAAAGGAAAAATAGGCATATTGTAAAAGTTGCGCATGCATTAATGAATGAGAAAAAGATGTTGCATTATTTTTGGGCTGAAGCAATAGCAACTACAGTTTATATCATGAACAAGATGACCATTATAGTAGTTCAATGGCATGGATACATGATTATTTACCAGCAGATGAGGTGTAAAGTAAGTTGGTAGAAAAATGTATATTCATCGGTTATTCTCTTGAGCAAAAAGCCTTGTAGATGCTATAACCCCACTATACATGGGAGATGCAAGTGAGCAGGAATGTTGTGCTTGATGAGATAAGTAGCTAGTATATGCCAGTGAAGGATTCTATAGAGATTGAAGTATAGAATCAAACAAGTGCACTAAATGCTAATGAGCATCAATCATAGGCACTTAATGGACCAAGAATCATAGGCACTTAATGGACCAAGAGAGTCCTCTAACAATGGGTCTATTATGAGATCTTGGTCATGCAGGTTGAGGCAGAATCTTAGGCATTTTGATGTGACATGTGGTGGTACTATAGGTGCTGAAAATTCAACAAGTTCACGTGTATCATGCGAGGGAAAAAAGAGGTGGGGGTTCAACCTTTTATAATGCCAGATTAAAGCAAGTCACTCCTTTGTTAATGGAGATAGTGGCTCATAAAAAAGCTTTGATTGAGGAGTTTGGGATCCCATTATACAAAGAGATTCAAAGCAATGTCGAGAAAAACACTTGCAGTGATCCATGTGTGTGAATGTCTACTAGAGTAAGATATTTAGACAGTGTAAAGTATGATGTGTACATATTCCTCTCCATGATTATGCATATATGATCAATGATATAGAAGAGGTAGAGTTGATGGGTGTATAGCCCATGATTATGCATAGCTATAGAAGAGGTAGGGCTAACATCTCGCTAACATGATTTGAGGAGACACTTGGATATAAGCATTTGAAAGTTTCCATGGATAAATGTTGACATAGAATTGTCAACATGAAGATGCATATACACACATGATTGTTGAGAGAATCACCGTACCTTCTTGCATAGAATTGTCAACATGAGGATGCATATAGACACACGATTATTGTGGAGAGAATCACCATACCTTCTTCAATGGCATGAGAGAGTGAGTTACAAACATGTGTGGGAGAGAACAGTTGTGCTCCCAAGAGGCACATATGAATGGGTGACATTCCCTAACGTAAATGATCTTATAAATATGAATAATGTCCATAGTTAATGTGTATGTGCATCCCCTAACACCTGGCACACCGGGCTGAGGTAAATGCAATACCATGCTATATCATACAATATGAATATATGGAACCATGAATCAAGAATGAGATCCACACTCCAAAAGCATGGAGTGAACCATGCAAAACTACCACATAAGAATCTGCACGAAGCTCCATCATCTGTATCATAGGCCAAAAATAGCCTATCACCATAAAGATATGTCAATGAGGAACCTCCAGCATCTGGTACATATAACATTGTCGATCCTCCAGTAGGCTGGGACACATGCCAAGAAAAGCATACCACCAAAAGAATAAGTTGATGAAGCACATGATGAAAGATCATCACCATAAAACCATGCCAAATAGGATCTTAGCACTGCATCAAGAAAGCATCGATGGTCGGATCATCCTCCAAAGAGAATACAATCATATAAAAATGATCCATCAAAGGTACTAGATCAAGAGTATGATCCTCCACTAGGATATCATCTAGAGCATCATAATTCCCTAACTCGGATACAACATCATAATAGATATCATCATGCCTCATAAAAGAATAGGATAAACCCTCCATCACATGGAAAAATCAATCAACATGGATCCCATCATGCATATAAATATCATGAATATCATCATGGATCACCATAGCATCATCAAGAATAATATCACGAGAAACAACATCATCATGGGAAACATCATCAACATGATGATCAAGAGAAAGCAAAAACTGCATAATCATTACATCATCAACATGATCGGCATGAAGATCAATATCATGTGAACCTAGAGGATCATCAAATAAGATCACATCAATGTGATCATCAACATCACACAAAATAGGCTCAATCAATGGAACCTTCAAATCTAGATCATGTGTAGTAGACTTAATGTGAGTCTCCACACCCACATGAAGAACTGGATCACCATAAATAGAGCCAAAGATACTCATCATATCTACATCAATATGAATACTAGCCAAAGCTAGCTCCTTTGGATCATCATTAAAAATCAAGGTGAGAGTATCATCGACCACATCACCACTGGATACTGGATCAAGAATCTACATATCCGCACTGTCATCAAGAGAACACTCTCTATCCAAAACATATGGCTGATCTAGAACCATAGAATTGTCCCTCTCCAGAAAACCAAAAATCACACTATCATCATGGATAGCATACTCCATATCATCATGGCATCCATCCTCTACCACATCATCAATGCTCTCGAAATCATGAGGCAATATGACATCATCACATGTGAGTCAAAACTATGCACATCGGCATATCTATCATCCTGACCATCTGCCAAACCATGGAAAATATCCGATGAGAAGCTAGGGACATCCAAGGACTCCTCTTGGCACTGCTGGCCTTCCTGATCCTCCCATCATGCACCCTCAACTCTCACCATATCCATTCCAATATCCTAGCTATCAAGGTCAACATCACTCTCATCATCACTATTTGACTCTAAATCACTCTCATAAGCTTCCTCTAATTCCTCTATTGCTAATTGCAAGGTTTCTATCCTCCTCAAACTCGAACAAGACTTACATCTACCCCTCTCGAGATAATCATATGCATCCTCTAGATAATCATATGCATCCTCTAGAGTATCTGAAAAAATCACAAAGTTTACTCCTGACTTTCTCCAATTTTTTAGATGATGATGCTTTCTTCAATGCTTTATGATTCCATACAACTTCACAACCAAATCAACCATGCAATAATATTTGCATCCATCCCTGTTGCGAAAAGGCTCATATAAGTAGCAACACCCTTTAGTTTTATGATCCTTCTCTAAACAAATTTCACATCGCTTTTTCTTCCCCATTGATCATGATAATGAGAAATGTAGGCTTTTGCAGAAAGCGCACCATGCTAACGCAAGACCAAGAAAGCACACAACTTGGAGAGCTTAGTGCTATACCAAGATCCAAGCCATGGACAAAACTCGGCTACCCATTTGGACATATTTTGGGCCTTTTTCTAATGAAAGTAATTAGCAATAGGAATAGAGGATTGTGCACATTTGGTCTCCTTTGAATATAGGGAGGGAGACTAGTTTGTAGGGAGGGGAACTAGGCTTTCAGTACTAATAATTACGCTTGTCCCTTTAAAAAAGTAGGGGGTTTAGGGTAGGTATGGTCCCACCACTTTCATGGCTCAAAAAATCCTTAAAATTTTGAAATTTTGGAGATTCCTCCAAAACTCACTTTCCCCCCAAAAACCCATCTCAAATTTCATTGTAGTCAAAAATTCCATTTTTCAAGTCCGCTTTCCCTCTTGAACATCCAAATTAAACTCTTCCTCCCTTCCTCTTCCATCTCTTTAATATCCATCAAGCCCAAAACCCTAATCTGCATAGCATCTTCGTGTTTTCTTTCTCTATCTCATTTGCCCAACCCTAATCTTACTATTATAGCTTCACAATTGATATGGCTGCACCACAAAGAAGACCAAAAGATGAGATTGAGGAGATCTCACTGTACAATAAGAGGGACGATGATGGTGCTTGGGTGAGAGAGGCATTTTGCAAGGGTGCTTGGGTTTTCCTGCAGCCTACTACTATTGGTCCACACCGAGTTCGACAATGAGATGTGATGGAGCTTCATTGGAAGGGTCATTTAGGGATTCAAAAAATTGAGCAATGGAGACCTGGTGGCCATTGTACAACATGTGTACATGGCACGAGACATACATCTTCATAAACAAACTCGATTCCCAGGCAACTGTAAGTATCATAGGGAAGGAGGGAGGCTTGTGATATTACCGATAGCTACATCTTTCATGTTTAATGATCTTATTTTTGGGTTGTAGATAGTTTTCCTTCCAACTTGGCAGAGGAGTAACCATTACGAAGCCTTACCGGAACATTTCAAGCACTCCATGTGTGCAGACATTGGTGAGGCACTGTTTTCTTGTAAAACCAGTGCAGACCTTCTTAAGGAAAAGATCTTTTTTTACCGGCACTCCTATGTGGTGCCAATGCATGATGGTGGGTTTGGTAAGCTAGAGATCATCACATCTCCTCTCCTCTCTTATGTTGAATGGCCAACTTCTGATGCTTGGACGGTTATGGTCATGAAATCAAAGATGCTTTGTGACATACAAGGATCTTTGAAGTTTGCAAAGCCATCTCAATCTGTGGGTCTCAGTTGGGTATGTCCAATTCATCTTTTTGCTAAGATGTTCAATCAATTTACTTTCTCACAAAAACTTACCATGTTTGTGTGCAAGAAAGTACTAGGTGATGACATGGTTTCCTTGCTTGGAGAGCAGTGGAACATTGTAGAGGGGCAACATAAGGATGATACATTCAAGTGCAAAATAGTAGAGTCCAGTGTTACATTTGGGTATCTTAAAGCTCGTGCTACCTTATACATTCACTTTTATTACAAATGGTGGATGAAGAAAAATAGTAGTTGGGTCCCATTGCAAGCGGATGAACAAGTTGTTTTGCCTCTTGACATATGCGTTAGGTTGCCCAATGGTGTGGTGGAAATTGTAAGTGCAAGCAGGCATTGGAGCCTACTAAATATTAGGGAGCACTCATGGGAAGTGAGGATATAAGTGGGGCACAGTTCAAGGTGAAGAATAGAAAGATTCGAATGCGAATGGAGTCGAAGACCTTGGTAGATGCTGATTGGGAATATGATTGTATAAGCATGACTTAATAAGAAAGCTTTGGAGTTTTTTTATGAAGTCTATTTAGATTCTTGGGATTTTGCAAATTTACGTATGTAATTCATCAATGAAAAGTTTTGTCTTGTAATTGATGTGCCTTTGTAATTTTTTATGTTGTTCTTTTAGAATTACAATATTTAGAGCTCTTTTTAAGAAGCCCTTTAAGAGTTCTAATATTTTCCTTTTAGAGATGTGCTTGAGTCACGAGATGACAATTATGGCACAATATCTCAAAACCATTACAAACTCAAGTATAAATGTGTTTTGAGTAAAAAAACATCACAGCATGAGAAGAGAATTTCTCAATCTTTACAAACAAGATTATTAAATTAGAAGAAAATTTACAAATATTTACAATGATAAATAGGTATGAGAATGAAGCTTTCTATTTTGTCTCCATCTTTTCTGGTTCTGTCTCCATGTCCCCCTTTGTCTTCTCTGGTTTTGTGGCCTCCTTTGTCTCCATGTCCATATTGTTGAAATATACAAGTGAATGGGTGTGTGTGCGGGAACAAGCCCTTAGCAAGAGGTTGCAAAAGAGAGTCTGTAAATGAGTGGGTAGCAGTGAAAAGGTGAAAGGAATCTACTCGGAGAGAATAAAGGGTAGCATGAGAAGATCTAGGATGTGTGGAGATATTCTGGGAAAAGTGAAGAGGTGGAGAGAATCAAGCAAAAGGTGTCCCTCCAGGGGAGGTGGCACAAATCAAGGAGAGATCAGTGGGATTAGATGCTTGGCATATTTGGATGTAAACACTATAAATTGAGGCATTGGCCTAATGAGTAATTTGCTAGTTTTTGAGTATCCATGCCTACATTAAGCTATCAGTTAATTGCTCACTAATCTCGTCTTAATCATCATCTAATCACTTGATAATGATGTTGATTCTTTCATTTGATCCACCTTAGTTCATCATCTTGCTTGCATTTTAACTTGGTATCAGAGCCTAGCTTAGGATCCATCCAATTTATGAGCTTATTTATCTTGCTAATCACCCTATTAATTAAGATTAAGAGATAATCACTTTTTTTTAAAGTCTTTTTCAACAAGCTTTCTACACCCCCATCTAGTGGAGGGGCTTGATCTCCCTTCATCCTCAACATTAGGCCCAATGCTTCTAGCCACTTGTAGCCATGATCTCCACGCTTCAGCCAGTCGTCTCAAAACGCCAAACCGCCCACGCAGGTATGGAGAAAAACGCGAATTCGTCGGCGGCACCAACATTCTGAGGCAAATTGAAGATCTACTCTTACATAGAAGCAATTGGCCTAATTTCTCTTAGCCCCAAGGGTTTTCAAGGGTGCTCTACATGCTGGTGATCTTAGATTTGTGAAATTCCTCAAGGAGAAGTGGCATCAAGCTATGCATCAAATCTGTAAGTGACTTTGGTAAAACATAGATTAAGCATTCAATGTTTGGTCCAATATTTTGTTTCTTGGCTTGATCCTCTACTAGACTAACTGCTATTGATGCCTTTGAAAGGATTTGTGCTCATTTGAACTCTAAGGCCCTAGATCTAGCCTCCTCGCACACTCTATTTTTTGCACATAAAATAAGAGATTATTTCACTAATCAGTGATTAATTAATATTAATCACTATATTTTGGTGCAATTGAGGGTTCAAAATTACCATTGGGTATGTGATACAGATCCCTATCACTTGAGATTGTAATTCGGAGATGGTTTGATACTCCAACCATTCAGTACCAGAGGTCAGCTACACTTGGCTTTATGTAATTTTTGGTAAATTTATGCTGATAAATCTGTCACATCATTTAACACCAGGTTTGAGTTGTAAAAGGGTAGACACT
This sequence comes from Cibotium barometz, assembly GCF_041138505.1. Taxonomy (NCBI): domain Eukaryota; kingdom Viridiplantae; phylum Streptophyta; class Polypodiopsida; order Cyatheales; family Cibotiaceae; genus Cibotium; species Cibotium barometz. The sequence goes on along the minus strand of NC_141093.1, from coordinate 2,681,774 downwards.
GCCCTTGAATCTTGAATTGGATCAAGAGGTAAGACCCCCTTCACATCATCATGAGCACGGCACAAGAAATAGCTAAATTTAATGGGCAGAAGTTTCATACATGACAAAGACCATGTATTTTCTCATGAGGAAAAATCTGTGGGGGCTGGTTGAGGGAAGAGATGAATGCCCAGAGGTGATTGGGGAGAATGAGTGGAAGAGCAGGAATAAGAAAGCATTAGGAATCATTGCACTTAGTTTAAATGATGAAATCATTCACCACATCACAGGGATACAACGGGCTAAAGATGCATGGGATGGACTCAATAAATTATTTGGCACTCAAGCAACAAATTCAAAGATAAATCTGCTAATGTAATTCTACAAACTTGATGTGAAGGAAAGTGAACCTCTAACCACACACTTGAACAAATACAAAAGCATTAAGCAAAACTGGCAGCCATTGGTAAGAATGTAGAGGATGATGAGGCACTAGCAGTGCTTTTGAAGAGTGTGGACAAAGGAGAATATGAAAACATTGTGGCAACCTTAAAGAATGTACCAAAATTGAAGCTACATGAGAGAGAAGGAGATCTACTAGAGCAAGAGACCAAGGTCAAAGAGAAGAAAGGGGTGGACCCTACAACTGGAGAGGAAAAAGCAATCTACACCCGAGGAGGATTCTCACAAGGACGAGGACGAGGAAGAGGCAGGGGAGGAGGAAGGACCTTCGCTTGCCACAACTGTAGGAAGCCAGGACACATGGCAAGAGACTGCTACAGCAAACCCAGTGAAGAAGGATTGACATCGGCAAACTTCATGGAGACTTCTAAGGAAGTGGAGTCAAATCATCTTTTCTGAGAGAGAAAGAGAGAGAAATTCCACAACCCAATGTAACCTGCCCCAAGAGAGTAAAACCACCTCTGAGAGCCACCGATGATGTAGGCCATGTGGTAGATGTATGTGTGAGCACTTTAGTCAAGATCACGGGCACTTATAGTAAGCCTTGGACACATAGAGAGAGAGAGTGTCAAGGACTATGAGTTAGGGGCTTGAGGCACTAGTTCGCGGGCTACCAAGTAAGAGGGAAATTTAGTATATGGTCCAGGTGTGCTAGAATTATTCACTTGAGGGGAGGTGTTGAAATATACGAGGGAATGGGTTTGTGTGCGGGAACAAGCCCTTAGCAAGAGGCTATAAAAGAGAGTTTGTAACTGAGTGGGTAACAGTGAAAAGGTGAGTGGAATCTACTCGGAGAGAATAAAGGTAGCATGAGAAGATCTAGGACGTGTGGAGATATTATGGGAAAAGTGAAGAGGTGGAGAGAATCGTAGGGGAGGTGGCACAAATCAAGGAGAGATCAGTGGGATTAGATGCATGGCATCTTGTGGATGTAAACACTATAAATTGAGGCATTGGCCTAATGAGTAATTTGCTGGTTTTTGAGTATCCATGCCTACATTAAGCTATTAGCAGTAGTTAATTACTCACTAATCTCATCTTAATCATTGTCTAATCACTTGATAATGATGTTGATTCTTGCATTTGATCCACCTTAGTTCATCATCTTGCTTGCATTTTTGAAAGATCCCTGCCTCCTCCGCGCAACGAATTTCGGAGTGCTTGCAGAGCGGAAGTAGCACTTCTTGCGTAGGACTTCTTGCGTAGGGCAGAACCTCTCACTCGCTCGCCCACGGATATCTGGACAAGAGACTAATCCCTCGGTTCTTCCAAAGCCGAACCCGGAAAAACTTCCCTCGCCCAACAGACATGCGATTCTTCCAGGATATTTTATTCTAACATAGTCAAGGTCATCACTATTAACCAAACTGATCCGACCGAACCCGTAAGTCTCATGGTCAGATCAAGGAAGATACTTGCACTTGGATCATAGAGTCCGACACTTTTTTCCTTATCAAGAGGCACAGTCGTTGATTCTTTTCCATAGAACAAGGGTTATCCGGGATTTACTTCAACTATCGTAACTTAACAGAATTGAGTCTCGTTTTAGGGATCCATCAGTCCAGCCTAACCCCATCCAATCCCATGGGTTAGCCAACCGCCCAACCACTGTACTGATAGGATCCATTTAGAAATTTGGTTATGTTTTGCCCCGGGTACCAGGGAAAAGAGTTCCCAGGCCCCCTAGCCGGTGCTTCAAGCAAACTTCAAGATAGTCACACCACTTACACACCTAATATAAAATTGCCTATTTCACAGATTCAGCTGTCTTTAAAACAATCTTTTAGTGAAACCATAGTATCACTGATCATAATCCTCCAAAATATCTAGTTTGAGTTTCAATTTGCAATCATTCCTTCATCAGTGTACCTATGGCATCATTGGTAACCAGAACGCTCACCACCTGTCCACTCAGGGACCTTTTCAATAGTTCTTGGCTCATAGTACCCGAAAATATATTCACTTAAGAAAATCTAGATGGACTCTTCATTGAAGATCAACAAGATCAACCAACAGATCCATATAAAAGAGCCATGGACTCATCCGTTGAGGTTCAGCAAGGCCAATCAACCAAATCCATGCTCAAGTTTAGAAAAACAACTCAAACACCTTGTTCCATTTTCTTCCATGATGCACGCGTGGGTATCTTTGGTGACCCAGAGCCCGAGCACCATATGGTCAGCACCCTCTAGGCTCCTTTTCGCAGGTCACCTAGCGCTTCACTCATAGGCCGCTTCCTTGGTCCCTCATCCACCGTTCCGGAAGCTCACCATTTAAATCACTAGTCAAGACCTCGGGCGACCTTGCTACACAAGACGTCCTCCATTAACTCTCTGTCTCAACTGTTGTGTAACTTTATCACTTAGGTCTCCACCATCTCATTTACAAGATGGTCAAAATGCTTCCCCAACATTCTTGACATAAAATAGTCCTTTAAAAACAGGTTTCATAAATACAATTTCTAATGAACTCTCATCTTTCCACATTGTTCCACATCATTTCTTATTATTCCACATTCTTCTACATCAATTCACATTGCTTTCCACATCCAGTCATATGTATTCCCATCGTCCTTCATCCATTCTCATCCAATCACATCATATTACATCTCATCCATTCTCATCCAATCACATCATATTATATCTCATCACATCTATCCACATCTATCCTCATCACATCACATCACAACATATCCATATCACATAACATCCATTCATATCACATCACATCCATCTATCCATATTACATCCAATCACATTATATTACATCTCATCACATCTATCCTCATCACATCACATCACAACATATCCATATCACATAACATCCATTCATATCACATCACATCCATCTACATTCATTCAGATCCACATAACATCCACATATCATCACATCACGTTCACATCTATTTACATCACTTCACGTCCATTCACATCTACCCAAGTCCACATCACATCACATCTCATCTATCCACATCATATCTCATCCATTCATATCTAACCAGATCCACATCACATCACATCCATTCACATCTCATTACTTCACATTCACATCTCACCACATCCACACACACCTCATCACATCCATCACACCCATTCACATCCCACATTCATTCACATCTCGTCACATCCATCCTCATCTTATCACATCTCGTTCACATCCATCCACATCACATCACATTCATTCCATCCACATTACATCACATCCACATCTATCCATATCACACCACATCCATTCACAGCTCATCACATTCATCCACATACATTCATTCATTCACACTCACATCTATCCACATCCATCCATTCATTCACATGCACATCTATCACATCACATCTCATTCTCATCCATTTATATCACATCACATCCTTTTACATATCATCACATCTCATTCTCATCCATTTACATCACATCACATCCTTTCACATATCATCACATCTCATTCTCATCCATTTACATCACATCACATCACATCCTTTCACATATCATCACATCTTATTCACATCTCATCACATTCACATCCACATCCACATCCACATCCACATCCATTTACATCACATCACATCCCATCCACATTTCATCACATCCACATCCACATCCATTTACATCACATCACATCTCATCACATCCACTCACATCTTATCACATCGCATTCACATCTTATCACATCGGATTCACATCTTATTACATCGCATTCACATTTAGTACCTTTTTCTACTTTCGATATACTGATGGGACTTTTCTAAGTTTCTGCCAATTGCTTGGCCTAGTTAAAGGTACTTTTTCTCGATAGATATTTTCATAGTCTTTCTCAAATTTCTCAAGTGAAATATATTCAATATTCTTCTTTTTGAGTAAAAGATTCATGGGATTTACAAAAAAATTCTACTCGTATTTCCTAATAAAATTAATAATGCTCAAAATTCCACTTTTGATAAATACTCATAATTTAAATTATGCCAAAAATTCCTCTTTTACCATTTAATTACTTGGATCTCAATTATCATGGGAATTTCTCTTTTTGTATAAAAATAAATTTACCAAAAATTTCTATTTTACCATTTAATTAATTGGATCTCAATTATCATGGGAATTCCTCTTTTTGCATAAAAATAAATTTATCAAAAATTTCTCTTTTACCATTTAATTACTTGGATCTCAAATATCATGGGAATTCCTCTTTTTGTATAAAAATAAATTTATCAAAATGTACTCTTTTCTTATAATCAATTAATTATGCATAATTACAAAGAAATTATTTCTCATGAATATGATGAAAATCATTCTTTTTGCATAGGATGTCCAATCCTAGAATATGGTAAGAAGTCCTCTTTTAGCATTATGCATAAAAATAAGATCAAGAAGAAGACAAGAAGATTACAAAGGATGTGATAGATCCTTATGCATATACTACTACTTCGACATCGGCAAAGAAGAAGTGTACTATTTGTGGTCGTACAAATCATCTTACTAAGGATTGTTTCTCCAAACATCCTTGTGAGTATTGTGGAAAGACGAATCATCCATCCGCAAAGTGCTACCAAAAAGATCAAAAGCTAGCAAAGGCACATGTGGTTGAAGAAGTCAACCAAGTGGAAGAAACAAATCTTTGTTCTAGTTTTAGTATAAAAGATATAGATGATGAGTATGCTTTTTAAATTATGTCATGTATGTGGTTGAGTCAAGACTTATGTTGTTCCAACTTGACGAGTTGTAGAGGAGAGTACACCACCCTATGTTGTTGTTAAGGGGGGACTCTTACTCATTGTGTCAAGGAGTTATGTTAGACTTGTTCATGTTCTTGTAAGAAGTTGGTCTTAAGGGGGGATTGTTGGATAAATGTAATCCCAACTCCTTAGTCCAATTTAATGTGTGGTGGCTAGGCTAGTGGTCAATGGTTGGTGTAAAGCCTATAAATGGTTAGTGCATATGGTTCATGCAACTCATGCAACTAAAAATAGGGTAGAGGAGTCTCTAAATAAGATACAAGTCATGATCAAGTGATTATGTAAGTTTGGTTCATGCCTAATCATAATTAGAGTCTTTTTGTATTAATCTCAAAGTAATTTTTTGCATATACTAGTTTTTGTCCCTCATATTCATGATGTTTTGTACAAGCTTTAATCCACCTTGAGTATGTTTTGATCAATATTCATAGTTGAATTTGTTGGGGTAAAGGCGTTATGCCCACCCTTATAGTGTGTACAAGCCCATAAGTTATAGTACATAGTACACTTAGTACTTTTAATGTACTAAGTGCACTATGTGTACTAGTGCAATATACATGTGTGATAGGGGAGTCACACACTCATGTCTCATGAGTTGACTTATCCCCACAACTCTCTCTCTCTCTCTCTCTCCCTTGTGCTTCTCTGTGTATGTCTCCCATGAATGAACTCTAACCCTAATTCTGGTTTTCTCCCCATCAACTGGTATCAGAGCCTGAACTTCCAACATTGTTGTGTCGAATTTGCTGTAGAGGAGAAGAATGTGCAGGCGTTGATTTCTCTCCTGGCTTAGGTAGCAAATCAAGTGTGCTGCTTGTGTTGAACGCCAGGCAAGGCGAGCTCTCTGCTTCAACCTCCACACCAGGTGCTACAGCAAGGCGCTGGTGGCCTTAAAGTGTAACAAAGAAGCCTTGGTGCGGTGAACGTGGAGTGGCGATTTGATCGGCTGGTCCACAAAGCGAAAGCAGCAAGCGTCGACTGAAATCATGTAGCGCTGGGCTTGAGACGGCTACTACGCAGGCGAAGGCTAGTAGCAACCATTAGGCGTGAGTGAGCGTTGAGCGAAAGCAGCACGTGAAGGAGTCGGCTGGCCACCTAGGCGAGTGGCGAAGGCAGCAGCCGTAAGCGTGGAAGGTCGCAGGCTGGGCGTGAAGCGCAAGCCACCACCAGGAGTATGATCAATCTTGTCAGGCTACGCCATTTTCCGATCTTCCAGCAGCTCCTGCTAGAAGAACGCTTGCTACGCACCACACACGACAACTGGTGCATCGTCAACGATGGGACAAACCCCCCTGCCATCGTCATGGGCATCTCCGAGACCAAGTGCCTGTTATTAAGCGTTTCAGTGGAGGAGGCACTGTCATTGTCGACCATGACACAGTCTTTGTGACTTTGATCTGCTCTCATGGAGCCGTGCAAGGTGTGCAGCTCTTTCCAAGGCCAATCATGCATTGGACCGAAAAATTCTACAATCCCGTTTTTAAGGAAAACCCTGGATTTCATCTACGTGAGCATGGTCTACTTTTGATTAACGTACGAGTAGCAGCATCAACAGCAAAATCGACGCCCTCCTTTCCTGCAACAAAAATCAGAAATTACAAGGTATTTGCCTCAATTTTTTTTTTGGGATTTGCAATTGAGCAAGTACAATCAACAATTGAGCAAGTACAGGCGCTGAATTGCTCAATTTTTGAGCAAAATTGGCAAAATTGGGTGACATTGGTCACAATCAGGATAAATTTGCAGGAAATTGGTCAAATCAGGATCAATTTGCAAGAAATTGGATGTCGAAATTTGGGGCTTTTGATGTAATTGTGCAATTAAGCACTCATACATGCTGTATGATGTGAAAAATCGCACATTTGGGCAAAATTGCAGCAAATTGCAGTGCAAATCAAGGGGCTTTTGTGCCGATTTGGTTGATTTGCATGCAGGCGATCGCATTTGATGCTGTGGACAATGTGTTGATGCCTTACAAGCACTCAATGTGCCTGTAAATCAAGGGGCTTTCATGTATTGGATGTATATGTGGCCAGGGGGAAGCATCGTGAACACTCTGGATGCCTTCATGTGCGTCAATGTACCATGCATGATCAGAAATTGATCTCAAATCAAGGGGCTTTTCAAGTTTTTATGCTTGTTGAGCTTGGCAAAGCAGCAGGCAAGACATTTATGCCTTAAATCCTCAAAAATCAGCTTGCAGTCAAGGGGCTTTTGCCCAATTTCTGTTCGGAACTGTTGTATGCAGTGTACAGGACTGTAAAAGTCTGATTTTCACTCATTTGGACAGCCAGGAGAGCATTTATTGCTATTGTACCTGCTGGTACAGATTTGGCACAGCTTTGTGCATGTTTTGGCATGGCTGTACACTGTTTTGAGTGACCAAAAGGTTCAATTTCAGCTGCTGAACTTGCCGGTACAGGTTTGGTACATCATTGGTGAGCACTTAGTACTGCTGTACAGTACTTTGGAAGGGCAAAAGAGCACATTTAAGGTGCTGTCCAAAATCTGCAGCAGCAACCAGATTTTGGTGTTTTCATCACAAAAAGTGGGAGAAAAGTTGCATTCTTGCTTCCGCAGTGGGAGATAAAGCTTGGGAGAAAAACTGTGAGCACTTTGTGTGCTTTTGGTGCAGTGTTTGCACACTTGCAGGGAGTCAGGCATTGACAGGTTGCATATTGCTATGGCAACCCCACAGGTGAGAGCTCTTCATTGCTTCACATCAAGAAGCTTGAAGGCTCGCATAACTATGATATTTGGCAAACCCAGTGCTACAATGTGTTGCTCCAGAAAAAGCAGCACAAGCCTATCAAAGAAAGGGGTGTGATGCCCGCTTCTCTTACTGCTGAAGAGTGGGAAGATATGGATGAGCTGGCAAGATCTACTATCATGTTGTCTATGTCAGACTCATTACTTTTCAGCATTCGTGAAGAGAAGACAGCTTGGGGAATGTGGCAGAGATTGCAGGACTTGTATGCCCAACAAAGTGCCTCAAGCAAAGTGTATTGGTTGAAGAAACTCATAGGTCTTCAGATGAAGGAAGGGGCTTCTATGACAGCCCATCTAAATGAGTTTAATGGTATTGTCAGCCAGGTCATCAATCAAAAGTTGGCAATGGACGATGAGTTCAAAGCCACTTTTTTGTTATGCACTTTGCCAGAGAGTTGGGACACATTTAGGACAGCCACTAGCAATTCGAATGCTATGATGTCATATGCAGATGTTGAGGGTGCTCTTCTTCAAGAAGAGATGAACAGGAAGAACAACTCTGTTGGAAAGCCCAATGCAATGAATGCACGTGGGAGATCCCAGCAAAGGGGGAAAAGCCAAGAAAGGGGAAGGAGCAAGTCTCGCTCCAAAAAGGATTTGGAATGCCATTATTGTGGCAAGAAGGGACACATTAAAAAGCAATGCTACAAATGGAAAAATGATCAAAAAGAAAAGGGAAAAGGCAAAGACAAAGAGAAGGATGAAGCCAAAGATGTAAAGCCAAAGGGCAAAAGTGGAGTCAAGATTGAAGAAATCAATGTGTCACATGCAGGTGGCAGTGAGGATGAGGTCCTATTTACTTCTTCACTTGATGCCCATTCACTTCTTACAGGTGGTCATGGTATGCACTCATGGATCATTGATTCAGGTGCCTCCTTTCATGTCACAGGTTGCAGAGACTTGTTTGTCAGGTATACTGCTGGCAATGAAGGAGTGGTTTATTTGGGTGATAACCATGCATGCAAGATTCTTGGCAGAGGTGATGTGAGGCTTGTGTTTTCAGATGGCTCACAGCTTATGCTCCATGATGTCAGGCATGTGCCTGAGATCAAGAAGAATCTACTTTCTACTGGACAGCTTGATGATGCTGATTATGTTACCACATTTGGTCGTGGAAAGTGGAAGATTAGTAAGGGCTCACTGGTTGTTGCCAGAGGCTCTAAGGTGGACACTCTTTATTTTATGCATGCAGGTGTTTGTCACCATGCTAATGTAAATGCAACCGAGCTGCCGGAAATCTCTATGTGGCATAGCCGGTTGGGACACATGAGTGTCAAGGGAATGGAGCAATTGTCTCGTTTGGGTTACTTGCCTTCTCTAAAGTTTTCAAGTTTTCAGTTTTGTGAGCATTGTATATATGGTAGGCAACTACAGTGCCCCCACAAGAAAGCTCTTGGATAGAAAGATGCTCAGTTAGAGCTTGTGCATACAGATGTATGTGAGATGCCTTAGCTTTCTTTGGGAGGGGCAAAATACTTTGTGTCTTTCATTGATGATGCCACACGCAAGGTGTGGGTCTATCCTCTTCGTTTGAAGAGTGATACATTCTCAGTGTTTGAGAAGTTTGTTGCTCATGTTGAGAATCAAACTGGCAAAACACTGAAGGCTTTGCGTTCCGACAATGGTGGAGAGTATACGTCCAAACAGTTTCAGGACTTTTGTGATGCTAAAGGCATCAAGAGGGAGCTCTCTACTCCTTATGATCCTCCACAAAACGGGACAGCAGAGAGGATGAACAGGACCATTCAGGAGAAGGTCCGTTCTATGTTGTCACATGCTGCATTACCTCATGGTTTTTGGGCTGAAGCTGTTATGACAGCCGTTCACCTTATAAATAGGTCACCTAACACGAGGCTTGGTGGGAAAGTGCCAGAAGAAGTATGGACAGGGAAGCCTCCATCATACAAGCACTTGAGAGTGTTTGGTTGCGTTGCGTACGTGCACATACGCAGGGAAATGCGCACCAAACTTGATCCTAAGTCTCACAAATGCATATTCCTAGGATATGGTGACAGAGGTGAAATGGGGTATAGACTTTGGGATCCCATGAATAGAAATATCATACGCAGCAATGATGTCATTTTTGATGAAACATGCATGTATAAGGAGCCTGCAAGGCAACAGGAGCCTGGCAGAGTCATCTTTGATGATGATGGACATCATGGACAACAACAAAGGGCTGTAAATCAGCCATTACAGCAGGAAAACCAGCCCGTAAATGGTGCTGAAAATGGTCCAAATGGACAGCCAGAGATGGCAGAAGATATCCCTATGGATATACCACAGTTAGAGGATATACCGGGCATAATTTTTCAGCCTTATGGCATGGAACAGGAGCCACCAATGGGTGATATGCAGGCTGGACAGCAACCTGCAAATGATGGTCATTGGGTACGGAGGTCTACTAGACCCTCCAGAGCCCCTGACAGGTTTGTTCCAGGGGTTGACTACTTGATGCTCACTGACTGTGGGGAGCCCTCATGTTACAAAGAGGCTTTACAGAGGGCAGACAAAGCTCTATGGGAGCGTGCCATGAAGTCAGAGATGGATTCTCTGCATAAAAATGGAACTTGGAAGTTGGTGCCTTTGCCTGCAGGCAAGAAGGTTTTGCCATGCAAGTGGGTATACAGGCTCAAAGTTGCATCAGATGCAAGATACAAAGCCAGGTTAGTGGCTAAGGGCTTCAAGCAGGAATATGGTGTGGACTTTGATGAGATCTTCTCTCCAGTGGTCAAAATGACCACACTTAGAGCTGTGTTAGCTTTGGTTGCGCATGATGATCTGGACTTGATTCAGATGGATGTGAAGACTGCTTTTCTTCACGGTGATCTCCATGAGGAGATATATATGCAGCAGCCAGAGGGTTATGCAGTAAGTGGAAAGGAGAAGCTTGTATGCAAGCTGAAAAAGAGTCTTTATGGGCTCATACAGGCACCAAGAGAATGGTATCATAAATTTGATACATTCATGAAATCTCAGAAATTCAGGAGAAGTGACATAGATCACTGCTTGTACACCAAAAAAGCTTTGGATGGCAGTCTCTTGATTCTCATTTTGTATGTTGATGATATGTTGATTGCCGGGAAATCTCGTAAAGAGATGGATGCCTTGAAGCAGAGGCTGCATGAAACCTTTGATATGAAGGATTTGGGTGATGCAAATCACATCTTGGGTATGCTGATACTTCGGGACAGAAATCAGCATGTGTTGTATTTGTCTCAGAAGGAATACATTGGCAAAGTCTTGCAGAGGTTCAATATGGACGGGGGGAAGAAAGCTAGTACTCCTTTGCCTCCATATGTGAAACTCAGTGCTATGGACAGCCCACAGTCGGATAGAGACAGGGCTGATATGGCCAAGATTCCGTATGCTTCAGCTTGTGGCAGTCTCATATTTGCCATGGTTGCTACTAGGCCGGACATTGCATTTGCAGTGGGAGTGGTTTCTAGATACATGGCCAACCCTGGCAAGAAGCATTGGGAAGTAGTGAAAGGTGTCATGAGATACCTGAAGGGCGCACAGGATATGTGCATTTGCTTTGGCAAACAGGATGCATTAGTGCATGGTTACACGGATTCGGATTATGCCGGTCATCCAGATAACCGGAAGTCTACTACCAGTTATGTATTTACATTCACAAGAGGTGCTGTGTCATGGATATCCAGGATGCAGAAGTGCACAGCCTTATCTACTACAGAGGCCGAGTATATTGCAGCCACCACAGAGGCTTGCAAGGAGGCATTATGGCTATCTCGGTTAGTGGTTGATTTGGGCTATACAGGGGATATTCCATTGTTGCATTGTGACAGTCAGAGTGCCATCCAGTTGGCAAAGAACCCTGTCTTTCATGCAAAGACGAAGCATGTGGATGTGAAGTATCACTTCATCAGAGAGGTGATAGAGAACAAGCAAATTCAGCTTGTTAAGATTCATACGGATGACAACCCGGCTGATCTGTTGACGAAGAGTTTGCCTTCGGAGCGGTTTGCTCATTGCAGACACTTGATGGGCATTGGATGAGGCCAGTTTCAGCCTTGATATGGCCTTGTATATTATCATGTACATGCTGATTTTTTCTTTTCCTTTACTTAAGGGCACTTTGCCTTTAAGTGGGAGGTTGTTGGGTAAAGGCGTTATGCCCACCCTTATAGTGTGTACAAGCCCATAAGTTATAGTACATAGTACACTTAGTACTTTTAATGTACTAAGTGCACTATGTGTACTAGTGCAATATACATGTGTGATAGGGGAGTCACACACTCATGCCTCATGAGTTGACTTATCCCCACAACTCTCTCTCTCTCTCTCTCCCTTGTGCTTCTCTGTGTATGTCTCCCATGAATGAACTCTAACCCTAATTCTGGTTTTCTCCCCATCAGAATTATCATATCCAACACTTAATCTCTAGCTTATCAAGCCTAGAGTTTAGCTTTGAATTAAGAGACTATCATTGAGAAGCATCCTTTTTTATTAAGGATGGCTATTCTTTTAGAGAGAGAGATTTACTTAAAGAAAGCATTATAAATAAGCATAAAAATTAACTTTATCTTAATTAAGCATTAAGACTTTAAGGGAAAGCTTGATTTGAATTAAAACAATCATTTATAAAGCTTCTTAAGCTTGAGAGAGGTTGAAAAGAAGAAAGTTATTGAGAAAATTGAAAAAAAAACCATAAAATTTGATTTTACCTCTAAGTTTGGCTTGATTCTCTAATTGCAGTGAAGCCCCCGACCAATCAATTGGTCCACCAAGAGGAGAAGAGCAACTCCAAGAGTTGTTGTAGAGAGAGAGAGAGAGAGCTTTTCCTATTCACCCTTCAAAGGTCCAGGCTGCGATCTATGAAGAGTTTTATGAACATTCAAGTCGAGATCTTTCTCATCGAGTTGGGGGTTAACATTCCTACCATGACGGCCTCGATCCATGATCCTATCAATACGAAAATTCTAGTTAAATCTCTTTTTTTCCATATTAACCAAGCTACTGAGGTGAAAAGGCCACTTTATTTATAATTCATATCTGACTTTAGATCCAACTGATTATGGGGTTCTTTAGATTGGTTATCCCCCCACAGAATCTTGGGATAAAGATCTCTTCTAGAAGAAGAACATACAAAACTCATTACCAAAGAATAATTCATTCATATTCTTATCACAATAATGGTCCATCAAACCAAAAATTCCATCTGAACATTCCTCCATGGGAATTTCAATTATGTAGGTTCTTAATTTGTCATTCCTTAATTAGATCCACTGGGTCAAAGGTCAAACAACAACAATCTATCAGCACAATCCACTAATCTCATAGTGATTTGCTGAAGTCATAATCGTCATTCCAATTACTAACATCATCACTAGGATTCGTTCCATTCATCCTCATTGTGGCTTTATTCAACTTATCTTCTTTTAACCTGAATTGAGGAATCATCATCTTTCAATCAGAATCCAAATCAACTTATCAATTCTCAGCCAGAATTCTAAAATCATATCAACCAGCATTCAAATTCATCATCTTGATAGTATTTTTGCTTATAATTTCAAGGTCTTAGATTTACTTGTATATATTGTCAATAAAGAGCTGCGGATATACCCACGGTATATACGGGTAGTCACGGTCCTTGGAGTTATAAGGTAAATACCATCATATCTAGGCCTCAAGCAAGTCAGGGATTCCATACAATTACGGTACTTCCATCTGAAGACCCAATTTCCAATTTATGAATCTTTATTTTGAATATCAATTTGTATGAATTTCATCACACAATTACAATCTTTTACTGGTACTTCATAAATTTTTAACATTTATTGCTTCTTGATTGATCCAATTTAGCCAATTCGCTCTGATACCAGCTGAAAGATCCCTGCCTCCTCCGTGCAACGAATTCTGGGGTGCTAGCAGCGGAAGTAGCACTTCTTGCGCAGGGCAAAGCCTCTCACTCGGGGCCTCGCCCATGGATATCCGGACAAGAGACTAATCCCTCGGTTCTTCCAAAATCGAACCCGAAAAAACTTCCCTCAACCAGCAGACATAGGCAATTCCTCCAAGATATTTTATTCTAATGTAGTCAAGGTCATCACTAACCAAACTGATCCGACTGACCCCGTAAGCCTCATGATCAGATCACGGAAGAGACTTGCACTTGGATCATAGATTCCAACTCTTTTTTCCTCATCAAGAGGCACATCCGCTGATTCTTTTCCATAGAACAAGGGTTATCCGGGATTTACTTCAACTATCGTAGCTTAACATAATTGAGTCTCATTTTAGGGATCCATCAGTCCAGCCTAACCCCATCCAATCCCATGGGTTAGCCAACTACCCAACCACTATAGTGATAGGGTCCATTTAGAAATTTGGTTATGTTTTGCCCCGAGTACTAGGGAAAAGAGTTCCCAGGCCCCTTAGCCGGTGCTTCAAGCAAACTTCAAGATAGTCACACCACTTACACACCCAATATGAAACTGCCTGTTTCACAGATTCAGCTGTCTTTAAAACAATCTTTAATGAAACCATAGTATCATCACTGATCATAATCCTCCAAAATATCTAGCTTGAGTTCCAATTTGCAATCATTCCTTCATCGGTGTACCTATGGCATCATTGGTAACCAGAATGCTCACCACCTGTCCACTCAGGGGCCTTTTCAATAGTTCCTAGCTCATAATACTCGAAAATATATTCACTTAAGAAAATCTAGATGGACTCTCCATTGAAGATCAGCAAGATCAACCAACAGATCCATATAAAAGAGCCATGGACTCATCCATTGAGATCCAGCAAGGCCAATCAACCAGATCCATGCTCGAGTTCAGAAAAACAACTCTAACACCTTGTTCCATTTTCTTCTCCCCGACGCACGCGTGGGTATCTTTGGCGACCCAGAGCCTGAGCACCGTATGGTCAGCACCCTCTAGGCTCCTTCACAGGTCACCTAGCACTTCACTCATAGGCTGCTTCCTTGGTCCCTCATCCACCGTTCTGGAAGCTCACCATTTAAATTGAACCGAGACCTCGGGCGACCTTGCTATGCGAGACATCCTCCATTGACTCTCTGTCACCTGTTGTAACTTTATCACTTAGGTCTCCACCATCTCATTTACAAGATGGTCAAAATGCTTCCCCAGCATTCTTGACACAAAACAGTCCTTTAAAAACAGGTTTCATAAATACAATTTCTAACGAACTCTCATCTTTCCACATTGTTCCACATCATTTCTTGTTATTCCACATTCTTCTACATCGATTCACATTGCTTATTCCACATCCAATCATATGTATTCCCATCGTCCTTCATCCATTCTCATCCAATCACATCATATTACATCTCATCACATCACATCACAACATATCCATATCACATAACATCCATTTCATATCACATCACATCCATCTACATTCATTCAGATCCACATAACATCCACATATCATCACATCACGTTCACATCTATTTACATCACTTCACATCCATTCACATCTACCCAAGTCCACATCACATCACATCTCATCTATCCACATCATATATCATCCATTCATATCTAACCAGATCCACATCACATCACATCCATTCACATCACATTCACATCTCACCACATCCACACACATCTCATCACATCCATCACACCCATTCACATCCCACATTCATTCACATCTCGTCACATCCATCCTCGTCTTATCACCTCTCGTTCATATCCATCCACATCAAATTACATTCATTCCATCCACATTACATCACATCCACATCTATCCATATCACACCACATCCATTCATAGCTTATCACATTCATCCACATCCATTCATTCATTCACATTCACATCTATCCACATCCATCCATTCATTCACATGCACATCTATCACATCACATCTCATTCTCATCCATTTACATCACATCACATCCTTTTACATATCATCACATCTCATTCTCATCCATTTACATCATATCACATCCTTTCACATATCATCACATCTTATTCACATCTCATCACATTCACATCCACATCCACATCCACATCCACATCCACATCCATTTACATCACATCACATCCAATCCACATCTCATCACATCCACATCCACACCCACATCACATCTCATCACATCCACTCGCATCTTATCACATCGCATTCACATCTTATCACATCGCATTCATATTTAGTATCTTTTTCTACTTTCGATACCGATGGGACTTTTCTAAGTTTCTGCCAATTGCTTGTCCTAGTTAAAGGTACTTTTTCTCGATGGATATTTTCATATTCTTTCTCAAATTTCTCAAGTGAAATATATTCAACATTCTTCTTTTTGAGTAAAAGATTCATGGGATTTACAAAAATCAATTCTACCCGTATTTCCTAATAAAATTAATAATGCTCAAAATTCCACTTTTGATAAATACTCATAATTTAAATTATGCCAAAAATTCCTCTTTTACCATTTAATTACTTGGATCTCAATTATCATGGAAAATCTTTTTTTTTTGCATAAAAATAAATTTACCAAAAATTTCTCTTTTACCATTTAATTAATTGGATCTCAATTATCATGAGAATTCCTCTTTTTGTATAAAAATAAATTTATCAAAAATTTCTCTTTTACCATTTAATTACTTGGATCTCAAATATCATGGGAATTTCTCTTTTTGTATAAAAACAAATTCACCAAAATTTACTCTTTTCTCATAATCAATTAATTATGCATAATTACAAAGAAATTATTTCTCATGAATATGATGAAAATCATTCTTTTTGCATAGGATGTCTAATCCTAGAATATGGTAGGAAGTCCTCTTTTAGCATTATGCATAAAAATAAGATATGTAGTATTTTCTGAAAATTTTGCCATACCTTCGCTGTGCTATTACTTATAATTCTCAATTTTTTTTCTAAAGAATAAAAGCTTGTAATGAAAATATCATAGTAGTTCCTCTTTTATGCTTAAAATCAAACTATGAATTTAAATCATAATTGTAACCATAATCATAAACTTAATTATGATTATCCCACTAAATTAAGCTAAATCCATTATTTTCTTTTCCCAAATTGATAGAATAATCTATTTCTCATTTAGAATCAATCAAAGTAGTTTTTAACTACTTATAAATAATCTAAAATAAATAACCATGATTTTGTTAACATAAAATCATAAAAATACCATTTTCTTAATCTCTAGCTTATCAAGCCTAGAGTTTAGCTTTGAACTAAGAGACTATCATTGAGAAGCATCCCTTTTCAAGGGATTTAGCCATAAGGATGGCTATTCTTTTAGAGAGAGAGATTTACTTAAAGAAAGCATTACAAATAAGCATAAAAATTAACTCTCTTAATTAAGCATTAAGACTTTAAGGGAAAGCTTGATTTGAATTAAAACAATCATTTAGAAAGCTTCTCAAGCTTGAGAAGGGTTGAGAAGAAGAAAGTTATTGAGAAAATTGAAAAAAAAAACATAAAATTTGATTTTACCTCCAAGTTTGGCTTGATTCTCTAATTGTAGTGAAGCCCCCGACCAATCAATTGGTCCACCAAGAGGAGAAGAGCAACTCCAAGAGTTGTTGTAGAGAGAGCGAGAGCTCCAAGCTCCCAAGAGAGAGAAAAATTTAAGGGATAATAGAAAATATGATTATTTTAATATAATACTGGCATGGTATAGCTCCAATATTTTTTTTCAAAAGACTGAGGATCTATTTATAGGTCAGGGAGGCCACTAACCAAGTCCAACTGGGTTCTAGAATTTTCCAGGTTCAGTTTGACTCAATTTGGACAAGATTTGGACCAGTTTGGCTCCCTTTTTTATTTGGTTTGTGATCCAGGAGAGAGGAGAGATAAAAATATCATAATTTTTTTGAATTAAAAATCCTTCCACACATGTGAAAGAGGCGCCTACCTCAAGAGTCCCCTTTTCCTTACAAGGTGTCGAAAATGCATCATTATTCCAAAATATCTCATTTTTTTAGTAATATGTCATAATTTTTAACTAATAAACCTTGTACTCAGTCAACTCTTCATCTTATGTGAGCATTTACTCATTTTTGGGTATTTTCTTTTATTCTTTTGGATTTATCTCATCCCAACACTTGGATTAATCCAATTGGCCCATTGGAACCTTAATTGGACCATAATCCAAAAAATTTTGAAGATGTAGAGAGTCTATCAAATTAAGAAAACTTCTCAGATTTAAGAACCAAGAACTATAGAAAATAGGTTAAAAAATTAAGTAAAGATTTACTATAAAAATAGTGGGGTTTTAACTTAACCTACATTGCTATCAATCTCGGTATATTTAGATAAAAGATATTTCCACACATTGGCAATAACATGCCATCCACATGAGGTAGAATCTTTTTGTAAAGCCACTGGCTAATTCAGAAACTTATACTCTGCCTCCTTTTTATATTGGATATTCATCTTCAATAGCCGCAATAGCTCTCTTACATGCCCTATTAAAAACCAAATTTGAATATAAGGAAAAATAAAGTATGAAGCTCAATATTCAAGTTATTAAGGAGATTTACTTACAATTTAATATGCCTACGCATGCTAGTTAGACTGTTCATGAAAAAAATAACAGTCCTTCTCAGAAGATTAATAACACAAGCACTCTAGTGCTCACTGGAAAAAAGAAAAAGATATATTTAAGAAAGCAAATATCGTATGTCAAATATTTAAACACATAGGAATCATCAGTTAGAGAGATGAACCTCTCTACATATGGCAAAACAACAAAACAAATGTTCTTATTTCTCATTGGCTTGAAATAGGATGCCAGCTCGGAAGTCTTCTTCTTCATATCAATTAATCAGGCGAGACTAAGGAATCACAAATGAATATTTTGTTGACTTGATTTGGAAGCAATTCCTTCATAAGTGCCCTACAAGAGTTTATAAAGAAATGAACAAAATATGAGAAAATATTAATATATGAGAAAATAAACATATGTGAAAAATGTAGTCATACACATGAGAACAACACTATCATTGATCTCCCTATCCTTCTCTACAAGCATGTAAAGGTCCTCAGGTGCAATATAGAGATAGTCTTCCTCCATTGTGCCAACATTGCAGATTAGCTGTATTGGGCACATTGCATCAGTGTAAATATGGGATCAGACACTGCCCTTGTCCAGAATAAGGCAAGAGATAAGACCTCCCGCATAAATTCGGGTTTGCATTACATAATGATACAAGATAAACATCAAAAGCCCAAAAGAACTGTCAACAAAATGTTTAAACATGTTGCTCACATGGAGCAAGAAGACCTGAAGGACAAGCTCATGGCCCCAGCCATGGAAGAAGAAGAAGATCTCTTTCCAAGAAGAGGATCCACACCGAGAAGAAGATCTAAAGGAAGCATTGAAGGAAGACATGGACGCGTGAAGAGAAGCTGCCACAAGAAGACTGAAGGAAAAGGAAGACATGGACGCATGAAGAGAAGCTTCCACGACAAGAAGACTGAAGACAAGAGAAGATGTGAGGCTCCAAAGAGTGAGGAGCCATGTAAAAATCTCTGAGAGAGAGAGAGAGGGAGACCCCACAACTCAATGTAACCTGCCCCAACAAAGTAAAACCACCTCTGAGCCACCGATGACGTAGGCCACGTGGTAGATGTATGTGTGAGCACTTTAGTCAAGGTCGCGGGCACTTACAGTAGCCTTGGACACATAGAGAGAGAGAGAGTGTCAAGGACTATGGAGTTTAGGGACTTGAGGCACTAGTCGCAGGCTATCAAGTAAGAGAGAAACTTGGTATAGGGTCTAGGTGTGCTAAGATAACTTGAGGGGAGGTGTGCTAGACACTAGTCGCAGTCGCAGACTATTAAGTAAGAGGGAAACTTGGTATAGGGTCTAGGTGTGCTAGGAGTATTCACTTGAGGGGAGGTGTTGAAATATACAAGTGAATAGGGTGTGTGCGGGAACAAGCCCTTGGTTAGAGGCTATAAAAGAGAATGAGTAAATGTGAAAGAACCTGTGAAAAGGTGAGAAGAATCTACTGGGAGAGAATAAAGGGTAGCATGAGAAGATTTAGGAAGTGTGGAGATATTCTGAGAAAAGTGAAGAGGTGGAGAGAATCAAGGAAAAGAGGTGGAGATATTCTGGGAGAGGTGGAGTGAATTAAGGAGAAATCAGTGGGATTAGATGCTTTGATGTAAACTCTATAAATTGAGGCATTGGCCTAATGAGAATTTGCTAGTTTTTTATTATCCATGCCTACATTAAGCTATTTGCTAATTACATCTTAATTATTTGCTAATCACTTTATTAATGATGTTGATTCTAGTATTTGATCCACCATAGCTCATCACATTGCTCTAATTTCAACACTTAATTCAATACCAAGATCACATCCTGAGTTAGGACTGTAAGTAAACATCCAAAGCACCTTTCTCTAGTATCTTAGAGTGCTTGAAGTTGGCAGTGTATCTTATTGTGAAAGCTTATTTATTATGCAGGTGTATAAAAAGGCTTCTTGTTGTTCTTGGTGCCCAATATGGAGACTATGAATTGTACAAGTCAGAGAGATCAAGCAGGTTCAAGTGCCCAAGCAAGGAGACTCACACTCCTGTGGTTGGAGAGTGATGATCCATGCAGAATATATTCTCCATAGTCTTTTCTCCATGAATCCCTTCATGTCCAAGGTAAGTGGAAGAATCATCGAGTGGACATTGATTTAGTTAGATTAGTTTGACATTGTGAATTTTGTGTATTCCAGACCGCCTCTTACAGAACTATGCTAGCAACTATGTGGAGCGCTATAGAGTGATCATGGTACGTTTAATACTAAAGAATGCCATGGAGATGACTGAGAACAACCAGCCAAACTTCCCCAATGCTGCAGATGTTGAGATGCTTCTTCAGGATGAAGGGGGGGAGCCAAAGCCTTCTGAGCACATAGAGGCAAATGCTGAAGGAAAGACAGAGCCAAAGCCTGAAGATAAGACAAGGCCAAGGCCCGATACGAGGTGAACAATGAAGAACCCAAGGCTGATGAGGCAAAGCAAGCTGAAGAGGCAGAGCCAAAGCCTGAAGAGAAACAGAGGCAAAGCAAACTGAAGAGACAGAGCCAAGGCCTGATGAGGAGGAGAACAATGAAGAACCCAAGACTGTTGAGGAAAAACAAGCTGAAGAGACAGAGTCAAAGCCTAAAGAGAAGACAGAGGCAAAGCAAACTAAAGAGACAGAGCCAAGGCTTGATGAGGAGGTGAACAATGAAGAACCCAAGGCTGATGTGAGGATCCCAAGGCTAGTGAGGATCCCAAGCTTGATGAAGATTCCAAGACTAATGTACCTGATGTAATGTAACCAACTCAATTTTAACAATTGTTTTTATTAAGTGCTTCTTGTCCCTTAACAATGATTATAAGTTTCAATCATATTCACACTGATTAGAAGTATGAATCATGTTAATAATGGTTCCAGACGTTGAGGAGGCTTATCATCTTGGATGTGAATGGATTGCTGATCAAAAGATAGCCCAAGAGCTTTGGACCAAGTGTTGCAGAGAATTACAAAGTCGGGGGGGCATGCATGTCATGCCAAACTGTATTAATTCATCAACTGTATCAATTACATATGAAGCGCTATGAGGATATCCAACATCCCTATGATCCCACAAATACATTATTAATTGATGAACCCCTGAAAAGGCAATGTATAATCCCATTGGAACATAGATATCACCCCTTCCTTTCGAAGGTAACCCAAATGATGTTTATTTGGAAGAACAATTGATTCCATATTTAGATGGATTGTACAAATCAAAAGACTCTGTACAAGATTATGTAATGAGAAACCCATTTTTGTAATGTAATGTCTTCAACTATCCTATTCTCATTGACGTAATGTGTCCTGAAAAATAGTATACATTGTCTTGTTTTTTGAAAATAAAAGTCAGACAAAAGGCTCTTGATTAATTATGTTAAAAGAGTACATTCAACTGGGTAAGGTCAAGTAGGAGTGTTATTAAACAAGATAGACTTGATTAATTATGTGAAAATAGCACATTGAAATGGATAGAGTCAAGTAGGAATGATCTTGAATGTGTATTAGTTGCTCCCTTCGAAGGAGGACCTTTCTTCCATTGTGAATGAAAGTAAAGTGTGCCGGTATGTCTTGCAAGGATTCTTTGACAATATCCTTCCTTAGCTATTGTAGATTGCATTTCTCCCGTATAGAAACAATTGTCACCAGTGTTGAAGCCTCATCAATCACTTCAATGTCTATGACTTTGTTTTCCATTACACTTGCGGTCTCCTGATCCATTGGCACCAACTCTCCATTGATGTAACGGGACCTGCTATACCAGAAGGACAAGATAAAAGTTTGAGTTGCAATCATGTACTTTGCAACTATGTCTCCAGTGCAATGTTACAATGGATATCGTCAAAAACTTTACTCTACCATCTCTCATCAAGAAGTCTTACTAAGAGGAATGTATCCAAATCTTTGCAGACGAGCAAGGTTCTTGCTATCTTCACCTGGAATAAGCTAAAAAGCTCCACAAACACAATAATTGGTAGGTAAACCACAATTTTCACTACACGAGTTGGAATGCTCCCTCATAGAGAGCGTTGCACATCCTTGAAGAGCTTGCTCTTTGCTGACTCCATTACTGAGGAGTCTGGGATAGGCCAATCCATGTAGTTCCACTCAGCTTGCAAAGGTACCTCTTCCAAGCGGCCACAATTGTGTTTCTTGTTTAGTAGACATTAGAAATTATCATAGAAAAAGATACCTGCATCTAGAAGGCTTTTGTTGCTCCTCCCCTCATATTGTAGCCAGCCAATGTGTGCATGAACCACATTCATAATTCCAATGATGCACTCAACTGGCTCCCACTCCTCATAGGATGAGGGATACACATCTGCAACCATAGAGATGAAGAGTTTACATAGTTCATGAGACCATTATGAGAAAATGGAAGATTGGCAAGCGATAGATTAACTTACAGTTTGGTCTATGCGAGGGCAAAGATATGTCATCTTGACTCTCAATCACAAGTTCATTATGCATATATACATGCTGCACTAGGACCTCCTTGATGGTTGTCCTTCCAGCCTCTATCTTGAAGTCTTTCACTCTTCCTTTCCATGATGCCCTGAAGATATTCTTGTTGCTTGTCTTTCTTCTCTTCCTTGGCTGCATAAGGACCTAGGTGCCCTTGGTGATTAGCACTTCTATCCACTGATTCATTAGTGGGGCAAAATCAGGATGATATAAAATAAGATTTGCTACCCATCGTTTCAAGAGGAAATGGACTGCAGAAGGTTGAAGCTTGGGGAAATGGAGTGCAAAAGGTAGAGGAAATGAAAAGAGCGCGAGAAATTGTTTAAGCCCAAGAGGAAGTTTGAGAAGGAGGGAATTTTCCCTCCTCTGCAAAGATACGTGTATTTAATATATGGATAGGAATAGAAGTTTCCCTCTCTACAAAAAAGTGTAGGTGTGTTTAATGCATTCGGGTGTAAAAAGTGACTATTAAGTGTAAGTAGAATACATTTTGAGGTGGAAAAGAAGAATTTTTGGATTCAGGAAAAAGAAATAACCTGTTTTTCAACGTAACGTTGCCTTCTTCATGATTGGATGCGCTCCGTTTTCTCTCTCTACGAAAAGGCCCTACGAATGACCTCCAAAATGTCCTATAATGCCTATCAATGTCCCAAGCCTCATCCACTTATAACAAGTGATCACCTTATGTAACCCTTAAACCCAACACTCCCCTCAAACCATAATGGAGATCCAAAACCTCAGCATGTTGACCACCCACCTCATCCTTATGATGCAACCACTAACTGTGTAGTTAGTGGTTGCATCCATTGAACTATGTAGCCAATGGCTTCTCCATGGAATGACTACCGTACCCTTGGTGGTTGGATTATGGCACTCCCAACCTATCAACATCCCAAGCCTCATCCACTTACAAGCCATCACCTCAGGTAACCCTTAAAACAACACTCCGCTCACCTTGCCACATCGACCACCCCCTTAAACCATTATGGAGATCCAAAACCTCATCATCGAGACAATGAATACCAACCCCCAAACCTCAACCTCAACAACCCTTTAGGGAGGTCACCAAGGAGTGGATACCCTAGAGTACCTTGGCTAGCTCAGGAGCAAAGATGTGGTAGAGCCACCATTTAGCCAGAAGACTACCCATAAGTGGAGATCTACCAAGTAGGAGCCCCAAGAAGCAGTTTTATCCATACCCAGAGCCCCGTTGGATTCCCATCAAGATGTTAGAAGCTCAAGGCTTCTATGATGAATACCCTTCTATGTGGGTCCCAAACACCTCGCGTGACATATCCCACTCTCCAAAGCCAAAGAGTCAGATGGTGGCTTCCCCAACACTAGCTTGAGCTGAGCAACCGACATTCTGTTGGGTTCCCAACCAGGCTATTAAGCACAAGTCTCCTACATCTAAAGTCAAAAAAACTCTCACCACAAGCCTCTGTAACCATGCCATTAAATACCAAACCAAAGATGGAGTGGAGACTAAAGCCCATGCCTCTACCACACCAACCCCAAAGCTTAAGAAAGAATGGAGAGTGGTGGGTTCCACCTCGACTTTTATGCCAACACCACCTTCCGAGAAGTTGGAGAAGTCCAAGCACCAAGAACCTTGCCCATGTGTAGTGGGCGCAAAGAAGAGTGCCAAACCCCAAAGAGAGTCATGTACACACTTCATCAAGCAACCCCAAGCTCAAAAAGATCACCAAGACCCCACAACACCTATGTGCATGACACCATAATAGTAACTCACTAGCTCGAACTAGAAAGACAAAGCTCAATCAAGTGCTTCAATAAAGCCAACGATGACAATGACATCAAGGCTTTCATATTTGGATGGGTAGCGACTCTCCACCTTTGTTCAATGAGGCCACAAGGTAAGCTAAAACCTTAAAACTCCATTATACATATACTCAAAAATGATTAAGAACTTAAAGCCCAAAACAAGACTAAAAATGAACAAATTTTTTAAAAAACGCGCACATGCACCTACGTGCATATCCACACACACCCCCCCATGCTTGCATGTGCACTCTCTACACGTGGTAACATATCCACACACACCCCCCCATGCTTGCATGTGCACTCTCTACACGTGGTAACATATGCACACACACACAAAACCCCCCACATATGCACATGTATGCATGTACACACTCTCTACACATGGTAATATATGCATTGTTTTTGAGACCACATGGAAAAACACCACCAAGCCCCTATATGTTCCATGAGACAATCCCCATGAAGACAAGGACTAAAAGTTGTGACCAGATCTCGTGGTGGTCGATGAAGAGGGACCCCGTTTCAAGGTGAGAACAAGTCTCCCATAAGTGAGGGAGGAGAAATTCTCCAAGGCGAGGTCCACCTCTCCTTCCTATTCTGAGGAGAAACCCTTCCCTTCACAAGCATGGGGGAAGGGGAGGGTATTGTAGCATCGTCATTACATTCCAACTACAGCGCATAGTATGAAGTATCATCATCATTGCATTCTGATATAATGAAGTGTGATGTATCATCATCATTACGCTAACAACTTCCAACCCGTGGAAGAGCAGAAAATATGAGAGAGATCAAAGTAAGGCATTGATCAAATGAGCAAGGTGAAAGCCATAGACTCTCCCAATGAGAGTAGTCTTCATTTCATTGTCGATGTCACTTTGGAGGATGAGATGCCCCTCTTGTGAAAAATTGACAGTTCTCACAGGGGAGAGGATTTCCTTTTGGATGACCCTCACTGATTTTCTTCCTCATGATGATGATCATTGGATCATTGGAGGTGAAACTTGCAAGCAAAAGAGGAGGACAAGTAGGTATACATGGTAGAGATTGTCAGCTTGAGGATGATATTCAAAAGAGGCCATCCTCTCTCCTCTTTTCTTGGTCGAATAGAAGAAAGGATGCACGTTGCATCTATGCATTCTTAGAATGCTTCTATGTTGATTCTAGGCCATCCTGACTCCTCTTTTCTTGGTCTAATATATATGAGGAGGGATGTAGGTTACATCTATGCACACTTAGATTGCTTCTATGTTGATGATTAGGTTCTTGATAGGGGAGGACATACACTCATAGAATCTAGCACTTTCAAATCTGATCATTGCCTTGTGGTTTTATATATTCGATATCCAAGAGATAATGGCTCTACTCTCCTTGTGTGTGTATTCGTGACATTTCTACTTAGATGCAGAGCTTTCACATGAGAGGGCTATCAGACGTAGGTTATCATTATTACAAAGGGAACATGAAAAGCACCCCGATGCGCCCAATGGATTGCAAATACTTTATGTATTGGTAGGGCTGACTTTCAGCACTCCCTAGAGCAGATAGGGAGGTCATCATTATTACAGAGGGAACATGGAAATAACCTATGTCTAATAGCCCAATAGATAGGGCTATCAAACATAGGTTATCGTTATTATAGAGGGAACATGGAAAGAACCCCGATGCCCAATGGATTATGTATTGTAAGGGGTGATCTTCATCACTCCCTAGAGCAAAGAGAGCGGAGTTTCGTTACCATGCCCAAGAGTCATTTTGGACTCAGATGGGAGGCAGATGTAATAAACACTTCTTTGTTGATCATGGCCCATCTCATATCAAAGAAAGTGCTAGAGGATACTTAGGGCGCACTTCACTCAGATCCTAATATGGTGAGGTAGATTAGCTTTGACTTTTATTGTCAGCTCATTACTACATAGCCCCATACTCCCCAGAGGAATAGAGCACGACATAAGGTTCAGGCTTTGGATTAGATGGTCATGGAGGAGATGTGTTCACTTGATTCCCCCTTCTCCATCTCAGTTCAAGAGTTTAGGCAAGCACTCCATGCATGGACACTTAGCCTCTCACCCACCTTTTTTGCAACATTTTGGGATGACTTTTGGGAGCATGTCACTATGGCCCTTCAAGAAATGTGGAACATAGAGGATCTTATTCACCTTATCCTAATGGTGATAAGACAAATATTGTCAATGGAGGCCTATCACATTGCTTGGGACTGCCTAGTACAAAATACTTGCCAAGGCAGTAAGCATGAGGTTGCTAGTAGTATTGCTTCTCTTTTTGGGATGTGATTGAATGGGCTAAGGAAAGCAACCAGCCCCTAGCCATCTTATTGCTAGACTTTGAGACGTCAATACGATAGAGTATTGGGGTTGCCTTGAAGGAACTCTTAGATGTATGGGATTCTCTCACAACTTGATCAGAGGTGCTTTCATTCTTGTATCAAGATACTCGCAGTAGTGTGCTCACATATGGTGGTAGAGGTGATCGCTTTTAGATCTCTCGTTCTATACAACTAGGATGCCTCTCCATGGTATATCTCATTGTTGCCGAGGTGATCGCTTTCAGATCTCTCGTTCTATACAACTAGGATGCCTCTTAGCCCCCATGGTATATCTCGTTCTATACAACTAGGATGCCTCTTAGCCCCCATGGTATATCTCATTGTTGCCTAGGCTATGAGCATTTTTCTTCACTCCACTACTAGAATTTATGGTTAGAGTCTACCCTTGCACATTGAGGATGAGCTTTTAGACTCTGAGCTTGCTAAATGATACTACTATAGTCCTTGAGGCCTCACACATATGTTTATGTTCCTTTTTTGCCTGGATGTAAGGGTTCTCATTAATTGGCATAACTCAATTGTTTTTTGGATTAGTGACTCACAAAGAGTTAATTGGGTGTAGATCTCAGGTTACTTGGATTGATAGAGGCTGTATTACCCGATATTTTGGGTGTCAAGTTGGGGTTGATATATCGCCTGCACAACAATTTGCACCAGTACTTATGAGCATTAGGAAGAAAATTCTTCATTGGAGTTCTAGGAGATTGGATTTAGTCTCCAGAGCCTTGGTGGGTACTTACTTCAACCTGGTTCATCACCTCTTGTTGGTGCTTCTCTCGTAGATGCATTGCAGAGATTGGTCCATAAATTTCTTTGGTTAGGTTTGGATGGTACACTAGACACGTGAGCCAGAGTGGCTTGGGAGACTATTATACCCCAGACAAGAAGGGAGGTTGAATATTGTAGATCTGGATATATAGTGTAGAGCATTGCTTTGCAAGTTAGCAATGAGAGGATTCCTTCCAAGCACTGAGAGCCTTGGAAGAATTTCTTTAAGTTTCACATTTCCGCTTGTACACCTCATAGTAGCGGAGATTGGATGTGCAGTTCATGTTTCATCTTTAATGAGGCATAGTATAGGGCACCTTCCTCTCCACTTATAGGCTGCCATTATCAGAGCCTGGAGTACCATGAGACCTTTTTTGAGGTAGAGACTTCCTAGATCAGAGAATTAGGCTAATAGACATCCCATTATGTGGAATCACCTCATTAGAGATGAGGTTGGGCGATCTTTAGGTACATGTGGAAATATGTGGCCTGGCTAGGAGAGCTGTGAATAGATAGTTATTGATTGGAAACTTTTAAAACTCTCCCTATAATCAGAGACTTGTATCTACCCAACACCTCTGAAGCAATTCTTAGACAGATCGATCAAATTGATGCAGCTATGCCTCATGATGGATTACTGGCACATTTCACAATCAACAGCATCCTAGGTGGCTAGGAGTTTTCTCCAAGACATGAGTGCCATTACAGGTGTTAGTCTTTCTAGATGAAGAGGAAGATTGTATTGTTTATTCTATCCAACTAGGATGGAGATTGTTGAAATGAGACACGCAAGAGATTAATCATGCCACTACCTCTCATCCAGTAACAGTAGCTAGTTGCTCAGGAAAGCACGGGCATGTTGACCCTCCGTGCATGAAATTTTGTGACCCATGGGTCTTGGTACTTATGGTTGTATGGTGGATGTCCTATCAGATAATTTAATTGGAATCTTGGTGAGTGGGAGCGGATTGATGCAACCAATCTTAGAAAGAGTCGACCTTTTTTCAACTACACTAGCCATAATGCCAGGCTCCTACTTGGATAGATTCATTCAAAAGAGATTTTAGCATAGACTTTGGCAATGATACACGAGGAGCCAGATCTCCCAGCTTCTTTTGGTTATTCTTACATGGTGGCCTTCCCATTAATCAATGGAAAGCTATTTTTGGAGCATACCCTGCCTCCCCCCCAGCCCGGTAGCTAACAGCGCAACAATGCATATGGGGATGTAGAGTTGCTAAGAGGATTTGGGGATCTATAGCTCAGCTTAAGTGCAAATTGAAGGGAGATACCATTTATGTTAAAGAGTGCTATTGCTTGGCTCACTCAATCTGGTTCACAAATATTTTGAGGTCAATCATCTCAACACCGCTATAATGATATGCATTGATGTGGCCCAACGTTGCATGCTACAAGATATTCCTCTTACACAGTATAGACCAGGATTGATACCACTTGGGAGCTCGTCGCTAGCATCACAGCTCGGCAGATTTGGGAGACCACATGCATAGAGGCTATTGAGGGCATTGAGATATACGACACTCAGCGCATTCATACTGTATGGGGAGATATTATTCACTTTCATGGCCAAATGAGCTCGTATACAAGGACCATCCAAATCTGCGCAAGCAAAGCACACTGTTTCCATAAGGAAGTGAGATCAAAGGATCTTTTTCCCAACGACCCCCACGAGACTCTTGGCACCTTTGTGCCCCATATTGGTTGGGATCATCCTACATTTTGGGATGAGCTCTTGTTTTGTTCCTGCTTCCAACCGTGATTTTGTACTTAATATAAGACTCCTTATACCCCCATGAAATGTTGCACTTGAAATTCTACTCACCAAAGATACTAACTCCGATGTGAAAGTTTGTAGATACGAATGTACACCTATTCCAAGTATTATTGATTGAAGATTATTAAGACATAGCTCTCTGCAGTTGGCAACACCAGAGTTTACAAATTACAGCACAAAGTTTTTTACTCTATTATCTCATAAAAAATTTAGTACCCCTTGCTGCTCAAGAAAAAGGATTACAAGATAGACTATGGATACCTTGGATCCACACATTAATTAAGCCACTATCCATATTGATGTCCTTTGATGATTACCATGGATCTTATTAAAGAGAAAATTGGTGCTTGTTTAGAACATAGCACGTCAAAATTTAACCAGTCGTATGTTTTTTCTAATCACGGAATTTCCTAGGAAATTGTGTTTTCTATGTGATACTATGTTACATTCTTGCTTGTCACGGATTGACATCCTTTTTGGTGGATATATGTGTATACAAGGGATAGACAATGTCCCTTAGGTTATACACTGAGCCCTTCACACTTGCACTGTTATACACAAATGTTAAGGGAGTCTCCCAATGATACTCCTAGATTAAACCTTTGGATTCTGTATGTAGGCATGTGATTATCCTAAGCCCTGGCATTGGCTTTTCACTCATTTAATCATCATAATCTGTATCTTTACTAACACAATCCCTGGTCCTTTACACTTGCACAGCAGTGTCATTGTCTTCAATCTCTCTTCGTCAGGGTTACACTATTGCCTTGCAAGAGAGAAGTTTCAGGCCTTCCAATGTAGTCAAGTCTATTAGCTGTGCTGACTTAGAACCGCAATTAGTGATCCATCTGCAGCTGTTTCCAATGAGGAGAAAACGAGGTTGACATGGTCAAGAGCGTCCATCTCTTCGTCCAAGCTCGAAGTCTCCGGCAGCTCCAACATTATTCTCAACCCCATCTTCTGCAACATCTCTTCTTCTGGCGGGTCAGCTGGATGTGGATCGGTAGATAGTAAATCAGTAGTATTAACACTTCTACCATAGCATCCATAAGCCCCATCTTCCTGTAATTGATCTAGTTTATCCATGAAAGGGTTGCTAAGCATTATCCTCTCAGAATCTGCATTGTCCTCTGCTTTGGATTCAATGGAGTGAAAGCTAGTGCTACTGCTGCTAGAATCACCAAAAGGCATTGAACTGAGAAAATCATCATAACCATCATTATCGAGCTCGTTTATGTACTCATTTGGTAAGCTGTCACCGTTCTCAAGTGTGGGCTCAATGGAATGCAGTTCTGGTATGCTTTCGGTGCTTTCCAAGTGATGATAGTCAAAATCATTGGAAATATAACCGGCAGGTTGATCACGGTTGTGAAAGCAATTATCAACCAAGAATTGATCTGCAATGGCTGATTTGCTATCCTCCTGTTTAAGTAGTGGTGGTGTCTTACTTTCTTCTCCTCTTTCTTTTTGAATAAATGATACACCTGAAACCATAGAGAATCCAGAGAGCTGCATGCTTTTTGCTGTATCCCAGTCAGCCAATATCCTTTGATGATCGCCTTCATATGGTATTGAATGTGCCATACCATCCCCTGGCTTTATTGTGGTGGAATGCCAACGATGTGCTCTAATGGAACCATGTTGTGTGTAACCATCTATACCATGATAACCAATTGTTTCCAAGGAACTATCTGCTGGACTCCCATCTTGTACATAGCCATCTAAACCATGATAATTAATTGCGTCCGAGGAACCATCTGCTGGACCCTTACCCTGTGCATAGCCATCTGTAACATGATAATTAACCCGTTCCAAGGCACCATCTACTGGTCCCTCATCTTGTGCACAGCCATCTATGCCATGGTGATTAATAGCTTCCGAGGCACCATCTGCTGGACCAGCATCTTGTGCATGGTCATGTATGCCATCATAATTAATCGCTTCTGAGGCAACATCTGCTGGACCCTCATCTTGTGCATACCCATCTATATCATGATAATGAATCGCTTCCAAGACACCATCTGCACGACCATCATCTTGTGCATAGCCACCTATACCATGACCAATAATCGTTTCTGAGGCACTATATGCTGGACCCTCATCCAGTGCATAGCCACCATTTATATCATGATAAGTAATTGCACCATATGCTGCACCTTCATTTTTTGACACAATACCATCATGTAAAGGAGACTGCAGAACTACTCCAGATGATGAAATAAACTGGAAGAGAAACATGCACAATCCATGTGAGATCCATGCAGATTCTCTAAGCCTTATTAGAAGTATATATTGATTTTCCTAACCCTGAACACATCCTGGGTTTGGCTTACTTTTATAAGCTCTTGTGGTGATAAATCAAGATCAGAATCCTCTGATCTTGGAAACCGAGCCCAAAAAAGGATCAATCTGGTTTTCAAAGCTGCCATGAATGAGGATCTCTGCCGCTGCTGCAAACATGCTACCAAGTAGCCACATTAACAATGGGAAATAGGGAACCCTAATAATTCTGACCTTATTATAGTAGACAAGGGAAATTCTGCTCCATGCAGCTTACCTTCAGAGACTTGCCTTGTGCTAAAATCAGTCTATTTACTAAGAAAAGCCATGTGCAAACGCTTGCCACGATAATTAAGAGCACACCAATGCCCATTGTGACTCCAAGAACGACTCCTATCAAAAAAGGAACGTGTTTTCATATGTTAGTGATGAAACTTATAACCATCCAACTGATTGATGAGTTAGCATATGATGATAATGATAATTTACCAGGTCTCATGAGTAGCCACCTGCGGATGAGCCAGCCATGGTTAGCAATGACAACGGTGGAGATGGCTAGAAGCGGCACCGACATAGCAGTGCTGCAGTCATTGAAGCACCCAAAGTTTCCCATGTCGTTGGCAATGATGGTGATGCGGGCAATGTTTCCCACTTGCTGCACCAGAAAATTTTATTCAAAAATGAGAGAAGGCGGCCTCCCATGCTCTTTCATGGTACATACAATGGGTGGCTTTGGACAAGGGGAGGGAGGGGAGAAGAAGGGGAAGGGGGCAAGAAAAGAAAGAGAGAGAAACAGAAAGGAAAGAAAGAAAGTGATAATAACATACCAAAAGTAAAACAATACCTCCATAAAATATATTGATACATGGGAAAAAAAACTGAAAAATGGAAATAAAACTAGCTACCTATGGGTAGTAAGTAGTACAAGTAACCATGTGGCTAATACAAGGCGCTAATGTGTATAAGGAATGCATGCCTCATCCAATAGCCTGGACCATCACACTCTTGCCATCCCTCTTCTAGTCCTTCCTCTCTGTCCAGAAACGCCTCTCTGCAAACCCCTGGTATGAAACACCCTCCTCCACCTCACCTCCAATCTCCTCGTTGGAGTGAGACTACTAGTACTGTGGAAATGCTAACAAAGAGAGATGTGCAGCGAAAAAACTTGCAAACACAATCACACAAGTAGACCTAACCTAATCCTAGTGTTATACATAGTGAAAGAATGTACAACTAAAGATTTTGTTGAACCCAGCCCAAGTTGCAAAATGAACTCTACTAACGCTAGCTGCCAGATCCTTCTCCTCATTTCTTCCAACCGCCTATATTCTTGTGTGTTGAAGAGCTCTTGTGCCTATGTGCTAGGGTTATCAGAACAGAAAGAGAAGAGCCAACTGGAACTCAAACCCACAGCACTTTGTCTTGTATTATGCACAAAGAAAATGTTTACAATTAAATTTTCAAGTACAGAATGTGACTAAAAAATGTTGACCACAGATATCACATAGAAAGATTAATGAGGCATTGATCCACACAATGGATGTGTGATGGACCAACGCTCACTAGAATGGTGTACCCTTGGATGTGTTACGCTCGGGGGGGGGGTGGGGGGGGGGGGGGGGCGGGCGTTGGGTGGTGAGCCTGAGCCTACAGACCTGAATTCGAGGTACAGGTCTGTAGGCTCAGGCTCAACTTGTGTGTCTCAGTCTCATGTGGATATCTTGGGTGGATTATGCCGTAAGAAACCAGGTTTTCATCACAGGAATCTTTTATGGTTGGTATCAGAGCACACTACGCTGACACAAGGCACGTAGGTGAAGCACAGCGCAAGGTTTCCGTAAGGTTCTTCATTGCTTTCATTAGGGTTTTGTGCAAATAGCAGGTATTCCTGTGAACAGCTTTTGCTAGGGTTTTGATTCATGCTCCAAGGGTGCAGTTTGATACTTGTACATACTACAGAAAAGGTAGAATTTGATTTTTGATGAGGTCGCTTCATGAAGGGTGTGGTTCATAGAGGGAGGAAAGGAGAAAGAAACAAAGAAACAAGTTTATATTAAACATCTACAAAAGGCCAAACTGGCCTATAAGACCGAAGTGTTACAATGTTTCCATGATATATCTCATCCTAGATAGTACAAAAATGAAATGAACTGAATGTAAAAGGGTAAAAGATGGGTACAACAATAGAGCTAAGTGATAAACGAGCTAATGTACAGAGCTCCTTAGGGTGCACCGTGGTCCATGTAGAACATCGGCCATGGGGCAATCAAGGGCAACTGCCAAGAGGCTGCCTAGGTCAACTGAGTCAGATGGCGAGTGGAAGTAGTCTGGTGCTGCCGTAGGATGTCCTGGATCTGGATCTGTAGACCAGATGTCTCCCGTGTGACTCCTCTGGTCTGTCTCAGCAGGATGGCTCTGTTGGGTGCATCAGTGGTGCTCCTCTCCCCTCCATCTCTAAAGAAGCTAGTGATAGTTGCCTGTCAGGAAAGGGGTAGCGCCTAAGGCTTGGTTCTCTGGAGAGGACCCTCCGGTGCTTTCCCATCTCAAGTAGAGAGAGATGGGTATTGAGGTTTTCTGCTTTCTTTTTCCAAGATTTTTTTTGGGCATAGGACTGGTCATATGCAAGGCTGTATGAACAGGCTGTGTATATATTTGGTGGGCACATGGTGTGTATGTTTGGCTGCAAGTATGTTTGTTTGTATCATTATGTTTTGTTTGTGGGTTTTCGTCGCACAGAGGTTTCCCACCGGTAATATAAGAATTACTATTAAAAAAAGCACGTTTCGCTGCAAGCGTTTGGCTATATGCGCAAAACTGCAAGCGCTCATGTGCTAGCTGTAGCCCTAATGAGTGCCATGCACTAGAACTAAACGTTGCCGGGACCCATCATCAACTTTCTTAAGGAGGTGAGCTCGTGGTTGACTCGAGGAAAGTCATTGCTGAAAAATTCAGCAACATGTTTGATACAGAAGACGAATATTTTTATAATGAAAAGGAAGAGCAAGAGACCTCTCTTGAGAGAAATGAATCTGAGGATATTCTTGCAGGAGAACAGGCTGCAGATGATGCACAATATGAGGATGTAACACAGCCAGAAGATATGCCTAGTAAAGAGGAAGATGATGCTCAGTTTAAAAATCGTTTGGCAAGTGTAATGAATGTGTTTATGCAGCTCACACAAAGTGAGAAGTTTGCTGAATTTATGAGATCCCGTTCTAAGCCTGAAAAGAAAAAGAAGAAAGTGCGTTCTAAGAACCCACTTCAGGGCAATAGTGGTGCCTTCCCAAAGGATCCATCTTTTGGACAGTTTCCGAACATGCAACATACTTTTGGTGCTAACTCACAGAGTTCCGCAGAGGTATAAGGGGCTGAATATGGAAACGCTGAAGCCTCAGATCAAGAACTGCTACAGAGAACAATCAGGGGGTGGGAGGGATGGCACAAGATAACCTAAAAGGATAGGCAAAAGGGAACCTAGAGAGCTCCAAGATCAGCGCTGGGAAAGCAAGCCCAAACAGGCCAAAAAACGCAGCCTGTTTGGGACAGCTATGTTGCTGTCCAGTCCTGAAAAAAAACACCTGAGAACCCCTGGAAGGTGCCACCAAGGACAGGTAGGCTGTCCAGAAAAACACCCTTGTCAGGTTGCCAAGAAGCTGCAAACTGACGCCCTGAAGAGAGGAAACTACAGCCCACTGAATGGGTATCAATCAGCCCTTGAAGAAACGCAAGCTTCAACGCATGAATACAAAAACGCAGATCTGTCCATGGGCGGAAAAACGCAGATATGAAGAGGTAGAGGAGGGAGCATCCAACGCTGAAAATCACCAGCGCTCTGATACCATGATAGAATGTGCAGCGGAAGAAGGTGTTGGGGTAAAGGCACTATGCCCACCCTTATAGTGTGTACAAGCCCATAAGTTATAGTACATAGTACACTTAGTACTTTTAATGTACTAAGTGCACACTGTGTACTAGTGCAATATACATGTGTGATAGGGGAGTCACACACTCATTCCCATGAGTTGACTTATCCCCACAACTCTCTCTCACTCTCTCCCTTGTTCTCTCTGTGTATGTCTCCCACATGAACTCTAACCTAACCCTAATTCTCTCTCCCATTCAACTGGTATCAGAGCAGTGATGGCGGAGCTTCTTTCGAGTTGCTTGTGAATAGGCGAAGGCGGCGGCAACTTTGAAACCGGTGGCACTTCTCATAGGGGAGCTCTGTTCTTTTGTTGGGCGCTTGAGATTGAGAAAAGATTGCAAAGAAGAACAAGCCCGTCCTCTCTGTTTGCTCGAGCAAAGAAAGCCCAAGACTCCCTTTCGTCTGTGTATACTCTGGAAAGGCCAAGCCCCCCGCGTCCTTCTCACGAGAGCGTGAAATTTCAGTGCATTCACAAATAATCCCACACCTGTAAACCACAAGGCAGCGTGAGCAGCTTGCAACAGGCGCCTGGCCACAAGGCGAAGTGCAGGCAGGCTTGCTCGTGAGCGTGGAGTTCCGGTGCAGGCAATGCGTAAGAGCTCCGTCGGTCGATAGCATAGAAAGCTGGGGTAGCAAGGAGGCCAGCGCATTCAACCGGTGGTCGCGCAGATCATCTCGCGGAATCAGGCCCTGCTCCTGGCCAAGGACGCCTCGTCCGCCTTCGCCTTACAGGACCTGACCGCCAACGCCGCCCGCCCGAATCCCCAAGATGCCTTCCACTACGGCATGATCAATGTGTCTGAAACCGTCATGGTGCAGGGCGCATCAGCTGGTATTAACGGCAAGCAGCGTTACGCGGCCAACAGCGTGTCATACGTGAACCCGGATACGCCCCTGAAGCTGGCGGACTATTTCAATCCGGGTGGGCAGCAACAGAATCAGCATCAACATCAGCAAGAAGCGCCCTCCCCCCCCCCTTTTCTGCATCAGATTTTTGCAACAGCATCATCAGAAATTCAGCCTGCAAATCAGAGAAAAATCAGAAAATTACCTGAGGTACTTGTTTCAATTTTTTGGAATTTGCGTGTCCAATTTGCAATTGAGCAGGTGCAGGTGCCAAATTGCTCAAATTTTGAGCGAAATTGGCAAAATTGGGTGACATTGGTCACAATCAGGATCAATTTGCAAAAAATTGGATGTCGAAATTTGGGGCTTTTGATGTATTTGTGCAATTAAGCATTCATACATGCTGTATGATGTGAGAAATCGCACATTCGGGCAAAATTGCAGCAAATTGCAGTGCAAATCAAGGGGCTTTTGTGCCGATTTGATTGATTTGCATGCAGGCAATCGCATTTGATGCTGTGGATAATGTGTTGATGCCTTACAAGCACTCAATGTGCCTGTAAATCAAGGGGCTTTCATGTATTGGATGTATATGTGGCTAGGGGGAAGCATCGCGAAGACTTTGGATGCCTTCATGTGCGTCAATGTACCATGTATGATCAGCAATTGATCTTAAATCAAGGGGCTTTTCAAGATTTTATGCTTGTTAAGCTTGGCAAAACAGCAGGCAAGACTTTTATGCCTTGAATCCTCAGAAATCAGCCTGCAGTCAAGGGGCTTTTGCCCAATTTCTGTTCGGGACTGTTGTATGCAGTGTTCGGGACTGTAAAAGTCTAATTTTCACTCATTTGGACAGCCAGGAGAGCATTTATTGCTACTGTACCTGC
The DNA here is from genome assembly GCF_041138505.1 of Cibotium barometz. Classification (NCBI taxonomy): domain Eukaryota; kingdom Viridiplantae; phylum Streptophyta; class Polypodiopsida; order Cyatheales; family Cibotiaceae; genus Cibotium; species Cibotium barometz. The sequence goes on along the minus strand of NC_141093.1, from coordinate 2,644,229 downwards.
TGGTACAGATTTGGCACAGCTTTGTGCAAGTTTTGGCATGGCTGTACACTGATTTGAGTGAGGAAAAGGTTCAATTTCAGCTGCTGTACTTGCCGGTACAGGTTTGGTACATCACAGGTGAGCACTTGGTACTGTTGTACAGTACTTTGGAAGGGCAACATAGCACATTTAAGGTGCTGTCCAAAATCTGCAGCAACCAGATTTTGTTGATTTCATCACATAAAGTGGGAGAAAAGTTGCATTTGTGCTTCCGTAGTGGGAGATAAAGCTTGGGAGAACAACTGTGAGCACTTTGTGTGCTTTTGGTGCAGTGTTTGCACATTTTGTAGGGAGTCAGGCATTGACAGGTTGCATATTGCTATGGCAACCACAGGTGAGAGCTCTTCATTGCTTCACATCAAGCAGCTTGAAGGCTCACATAACTATGATATTTGGCAAACCCAGTGCTACAATGTGTTGCTCCAGAAGAAGCAGCACAAGCCTATCAAAGAAAGGGGTGTAAAGCCCGCTTCTCTTACTGCTGAAGAGTGGGAAGATATAGATGAGCTTGCAAGATCTATTATCATGTTGTCTGTGTCAGACTCTTTACTTTTCAGCATTCGTGAAGAGAAGACAGCTTGGGGAATGTGGCAGAGATTGCAGGACTTGTATATCTCCATATGTGAAACTCAATGCAATGTCCGGCCTAGTAGCAACCATGGCATACATAAGACTGCCACAAGCTGAAGCATATGGAACCTTGGCCATATCAACCCTGCCACTATCTGACTGTGGGCTGTCCATAGCACTGAGTTTCACATATGGAGGCAAAGGAGTACTAGTCTTCTTCCCCCCATCCATATTGAACCTCTGCAAAACTTTGCCAATGTATTCCTTCTGAGACAAATACAACACATGCTGATTTCTGTCCCGAAGTATCCGCATACCCAAAATGTGATTTGCATCACCCAAATCCTTCATATCAAAGGTTTGATGTAGCCTCTGCTTCAAGGCATCACGAGATTTCCCGGCAATCAACATATCATCAACATACAAGATGAGGATCAATAGACTGCCATCCAAAGCTTTCTTGGTGTATAAGCAGTGATCTATGTCACTTCTCCTGAATTTCTGGGATTTCATGAATGTATCAAATTTATGATACCATTCCCTTGGTGCCTGTTTGAGCCCATAAAGACTCTTTTTCAGCTTGCATACAAGCTTCTCCTTTCCACTCACTGCATAACCCTCTGGCTGTTGCATATATATCTCCTCATGGAGATCACCGTGAAGAAAAGCAGTCTTCACATCCATCTGAATCAAGTCCAGATCATCATGCGCAACCAAAGCTAACACAGCTCTAAGTGTGGTCATTTTGACCACTGGAGAGAAGATCTCCTCAAAGTCCACACCATATTCCTGCTTGAAGCCCTTAGCCACTAACCTGGCTTTGTATCTTGGCTTTGCATCTGGTGCAACTTTGAGTCTGTAAACCCACTTGCATGGCAAAACCTTCTTGCCTGCAGGCAAATGCACCAACTTCCATGTTCCATTTTTGTGCAGAGAATCCATCTCTGACTTCATGGCACGCTCCCAAAGAGCCTTGTCTGCCCTCTGTAAAGCCTCTTTATAACATGAGGGCTCCCCACAGTCAGTGAGCATCAAGTAGTCAACCCCTGGAACAAACCTGTCAGGGGCTCTGGAGGGTCCTGTGGACCTCCGTACCCAATGACCATCATTTGCAGGTTGCTGTCCAGCCTGCATATCACCCATTGGTGGCTCTTGTTCCATGCCATAAGGCTGAAAAATCATGCCCGGTATCTCCTCTAACTGTGGCATATCCATAGGGATATCTTCTGCCATCTCTGGCTGTCCATTTGGACCATTTTCAGCACCATTTAAGGGCTGGTTTTCCTGCTGTAATGGCTGATTTACAGCCCTTGGTCGTTGTCCATGATGTCCATCATCATCAAAGATGACTCTGCCAGGCTCCTGTTGCCTTGCAGGCTCCTTATACATGCATGTTTCATCAAAAATGACATCATTGCTGCGTATGATCTTTCTATTCACGGGATCCCAAAGTCTATACTCCGTTTCACCTTTGTCACCATATCCTAGGAATATGCATTTGTGAGACTTAGGATCAAGTTTGGTGCGCATTTCCCTGCGTATGTGCACGTACGCAACGCAACGCAACCAAACACTCTCAAGTGCTTGTATGACGGAGGCTTCCCTGTCCATACTTCCTCTGGCAGTTTCCCACCAAGCCTCGTGTTAGGTGACCTGTTTATAAGGTGAACGGCTGTCATAACAGCTTCAGCCCAAAAACCATGAGGTAATACAGCATGTGACAACATAGAACGGACCTTCTCCTGAATGGTCCTGTTCATCCTCTCTGCTGTCCCGTTTTGTGGAGGATCACAAGGAGTAGAGAGCTCCCTCTTGATGCCTTTAGCATCACAAAAGTCCTGAAACTGTTTGGACATATACTCTCCACCATTGTCGGAACACAAAGCCTTCAGTGTTTTGCCAGTTTGATTCTCAACAAGAGCAACAAACTTCTGAAACACTGAGAATGTATCACTCTTCAAACGAAGAGGATAAACCCACACCTTGCGTGTGGCATCATCAATAAAAGACACAAAGTATTTTGCCCCTCCCAAAGAAAGCTGAGGCATCTCACATACATCTGTATGCACAAGCTCTAACTGAGCATCTTTCTGTCCAAGAGCTTTCTTGTGGGGGCACTGTAGTTGCCTACCATATATACAATGCTCACAAAACTGAAAACTTGAAAACTTTAGAGAAGCGAGTAACCCAAACGAGACAATTGCTCCATTCCTTTGACACTCATGTGTCCCAACTGGCTATGCCACATAGAGATTTCCGGCAACTCGGTTGCGTTTACATTAGCATGGTGACAAACACCTGCATGCATAAAGTAAAGAGTGTCCACCTTAGAGCCTCTGGCAACAACCAGTGAGCCCTTACTAATCTTCCACTTTCCACGACCAAATGTGGTAACATAATCAGCATCATCAAGCTGTCCAGTAGAAAGCAGGTTCTTCTTGATCTCAGGCACATGCCTGACATCATGGAGCATAAGCTGTGAGCCATCTGAACACACAAGCCTCACATCACCTCTGCCAAGAATCTTGCATGCATGGTTATCACCCAAATAAACTACTCCTTCATTTCCGGCAGTATACCTGACAAACAAGTCTCTGCAACCTGTGACATGAAAGGAGGCACCTGAATCAATGATCCATGAGTGCATACCATGACCACCTGTAAGAAGTGAATGGGCATCAAGTGAAGATGTGAATAGGACCTCATCCTCACTGTCACCTGCATGTGACACATTGATTTCTTCAATCTTGACTCCACTTTTGCCCTTTGGCTTTACATCTTTGGCTTCATCTTTGTCTTTGTCTTTGCCTTTTCCCTTTTTCCTTTTGATCATTTTTCCATTTGTAGCATTGCTTTTTGATGTGTCCCTTCTTGCCACAATAATGGCATTCCAAATCCTTTTTGGAGCGGGACTTGCTCCTTCCCCGTTCTTGGCTTTTACCCCTTTGCTGGGATCTCCCACGTGCATTCATTGCATTGGACTTTCCAACAGAGTTGTTTTTCTTGTTCATCTCTTCTTGAAGAAGAGCACCCTCAACATCTGCATATGACAGCATAGCATTCGAATTGCTAGTGGCTGTCCTGAATGTATCCCAACTCTCTGGGAAAGTGCATAAGAGAAAAGTGGCTTTGAACTCATCGTCCATTGCCAACTTTTGATTTATAACTTGGCTGACAATACCATTAAACTCATTTAGATGGGCTGCCATAGACGCCCCTTCCTTCATCTGAAGACCTATGAGTTTCTTCAACCAATACACTTTGCTTGAGGCACTTTGTTGGGCATACAAGTCCTGCAATCTCTGCCACAGCATGTGTTGTATTTGTCTCAGAAGGAATACATTGGCAAAGTTTTGCAAAGGTTCAATATGGATGGGGGGAAGAAGACTAGTACTCCTTTGCCTCCATATGTGAAACTCAGTGCTATGGACAGCCCACAGTCAGATAGTGGGAGGGCTGATATGGCCAAGGTTCCGTATGCTTCAGCTTGTGGCAGTCTCATGTATGCCATGGTTGCTACTAGGCCGGACATTGCATTTGCAGTGGGAGTGGTTTCTAGATACATGGCCAACCCTGGCAAGAAGCATTGGGAAGCAGTGAAAGGTGTCATGAGATACCTGAAAGGCACACAGGATATGTGCATTTGCTTTGGCAAACAGGATGCATTAGTGCATGGTTACACGGATTCGGATTATGCCGGTCATCCAGATAATCGGAAGTCTACTACCGGTTATGTGTTTACATTCATAGGAGGTGCTGTGTCATGGATATCCAGGATGCAGAAGTGCACTGCCTTATCTACTACAGAGGCCGAGTATATTGCAGCCACAGAGGCTTGAAAGGAGGCATTATGGCTATCTCGGTTAGTGGTTGATTTGGGCTATACACGGGATATTCCATTGTTGCATTGTGACAGTCAGAGTGCCATCCAGTTGGCAAAAAACCCTGTCTTTCATGCAAAGACGAAGCATGCGGATGTGCAGTATCACTTCATCAGAGAGGTGATAGAGAACAAGCAAATTCAGCTTGTTAAAATTCATACGGATGACAACCCGGCTGATCTGTTGACAAAGAGTTTGCCTCCGGAGCGGTTTGCTCATTGCAGACACTTGATGGGCATTGGATGAGGCCAGTTTCAGCCTTGATATGGCCTTGTATATTATCATGTACATGCTGATTTTTCTTTTCCTTTACTTAAGGGCACTTTGCCTTTAAGTGGGAGGTTGTTGGGGTAAAGGCACTATGCCCACCCTTATAGTGTGTACAAGCCCATAAGTTATAGTACATAGTACACTTAGTACTTTTAATGTACTAAGTGCACTATGTGTACTAGTGCAATATACATGTGTGATAGGAGAGTCACACACTCATTCCCATGAGTTGACTTATCCCCACAACTCTCTCTCACTCTCTCCCTTGTTCTCTCTGTGTATGTCTCCCACATGAACTCTAACCTAACCCTAATTCTCTCTCCCATTCAGAAGGGAAAGCGGAAACATAGGAGAGAGAGTGAGAGAGAGAGATGGAGAGGAAACACAGCTGAGAACCTGCTCTCAATATTATCACCAAAAGGAATACATGTCTCGAGCAAGAGGGGAGAACCTCGTATGTGAGGGATTGCAGCTACACAAGCTAGGCATGCCAGCTATATATACTACTACATGTAGGCAGCCGACTGGAGCAAAAGAACCTCCATGACTGGAGCCTAAAATAGGACACCAAATAGGAAGCCAGCAAGTAGGGGATGATGTCTAACAAGCACACCATGCTCTCTCTCTCTCTTTCTCTTGGCAAACGAGTGGCTGTAGGCAGCGTTGGACAGAGCAGTGCATGCTTTTCTCCACGCACAAGGGGAACTCCATGCGGCTGCTAGACAAAACAGTACACGCTTTTCTCCATGTGCAAGGGGGGTCGCAGCGGAACTGAATTCGCTCTATCTTTCTCCCCATTATGGTACTGGTTGGAGCTAGACAAATCTGCATTGCATTCTTGTATACCCTGCGCATATAGGTTGCATACTGAGCCTCTAGCAGTAGATCTCCATCCATCACACCCCCCCACTAGCTCAGTAATTTCATACTTTATTTCATGTTCATTTTGTCCTTTTTTTTTTCAAGAAACATCCAGAAGACATTGACAGTTGTACATTGATTTGTCTCATAGGTCGAGTTCGGCCTCTAGTAGATGTTAATACAGCTTTCTTTCTTTCTCTCTCTCTCGTGAAAAACGGGCAAAAGGGCTGGTCAGGTAGATGTAGCACAGGTACGTGCTCTTCTCCTGGGAGGACTAGCAGGCTGGTCGAGCTGCAGATGGTTGTAGGGAGGTGCAAGACTGCAGGTCCCTGTCTTTCTCTTTCTTCGCCAGCAGGTCGGGTGAAACTCGCAAGTGCCCGGGGGACTAGAGCCTTTGACACACTTGTTGATACCATCAATGCATATTAAAAAATTTAAACATAAAAGCTAGACAAAACATCCACAAATGCTGAAAATGGAGGTTGCACATGTGACACTGCATAGAGGCCAGAATGGACCGACTCCCCCCCTTGGAGTATTTTATTACCCAAGGAGAATAATATCATGTACAAGCTTTGAGGGCCTTACTCTCCCCACGGGAGATGCCAGATTATCCATATACAAATGCCATAACACAACCCAACATGAGACTACCAAGTCGAAACACAGACTGTAGAAATGTCAAACCAACAATATAATCCATATACCTCCGTGTGGGTACTGATTCTTTCCCTAAAACCACGGATCTTCATGCAATAGAGCTGATACAGCAAGTACAACTCTCCATTCAACCGGTGTACAAGAAGTTCAGTGGCCGGTACAACCATAGTTGTTTCTCGTACCGGTACGAATGGGTTCGTACGGTACGGTTCATACCGTACGGTACGAGTTTTTTTTTTCCCAGAAAAATTTATTTTTCCTTGAAAAAAAAAATTTCCAAATGCTTAAAAAAAATATAGAAACCCTGCTTTACGAAGATCCCAAATGCTCGCAATACTTCGCAACTTTTGTGTCCACTCAGTATTCCATATGGGGTTGTTGAGAGACCTAAAAAATCTGGCGAGGTAGACTGGTAGTGTACACTTGATTGGTAGGATGAGAGAATCTTGCTACATCACTTGGGGATCCCTGGTATAGGTAGGCTAGACAATTAGATTCTCAAGTTATGTACGAGGGAGAAGATTTGAACATGGCCATTTTGATCTAGAGAGGAGTCCCTAAACTTATCACCCTAGATGCGCTCCTTGTATTTGTGCAAGGACGGTCCCTTAGTCATAAACGCTACACTAGGAGACCTTTGGTATTGCATTACCCATCCACGTTCTTTGTTGGAGACAATCGGGAGATCCAACCGGAAGAGACACATATCCATGTTCTGGTTCCTCAAGCATTGTAGACTCCTCTCCTCCCAACCTTCCCTCACATTCAAGCTTGAAGCTCCATAGGTTGTAAGTGTAAAAAATAAAAACAATATTTTATCGTACGGTATCCGAAAATTTCATATCGTACCAAACATTTCCATACGGTATCGTATTTTCGTACCGTGACAACCATGGGTACAACAAGTACAGTGATTGATACAAGTACAACAAGTATAGCAAGTACAAATGCTGGTACAACAGGTACAATGGCTTGTACATGTACGATGGCTGGTACAAGCAAATACAAGTACAAAGACTAGTACAACCAATACAATGACTGGTACAACAAGTACAATGGCTAGAAATCATAATAAATGATTAAATACCCTTGCCTTCAGTATTTCTTCGCAATGGAAGCCTCCAAAACAGTCCCCAACAACCGTTATTCTTCATGGGCAGCCTTCAAGAGAGAGAGAGAGAGTAGCCATCATTAGGGCAGCCTGTAACGGTGGTAGAGGCTAGTGTGTAGCAAGAGAGCCTCCATTAATGAAGAGAGAGGGCTCCAATTTATAGATTTGGGCCTCCCATGAGCTAAAATGGCAAGAGAAGGCTACAATGACAAGTGGAGAGCCACACAATAGCTGAAGTGACAAGTGTGAGGCCACTTATTTCACTTTGATCCACTTTCTCACAAGTGTCCCAGGCCACTTGTCTCACTTTGGTCCACTTTCTTGCCACATGTCCCAATCTAAGAGATGGGTCCTTCCATAAACTTTATCTCTAAAAATATCCCAACTAGTAGACATTCGATCAGACACTTTGCTAACTCTTGGTATCTGCTTGATTCAAGATGTAATGATGCAAACAAAATTTCCATCGAAGTCGGGCGTCGGGCCAAAAATAGCAACTCTCCTAAATTTTAGGAGTGTGGTCCTTTGTATTCCAGGATAATCCTCCATTCCCAAAGCTTGTACTTTCCAAAGATTTAGACATCCTAGAGTCCACAGACCCCTTTCATATTAGGAAATATCCAGGCTGGTGATACCCTCCCCAGCTTCTTAAAAGTTGTCCGCAACTTAAAGCTTGAAGCCATATATCCAAGATATAATCATGTCCCATCAAGTAGGCGAGACGAGACAGTCTCAAAAATCCAATATAACTGAAGAATCCATGTCCCAAATAAATGGGCAAGAATTCCATGGAAGATATGCTAGACACAGGCACAAGAGCCAATCGTGTCTCAATCACTAATATCAATGAGATAATCATATGCCAATGAAAATCACCAACCACGTGCTAAGACACTTAAATAAGTGCCATGCACAAGAAACTAGTGCCTCTCACAGAAACATGTGCTATGCACACAAATTGGTGCCATTCTAAATCACAAACCATGGTGATAGAAAAGCTGGTTCTCCATAGTTAATATCATAGGTATACCCTGTTTCTCCTAGTTTATAGGCATTTCGGCCAAATGAAAAACCATAGATATAGTCCATAAGATCCATGTCACTGTGTAATCCAGTAACAAACAAGCTCAAGACACACAAACATATGCCAATTCACATGACCCTTGGCGTACACATAAGTCCCCTGCCAACCAAGTATCATGTCCACTTTACCACTTGCACTCCGTGTTGGTACTTTGACCACACACCTTGGATGAGAGGTGGGCTCAAGTAACAAGATAAAACAATCACTCGCAGGCATAGATAGCCTGGTGTTCCATAAGCATTTGAAACTCGCGAGTGTCCAGGGGACTAGGACCTTTGACACACTTGTTGATACCATCAATGCATATTAAAACATTTAAACATAAAAACTAGACAAAACATACACAAATGCTGAAAATGGAGCTTGCACATGTGACACCGCATAGAGGCCAGAATGGGCCAACCCCCCCCCCCCCCCCCCCCTCCTCTCCATTCACCCCCCCCTCCTCTCCATTCAACCGGTACAAGTACAATGGCTGGTACAACCGGTACAGTGGTTGGTACAGTAGGTATAGTGGATGGTACAACTGGCACAATGGCTGGTATAGCAAGTTCAGTGGCTGGTATAACAAGTACAGCAAGTACAAATGCTAGTACAACATGTACAATGGTTGGTACAACAAGTACAGTGGCTAGTACAAGCAAGTACAGCCATAGTGACAGGGGGACGGAGGGACGCCCACGTGGGACGTGGGAACGCCGTCCCGAGCAGAGAGACCTGCACACCGGGTTGGGGACGGCCAAGGGGACGGGACGGAGGGGACGTGACTAGGGGACGGGCGTTCCCCCCCTGTGGGAACGGGGGGACGTTGTCTGCAGGGGACGGGGACAGCTGCAACAACTAAATCTTCAGGCTTTTTTTTTTAAATAAATGGCTAACTCTTCTACTCAAGCCTTCCAAGACTTGAGTTCCTCTCCACGATCTCCCTCTCCTACTCAAGCTTTCCTCTCCACTATCTCCCTCTCCTACTCCACGGTCCATCACCTTCCTCTCCACCCTCTCCTACTCACTACACCGTCCCCACCCCCCGTCCCCGTCCCCGTCCCCGTTCCTGTCCCCCGTCCCCGTCCCTTGGTAACTATGAGTACAGCAAGTACAAGGATTGGTACAACCAATACAATGGCTAGTACAGCAAGTACAAGGGCTGGTACAAGTATAATGGCTAGAAATCATAATAAATGATTAAATACCCTTGCCTTCAGTATTTCTTCGTGATGGAAGCCTCCACAACAGTCCCAAACGACCGGTATTCTTCATGGGCAGCCTAAGAAGAAAGAAAGAAAGAAAGATATATTAACGTCTGCAAAAGGCCAAAATTGGCCTATGAGACAAACATGTAGTACAATGATGTTCCTTCAGTCATCAAGAGGAAAATGTGGAGTGAGAATAAAATGTACAAGTATGACAACACGACCATAGGGGACTCAATGGTGGTGTACAAACAAGAGGGTGGATGGAGTACTAGGGCTACTAATGCATCTCTATATGCTGAAGGGGTGATACAAGTATGATATGTTATCTACTCCTAACTCCATCCAATCCCATAGTCCGGGAACAATATGTCATACATCCGATCTGAGGATGCCGTAAATGTCTGGAACATGCGTCCTGGATCAGAGCGAAAATGTGCCAGCTGCTCCTCGACCTCTTGCTGGTGTCGAGACCGGATGGCCGCAACCTCTCTGTGATGTAGCCGTGGTGTCTGGTAGCCGGCTAGTCTAGGTCGTCACCTAGCTCGAATCTCCTCCGCTCGTTGCTGAGATGTCACTCCCAATGTATGTGGCTGGGCTACTGGTGCCAATCTCTGGAAGAAGTCAGTCAACTGGGAGTGTCTTCCTCCGCTATGATGTGCGGGTGTCTGAAGTAAGATCTCCTTGTGTCTCTGTAGTGCTAGTAGTAGTCTGCCTAGCTGTCTCTGGTCCGATCTCTCCCAGATCTGTCTAAGTGATGTGGTCCCTCTAAAAACCTCAGGATAGCATGCCTTGATCTCCTGCAAAGCACCACACTCGCAAACAAAATGCTCCTCTGTCTCTACCCCATCTGGCATAATCTGCAAATGCGCTCTGCTCGAGGAATGCGTGCTGCTCTCCCAGTCTCGATCTCTAGTTGGTGTGATGAGACCCTTAGTCGCCCAATGGCTACTCTGGCTCCATGTGATAAGTGGACCTCCAAGTATCGTGGTCGCTGGATGAAGCCATCTGTGGAGGTGCTCAAGAAGTGGTCTCTGTAGTAGAGCATCTTCGTCGGGAGTGGCTGACTGGGAGATAGCCAAGTCTCCTGTATGTGGCCCTACCAAATGTCATGTCTCATGACTCTATTCCTCTCTCTCTCAGAGAGAGAGAGTAGCCATCATAAGGGCAGCCTGTAACGGTGATAGAGGCTAGTGTGTAGCAAGCGAGCCTCCATTAATGAAGAGAGAGGACTCCAATTTATAGATTTGGGCCTCCCATGAGCTAAAATGGCAAGAGAAGGCTACAATGAGAAGTGGAGAGCCACACAATAGCTGAAGTGACAAGTGTGAGGCCACTTGTCTCACTTTGATCCACTTTCTCACAAGTGTCAGGCTACTTGTCTCACTTTGGTCCACTTTCTTGCCACATGTCCCAATCTAAGAGATGGGTCCTTCCATAAACTTTATCTCTAAAAATATCCCAACTGGTAGACATTCTGTCATAGGCACTTTGCCAACTCTTGGCATCTGCTCAATTCAAGAAGTAATGACGTGAACAGAATTTCCATCAGAGTCGGGCCAAAAATAGCAACAGTGTGGTCCTTTGTATTCGAGGATAATCCCCCATTCCCAAAGCTTGTACTTTCCAAACATTTAGACATCTTGGAGTCCACCAAGCCCCTTTCATACTGGGAAATGTCCAGGCTAGTGACATCGAGCTCAAGGATGCACACAGCCGGGACTGCTTTAAGGCTGTCTATGGGCTGTTTTGGTTGGCTGCAAGTACAGGTCACTTGGATGTGTTTCTTGGCATGGGAGTGATGCAAGCTTGCATGCTTGCATACTCATGGAGCAGATTGTTTTCTTCTTGCTGGAAAGGAACAGAGGGACCTACAGTTGTGGGCATATTTATGTTTCCAGATGTTTCATGAGGGAACAGGTAACTAGATGTATGCCGTTGTTGGCACTGTTTTTGAATGGTGCTGTGAATGGTTCTGTATGGAACAGGACAAAGGTTTTAAGGGGAAACAAGCCTAAGGGTTTCATGTGGAAACAGGTCGTAGGTTTCTCGAGGAAACATGTTTTTGATTTGGCTAGGAGATAGGTCACATGCAGGCAGACGGTACAGGAATGGACACATGTTTGGTACAGCCTTGTTGCTGATTGGACAGGGATTCAAGAATCCATGATTGAGATGGATAGTACCCTTGGAAGGCAGAGAGGGTTGGTACAAGTGTGTCGGCTGTATAGTATGCTATGCTATGATGCGAGTTCTCTTTTGGGAAACACTTTGGAGTCTTTGTTGTGATGCAGGAGCACTGGATGTGTCAGGGTGTGATGTTGTTCATAGGGTGAGAGGCTATGGATGGTTGTGGCACCCTTGACTGAGGGAGAAAGCTTCTGTGTGCAGGGCTCATGTGAAAGAGACTTTTGATGTGAACAATAGTTGGACTTGTTTGTGCATGCCGAGTGGACAAGAAGCCACGAGATGCAGGGTCTTTGTAGGCTTCAGGAGTTCTACTATGACGGCTGAGTTTCCAGCCTTATTGTAATCAAAGCTCTTATAATCAATTAAAGAAATACCGCAAGGGGCACCACTACGTTTTGGAGCCAATTAGTGTTCGTGAACTGTTTGCAGGAGCACTCTAGCTCCCCCTATTTGTTCTCCTTTTCTAGGTCTTCAAAGATGTTGAAGTGTTTTGTGTGCAAGTTTGTTTTTGCACTACCCTTTGGTTTCATCTGAAGACCAAGGCCGGTTTACACTCGCTGTTTGTCTTGGGATGATTGTAAGAACCGAGAAATCCACAACGCTTGTGTACATTTTCTGGTATGGGCCACTTACCAATGGCCTCAATCTTCTCCGGATCCATGGAGATTTCATCCTCAGAGATGACATGTCCAAAAAAGAAATTTTGACCATGAAAAACTCCGTCTTTCGAGGGTAAAGCTACAAATTATGGGCATCAATCAACCGCAAGGCCATCTCCACGTGCTTCTCATGCTCATCTTTAGTCTTGCTAAAGACCAAGATATCATCCAAGAAGGCAATAATGAATATCCCAAGGAAAGGCTGGAAGATCCGGGACATCATCCTACTGAAGGTGGCCAAGGCATTCATTAACCCAAATGGCATCAAAAGAAACTCGAACAGACCGAACGAAGTCCGAAAAGGCGTCTTTTGAATATCATTCGGATGTATGTGAACCTGATGGTATCCGGATATCAGATCCAACTTGCTAAACCACTTCGCCTCTGCGAGCTGATCCAACAAGTCATCACAGAGAGAGAAGAACTACTAAGACAAGGTACACCTGATTGGGTCCCAAATACCCACTGAATGGCCCCCACTAAGGACTGGTGTATTTGCTTTATTGAATGATGAGAAAAAGACTGATTTCTATAGGTCCACCTTGGCTGTAAATCTGCAGCCTGTAGTACCTGACTGTTGACCTTCTACTTCACCATTTGCTTAGGCTTCCCTTGGCTATCCTGGCCCTTCAATACCTTCAGCACCTCGTGAATATGAGATGGTGAAAACCCCTCGCTAGCCCATGCTTTTATACCTCTCTATATGCTGGTTGGTAGACTGAACAGGGGTCAGCCTGTTTATTAATGCTCCACGACCTGTTTATTCAGCATTAAATAGGCATCTTTTCACATGAGGCCACCCAAGTGCTGGCCGCCTTGCTGTGCTGGCCCTTCATGGGCTAGCCAACTGGCTGCCCAGGCTTGGTAAAGCTGCCCACCTGGCTGCCCAGGCCTTCTAGCCTCTAGGCCTGGCCGACAGCCTGCCCATGCCAACTAGGGGCTGGCCGACTGGGCCCTTGCCTCCTAGAGGCTGGCCGACTAGGCCTACGCCATATAAGGGCTGGCCAACAATGCTAAGGGCTTTGTGGGCCAATGTCATGGCCATGGGCTGCCCTAGGTAGCCAAGTGTGGGGCAGCATGGGTAAACCCTTGCCCCTACACTCTATGCAATTCTACATGCAACTATATGCTCATTAGGTGCATTCATAGTCACAAGGGACGGGGGACGGGGACGGGAATGGGACGGGGGACGGCCATATGTAGGGAACGGGGATGGGAGTAGGAACGGCACTTTAAAATTACTTTGTCAGTACCACCCACTCGCCTATATACGGGCAAAGCTTGCATGCCCATGGCTGTGCACCACCTCCATGAGGGGATGGGGTGTGATTGACCTCATCCCACCATGTCCATCCCGTCGTCCTTCTACGGGTAGTTGGCACTTGAAGAGCCACTACCACAAGGAGGATACCATGGATGATGGATGCCTCCTTGTCACTTGATAGCTTGAGAGAGAGAGAGAGAGGGAGTGAGGCTTGAGCCTTGAAAGTTGAGGGAGAACTTGAGAAGTTGAGTGTGAGGGTGGGTGGGTGTGTGTGTGTGTGTGTGAAGCATGAGAGAGTGTGTGTGTGAGGGAGAGAGTGTCTTGAGAGGCTACAGCTTGCTTGTGTGAGAGCTTGAAACTTGAGACCTTGGCCCTTGAGGCTTGCCGCTTGAGGGAGAGTGTGTGTGTGTGTGTGTGTGTGTGTGTGTGAAGCTAAAGCTTGAAGTGTGAGAGCCAAGACAGACACTTGAGCTCCCAAATCCCAGATAGCCTCATACAAGATTCTGAGATATGCAACAAGATTAAGGAGATTTGGGAGGGTCTAGCTTCGGACACAGGCCTTAGAGAGATTAGCAGTTTGTCGCAGGAGGCCAAAGTAGACTGGCTAGCTTCAGAGAGCAGGAAAGGAGATCCATTGGAGCCTTGCCTCCCTGCAACGGCTTCAGGAGAGGAACCTGGATAGCCTGTGGATTGAGGCCCAGTTGGCTACAGCCCGTACAAAGCTTAGCTCCATTGAGGAGAGGGGGTGGAGTACAAGTACCATGCTAGAACTTCCTTTTGGACCTCAATAGGAGACACAGTCACCGGAGATTTCTTCGAGATTTCAGGCCCACAAAGGCAGAGGAATGGCATCAACAGATTGCAAGGTGCATGCATCTACAAAAAAGGATCCATTTGAGATTGTGTATGGTAAATTGGTGTTGCCACCTATCCTTCCAAGGAAGGATGAGATATTTGCACCTGATGTGTATGTCAGACACTTGGATGTTGCCCTTGCACAGGTGCGAACAGCCATTAAAAGATCTCAAGACAAGCATAAGAGTGTTGCTAACAAGCATAGAAGGCAACTAGACATCAAAGAGAATGATTGGGTATTCCTGAAATTTGAGAAAGCTAGACTTTGGTAGAGGCTTGAAAGAGGAGTCATATCCTTAGTTGTCTAAATGAGAAAGCTAGACTTCAGTAGAGGCCCGGCAAAGAGGGGTCATATCCAAATATTATGGGCCTTTCCATGTGATCAAGTAGATCAATGAACCGGCTTTCACGCTTGCATTGCTTGGTCGTTTGGTGCATACACAATGCTTTTCATGTGAGTATCCTATGTAAGTTTATGGGGCTAGAACCCAGTGAGCCCATCATTAAAGATCCACCAAAACTAGATGACCTTGAGCAAATCTTGCAACCATAACAAATTGTGTTTCACAAGGAGCGAGCTTGTAGGTGGCAAGTTATCCACATGTTACCTTGTCAAGTTCAAGAACTATGTCCCCATTGATGTTAGGTGGGTAGATGAGGAGTACTTTAAGGATTATCCCTAGCTTCTCCCTCCATATTTAGAGGCTTTTTAGTTGAGGACAGTTGTTTAGAAGCTGGGGGGGATTTAGCCATCCAAATGATCCATCCTTGCTTTGAGCCTTGTGCTGCTCTGGACTAGCGCTTGTTTGGGATTAGTGGATCCTTACCTGGATCCTAGACAATACGGCTTTCCGATGGGCCTAAGTGACCTTTTTCCATGCCCAAAAATGCCTGCATATTTTACTAACTTCATAAACAGAGATTATTCATGCCAATGGTGCATTGCATGCATGTGTGCATGCTTGGAAACTATTTCGCGTATTGTTTTATATGCCTTCTTGGTTTGTGTGTTTAGTTTTGCCTGTGAACCATGCGCATGAAATTGTTTGTTGACGTGTTTGCGTGGCATGTGAACAAGTGGTAAGTATTTTCTAAACCTTTCTTTTTAAATTATAAAGGTTTATAACCTTACAAGTTCACACTCCATTAAAAACCGGGGTGCCCAACTACAATGCCCAAGGCCGAACCCATGTCCACACTCTTATCTCTTTTGCTAGTGGTGTACCTCTTTTTGGGAGCCACGCTTCACCCACCTTAATTAAAAGCAAGTTGCCAACATGTCACCTAATTCGTGGACCCCTCATGCCCAAAAGATGTCCCGCCTATGGGTGCATGTCCTCGGCATTTCGGGGGGCCTATTTGGGCTGTCAAGTTTTCTCCAATCTGAGCCAATTTATGCCTTGAACATGCTTATATTGAGAATCGTGTCCACATGGCAATCACGTCATTGTGCTAGGACTAGTACACATGCAGAGACAGACTACACAACACATCACCACGCGACACATGCCAATTATTGCTCACCGCCGTGGTTTGATATGACATCAGCTCTCTAGAACGCTTGAATGGACATCAGGCGGCTGCTAATCCGGGTTGTACGTCTCACATCAATTCTAGCCAAGATTTGCATGTTGAATTCTTGAAGGACCAAAGCACAGAAGTATAACAAAAGTCGTTCTTTAATCGTGCTCCGGGAAGAAACACCCAGCCACTCACTCAAGGATGACAGAAGGAAGCAACTCGCCCTTGCTATTCCCTTACCTGCCAACTTCCCACGTTTCCAAGGGCCATTTGTAAAAAATTTATAAGAGTATATCTTTATGGGGGGTTTTGATTGGAGTGCATATATGGGGGGTTTTGGTTAGTTGTAGTGTCCAGAAGCGTGGGGTTCTTTTAATATGTAATGAAACATGTTCTCTAGTGATTTTTCTTTTTTTAATGCCTCTAATCTGTTTTAAAAAAAACATCTCTCAATTTAGAAAGAGGAAGACAAAAATAAAACCATACATATTTTTTTATTTGTGATGACAAAAATTGCTATGGATTCAAAATTTAGAGAAACATACAAGAAGCTCTCAAGACCTTATCTGCTTTGATTTGCATAGAGACATGTCCTCAACTTTGCCAATACAGGCATCTCCTCAAGGCGGCAAGTTGGGGAGAGAATTGCATGGAGATCGTGCAGGATTTGCACCCACATGTATCGACACATATATGCTGAATCAAACGGGTAAACTCATCAAATTTTGGCCAAGCCCACAGAAATTCCCCAGGCTTCCATGAATAAGCAAGGTGGTAGGGTGGTGGCAGGTTGCTAGGCAATAGGTCGCTCAGAGAGAACACTAGACATCATCACACAGAACAAGATGTAGCCACAGACATAATCGACAGAATAGAGAGAGAGAGAGAGAGAGAGAGATGAATGACTGGATGAGAGAGAGAAAATCCCACCTTCATGGTATTAAACTTCCTCTCCCACCTTCTCCTCCGCCTTCGTCAAGCTCTCCCTCTTCAACGTCCTCACCGGCTCCCCCAAGGCCAAATCCTCCATAACTGCTAAGTGCATGTCTCTATGATGGGTTGCAATGTAGACAGAAATCGCACCTGTGTTTTCAATTTTGGCCCCACGCGGTCACAGGCTGAGCGTAATATACAGGCGCTCGGAGGCTGCTCCTTAATTTGCAGTCAACAGCGGAAGAGGAGTGATTGATTTACTCTAGGCTTGGCAAACAAGCGATCAATTTTGCAGTCACCAAGAGGAGCCATGGATTGGTACGACCTTTTGACGTGGACGCGACGTAGGTAGCCGTTCAACTGTCTCATTAAGGTTTTAGAAAACATTTGTTTTCGAATATTTTCGCTAAAAAGTTGAATATCCTCACACCACCTAATTAGTCGTTTTTTATTTTTTACTCATTGTAGGGCTCTATTAATGTAGATCTGGGTGTAAATGGGTACATCACCGTACATGGAAAGGCCTAGACGCCTGAAGGTCGCCCACCCTGTACATAGCCATTTTTGGAAAGAAATGGAACACAAATCATGGAGGAATGGAGAAGTGTACAAGCTTGTTACTTTGTGCGGTTTTTGGCTGAATGGAACTTGGTCTGGCTCAATCAAAGGCTGGTTTCTCTCTCTCCTTCACCCTTGCTTAATCCCGTTAATTAAAGCGTTGCTGCACTAATCTTCATATTTCTGCCTAGGCTCGGATGTTCCCAACTGTCTGCCTAACATGAGCTCTTAAGAGGGAAAAAATGAAGAATAATAAGGATAGGGGATGGAAAGAGGAATTATGGGAGCTTACCGGGCTGACGGGAGCAGCAGACCTGTATTGCAAGGTGGCAAGCGCGTTGTTGCAGTCCGGGATGGAGGCACGGAATCTGATGGCCTGGGTCACCAGCTCCA
Organism: Cibotium barometz; assembly: GCF_041138505.1. Taxonomy (NCBI): domain Eukaryota; kingdom Viridiplantae; phylum Streptophyta; class Polypodiopsida; order Cyatheales; family Cibotiaceae; genus Cibotium; species Cibotium barometz. Next base: position 2,626,190 of record NC_141093.1, on the reverse strand, counting down.
GCGTCGCATTGGGTGGAACTATCTCTGACACGGGCTTCCAGTCGGTGGCATTCTCCTGCCGGGTGGAGACGGTAACGGCCATAGCGCCCGCGATCCTCATGGACACCCACCCGGTGTCCACCCCCACCGTCATCGACAGCTGCAGCGTCTCCCCGTACGCTGCATGTGCACACATACATTGTTATTGTATATATGAATATATTCATTGAGAGAGACAGAAGAATGTGCACACATACATTGTTATTGTATATATGAATATATTCATTGTTATCGTAGGTAAGAGAGAGAGAGAGAAGAATCTCAAGACCAATAGTAGGTGACCCGCGCATTAAGAGAGACAGACAGACACAGAAGAATCTCAGACCTCAGCATGCCAATAATAAATACAAGTGAGTGACTCGCGCGTTGTTACAGCATAAAGTTTTTGCTTCTATGCATATGTGCATATGCAAGTGTGTGTATGCATCTATGCATGTGTATATGTATGCAAGCGTGTGTGAGTGTGTGTGTTTTTATGTGTGGTATGTGTTTGTATATGTATGTGTGCATGTGTTTATGTGCAATTCTCTCACATAGATGCATATCTGTATGTTTCTCTCTCACATTCATTCTATTTATGTCAATGACACGTGCATAGACACACACTCTCTCTTCTCACCCGTCTCACATACACACTCTCACACATAGAAAAACTCTCTCTCTCTCTCACACACACACACCACTTGTGTAGCTATGTGTGTGTGAATGTGTTTATATATAGTATTAATATAATATTATTATAGATTTACTATATATATATATATATATATATATCTTTATTTTTTTATTTACACTTATGTCTTTAATTTTCTTATTTACACTTATGTATTATATATATTTTATTTATTTATTTAAGATCCTTACTTATAATATGTTTACATATTGTTATTATATGTATTTTTATTTTTTATTTTTTATATGTATATATTATAAATCTCTATATTTTTATATTATATTATTTATTTAAATTTTCTTCTCTCAACATTCCCCTACACTCCTCTCTCTCTCTCTCTCTCTTCCCTTTCCCAATATGTGGCCTCCACTCTTGACTATCTTCCGATACACAAGTAGTAAGTTTGGAGATTTCCCATAATCATTTTACATGAAGTGCATTGCATGGTACAAAAATGTGGTACAAAAATGTGGCTTGAAGAAGTTGCCGCACATGGAGTAATGTTAGCCAATGTGGTTAACATAGCTCCCTCCCTAGTCACGGTTTCGTCCTCAAAATCGGCAGCAATGAAGCTCCATGGAAAGCTAGTGATAGAAGCTACTAATCTTTATATTTTTATATTATATCATTTATTTAAATTTTCTTCTCTCAACATAGCCCTACGCTCCTCTCTCTCTCTCTCTCTCTCTCTCTCTCCCAATATATGTGGCATCCACCCTTAACTATCTTCCGCATTACACAAGTCGTAAGCTCAGAGATTTCCCATAATCGTTTTACATGAAGTGCATTGTGTGGTACAAAAATATGGCTTGAAGAAGTTGCCGCATGTGGAGTAGCGTTAGCCAATGTGGTTAACATACCTCTCTTTCTAATCACGGTTTCGTCCTCAAAATCAATGAAGCTCCATGGGAGGCTAGTGGTAGAAGCTGCTAAAGTTCCATTAGAAGTCAAAGTGGGACTTGTGTATTGGGTGGTTTGACGTAAAGATTTGTAGGATGCCCAGAAGGTGGTTTCGAACGTATCTTCGAAAGTGAGCATACACCAACCTTGCATCCACTGTACTCGCTTATAGTAGCCAAGTATTCGGCAAAGTATGGGACCCTTGTTGATGTTGAAGGCCATTCCCTATTGACCTTCCTCAGATGCATTCCATTCTAGGAATTCCACCAAGTATTCGGCAAAGTATGGGACCCTTGTTGATGTTGAAGGCCATTCCCTATTGACCACTCCAAGAGTTTGGGGACCTTTGTGGCCTCTCTCTTCTTGGTGGGTGTGAGTAGCAAGCACTATGTCTAAAAAGGTCTCTAATGCCCCTGCTGGCAACTGCCATGATGATAGTGGGGGAGACAGAGAGATGAGAGGCTGGGAGGATTCTAGATAAAATTTACAAGAGTTTGGATAGATGGAGAGTGAATAGTAGAAAATGAGAGGGGGCCTTATTTATATAGCTTTTCCCTTGGAACATACAGCAGGTGAGTATGTATGTTCATTTTGACCAACCCTAGGAAACGAGCATACGTAAAGTGACGTACATGCATTTGCACAGCAGGTGAGTATGTATGTTCATTGTGACCAACCCTAGGAACATGCATACGTAAAGCGACATACATGCATTTGTAGCTCTGAACATGCATGAATAGATGTGAACGTGTGTACACATATAAAATGTGAAAATGTGCATATGTAGATGTGAACATGCATGTATAGATGAAATGCATAAACATGCATGTGTAGATGTGAACTTGCATGCACAAAAGAGAATGTGAGTGTGTAGAAGTGAACGTGCATGCTTAGAAGAGAACTTGCATGTGTATCTTATACATGCAATTTTTTTAGAGATTTGGCATTGAAATTAGGTCCTTAGTGATTATGCAAGTGCATTATTAGGTCATGCATGATGGAGTGCCTTTATTAGTGGTGTTCAAATCAGGCCTATGGGCCGTAGCATGGGCCTGGTTTTCACCCACTATGTCCCCCCCATTCGAGATGTACCTAGAAGGCTAGTGATAAGAGAACCTTTTTACATAACTCGTATCGGCATCCTAGTGGGACTCTCCTTCTCAAGGATCCATCCCTCTACTTTCTTCTATTTCTTTGCTCTATCCTCAACTCTTTTTTTTACTTTCCTTCAACAATTTTTATTGGTTTTTCTAATTCATGGCCCTTATCATTTGGCAAGGGGTGAGGTACTTGTTTTTGGCCCATTTAGCAAGGCATTGGAGGGATGTTAATTATAGTAGGGAAATGGGTGTTTTTGGTCCTTCAACTGCATCATAGCTTTCTGAGTTTGATGTGGAAGTAATATCCTATTCATGGTGTGGTCGGAGATGGTCATGTGCCTCCATGATTTCTTCAATTTTTGCCTTACCCTTTACTAGGGTTGCACATGGGGATTTAGTGCTGTTGGTAGCTTTGGGTTACCATTGCCATCTCTCCTTGGTACATTTTTGTTGTGTGACTGAAGAGGTTGGGGCTAATGTTGGTGTGACTTTAGGGACCCAAATGCTTTTGTTACCTTCATAATACCCTTGGGCCACTAGAAGAGTGCAAGTACTCACCATCTTTGGGTTAGCTCCATCGTCGGGATCGCCCTTCTTTGGCTGGTTGGTTTTGATTGTGCTGCCTTGGGTAGCTAGAGTTGAGTGTGTTTGGCATAGTACCCTTGGGCTTCTAACAACTCCTTTTTGATACACCATGTTTTTAGTTTGGGACCAAATGTACATCCCTAGAAGGATGAGGCCAAATGGACCATGTACATGTGAAAGGGACCAAATCACTTAGCTTGTGGGTGAAGCTTCTCTAGAACCTAGTTTTGTGCTAAGCCACTTGTTTTGGTGAAACCACTAGTTTTATGGGATCTATAAAAGGGCTCTTGCCTATGAAGTAATTCAATCAACTTATTTTGCCCAACGTTGTTATCTCTCTTGTGTGCACAACCCTTTGTACTATTTTTACTCATCATGTGTTTTAATCTTGAACTAATACTTCAGCCACCATAGCACACTTCACATGCTGTTGAATATTTCAACATGGTATTAAGAGCCTTGTCATCATACTAGGTCATTTTTTTGTGTGGTTATCCCATTTTCAACTATTTTTAGTTATTTCACTATCTTCCAAAAGCTACCAGCCTAACCCTACCTTGGTGGAGGATTCAATGTCCCAAGTGGCTCAACCATTGCCCACCAAATTTTGTGAGAACCTTCCCTAGATTTGGGTGCCAGAGCCTGGCACATCAATTAGGCCGATTTGGTTGTATGTGCCGCGCTATCCTCATTTCCCCCAAAACAAGTTGATTTTCTTCTCATGTGTGGTCCTACAGCTTGTGTCGCCTCTACAGTGCATCATTGTCTAATTCCTCTTAGTTGTGGATGCACCCATATGTACCTTGATTTCCCTAAGAGGGCTTGGCCAAAGGTTGTCTTAGCTAGCAGAACCAAGCTCTTTAAAAGGGGTATGTTTTCCATAGCCATAGCCACAAGATCTTATAATCCTAATTAGTGACTAATTTGACCTTGTTTTTTTTGGCTAATCAAGCTTTACCTCTAAGCCTTGGCACTTTCTACCTCAATTTTGGTCTTGGCCTCTCCCCCAACAAATCTCTTGAAAGCAAATCCAAGCCTCTTCTAAGCCTTTCACAAGCTTCTAGTTCAAATCTCTCATTCACCAAGAACTTCAATCTTCAAGGTGACTCAAGGTTGAGTCAAACCCCCTTCAATACTTTCTTTCAAGTGTTTTTCTCAACACTCTCAACCCTAATGGCCTCACATGATACTGCCTTCTACTTCAAGGGGCAAAATTTCCACACTTGCATCAAGCTCACCCTTATGAAGAAAGGCCTCTGGAGCATCACAAGTGAAAAGGAGAAGAAGCCAAGGGACCAAGCTACTATTCTGTCATGGGAGACTAGAGATGACAAAACAAGAGACATCATAACTCTTGAGCTGGATGATGCATACATTCACCATGTGGATGGGTGTGAATCCTCCAAGTCTTCATGGGATCAATTGGATACCCTATTTGGGGCTCAATCTAGGAGCTCTAAGTTTGGTTTGCTCATTGAGTTTTTTAAACTTGATATGAAGTCTATAACTCCTATTGCATCTCATCTTAACCATATGCAAAGTCTTATGACCCAACTTGTAGGCATCTCACTAAAAGGTGGATGAAGACATTGCCATTGCTGTTCTACTCAAGTCTTTGCCTCCTGATTTCACCAACATTGTGACAACTTTGACCAACATGCCTATCACAAAGCTTGTTGATGTTGAAGCTTCTCTTTTGGAGGAAGAGAAGAATCTAAAGGTCAAAGCAAAAGAGAACACCTTGTCCTACCCTTCATCAAAAGAAGTGGCTCTTTACACATCAAACAAAGACTATAAGGATAAAGCTAAGTATAACTCTTCAACCATTTATGATTTTTGTCAAAAACTTGGGCACATTGAGAAAGATTGTTTCTTTCAAAAGAAGGCTCAAAAGGCCTACATTATGCATTAAGAGTATGGAGATCAAGGTGAATGGAGAACCAAAGGAGGACAACAAGGGGCATTATGAAGCCCTCACAATGCATAGTGATCACCTCCTCTAGATCATGTCTTGGGCCAGCCCCAAACTCTTAATGCCCAACTTTACATAAGTGTTGTAAATCTTTGTAAATGAGCTATTAAACCTCTAGCCCAATTACTCCTAAAACTAGCCTCAAGCTTAAATTTCCATCCTAAACTTGTATGGTCATGGTAAGCAGTCATAGTAAGAGCGAAATCATCTAGCATGGTTGTTAGGTAAGCGTAAGTTTGTGGTGAGTTATCAAAGGTCATCAATACCATTGTAATGATTATGTGTTTGAAGGGGGTGCTGAAATATGCACCAAACACATCCCTAGAAGGATGGGGCAAGACCATGTACATGTGAAAGGTACCAAATCACTTAGCTTGTTGGGTGAAGCTTCTCTAGCACTTGGTTTTGTGCTAAACCACTTATTTTCACATGTACATGGTCTTGTCCCATCCCTAGAAGGATGGGACAAGACCATGTACATGTGAAAGGGACCAAATCACTTAGCTTGTGGGTGAAACTTCTCCAGCACCTAGTTTTGTGCTAAACCACTTGTTTTCTAATCAACTTTTTTTTTCCAACGATTGTTATCTCTCTTATGCGCACAACCCTTTTTACTATTTTTACTCATTATGTGTTTTAATCCTTAATTAACCTTTGAGCCACCATAGCACACTTGCACATGCTATTCAATATTTCAACATGGGGTTGGGGTGTTTAGTGTTATTTGCAGTGCGATCTGGTTGGTGGTGTAGGTGTTACTGGTGTATGCTCGACCTTTCTCTCGCGCATCCAGGTTTTCTTTTTCCCTTCATAAATAACCTTGCACTCGAAGAATTTCTTTTGGTATCCACAATTTCTCCCCCATCATGGAAACATTGGTGTTATTATTGGGATATAGCCCCTATGGTTTTGATTCTACAAGGTTAGAAATACTAGCAGTATTAGTGTCAATTCTTGAAGAGGCTGCTTGTGTCGGTAGAGGGGTACTTACTAGTGAGGTTGACCTTGCTTGGGAAAGGATTTTGATGGATCTTGGTTATTTACCCCTATGGCCAACTAAAGGATAGGTCTCTTTTTGAGTGGCATAGTTGGAGTGTGGGTTGCCTTTGGAAGATCGATGGGTTTTAGCACTTCTTTGATTGGAGAATGGTTCTTTGGTGTTAAGGTTTTGGAAGACATAGGTTCCTCATTTGTCATCCAAACAGTTATTTGTCCCGAGGCTAGTTGTAAGGTAGTGCTTCATGAGTCCCAATCTATTTGGCATCGATTGTGCCCATCCATCCATATCCAAGAAGAATTTCTTCTTCACACATGGTATCTACAGAGAGCAGCATGCATGACATAGAACTTCCCTTCCAAGGGATTATTTCCAATGTGAAAAATGGCAGCAAACAAACCTATGTATGTGGTTTTTAATACGTTTACTTCTTCCACTTGCACTTTTGTGGGAGCCAATGATAGGTTCTGTTAGTAGGCACCAGGTCTCATGGGACATTAGGTTATAATGCCTATGTTAACATGAGCGCCAGCCTTTGTTCTGGACTAGTTTTTGTGGTCTCCCCCAGTCTTTCTCTTTTAGGTCGATGACTTGGGTCATGTTAATGGAGATGTGGCAGTTATGCAACTTATCTTGCCTAAGTTTAACTTCACGCAGGCTCTCGGTTTATTGCAGCCTCTTTTATCTTTTTTTCTTTCTTTTGGTGAATGGCCTTCAAAACATGGCTAGTGAGTTGGGAACATGCATGGGAATCTTGCAAACGTGCATGGTAATATGTGTGAATGTGCATGGCTAAGTATATGTGGACTTGTGAGTGTGCATTCATAAGTGAGAATGTGTGTTCCCGCTTTGGCATGTGTATACATAATTTTGATAGACTTGCCACTTACAATGGTGGAAGTCTAGGCCACGTGATGGTCAGTTTTCAACTGTTTTTATCATAATGGTTATTTATGGGAGAAGAATATTACGTGGCCTTTCCTTTTAATGAGAATTTTGTATAGTTTTCCCTATTAGACTTAGGAATGTGCATTCCTACTTATAAAAGTCGTGCATTCACATGCCCAATTGAGCATGTATGTAGGCAAACCAGAGAGCATTTTTGGTGCTTTGGTCAAAACATCCAATTTTCCCCCTCTAATTCCTCTTTAATGGTACATGTTTTTGGATTTTTGGTTTGATAGGATGCTTTCGCTTTTCCTAACCTACCTAGTGATATGATCAATGCAACCTAATGGTTTTTGGATTTTGGTTTGACACGATGCTTTAGCTTTTCCTAACCTATCTAGTGATATGATCAATGCAACCTAATGGTTTTTCTACAAAGATTAATGGTGAGATTAACTCCTAAAATGAATAAAAACTCATAATTTTACAAATCCAAGAAGAAAATAGCAAGAATCAATGGAAATAGAATAGAACACTTACTTGTAATCATGTAACTCCAGCATGAAGAGTTGCTCTATGTTCCATTGCACCAAGGTAGCCAAATAAACCCAAAAAAAATAATAACCAAGAGTTAAACACTGCCAAACTGTTCACTCCAACCGGCTATGTCAATACTCCAAATGTAAAGTATAGCGCCAAGGGAGTCCTTAGCAAAGGTACTATCCCTGGCAAATGTTCACCTATTTGAGAACACTTGAGCCTCGTAAGATAGGGAGAAGGAGGGGAAAAATGTAAGGGTCTTACTGGTTTTGTACCTTTAGTCCCCACTCTTGGTAGAGTAACACTCTCTTGTGGAGAGCTAGGAGAGCTAGGGTCCTCAACCTTACCTCCTTTGTTGTCACTATAAAGGATCTATGGAAAGCTTAACCTCTACTTTAATGCTACGGTGAGGGAGAAGGGAAGAGAAGGGGAAAGCTATGGAAAGCTCAACCTTTAGTTTAATGCTATGGTGAGGGAGAAGGCAAGAGAAGGGGAGGGGGAGAAGAGAACATGCATTAGATATCAGCACTCACCCACATAATCCCTAAGCATGTATGCAACAAATAAAAAGAGAGCATACAAGCAACTTCAATCATGAGAGAAAGAAAAACTCAATTATGAGAATGGGATTATGTCCTTTCTCATTAGTCAAATTGTCTTATATACAAGACTCATATGTACGATGTCCGGCCGCCCAAGTAATGTCCAGGGACCCGATAAGCTACTCTAGTAATTCCCTAGGCTAAGTATACATTACCGGTATTACACAAGTCTTAAGCTTGGTTTTGACTATCTTCTGGCATTACACAAGTCGTAAGCTTAGAGATTTCCCATTCTATGTTACATGAAGCACATTGTATGATACAAAAATATATGGCTCAAAGGTGTTGCTGTGCATTCGAAATAATGTTAACCAATGTGGGTAACAAGGTGCCATATGCACAAACCTGAATATATCATCCTGAACATATCATTGATGTATTATCATGGGGTGGTAGAATGTAACGGAATGGTTGCATATAAACTTTTTCCTTTGGGTTTGGAGTTTCAAGCTCCATGGGAGTGAGATGCATAGTTTTAATGGCACTGATCATATGCCCCATGGATTTGAGGTTACAAGCACAATCAATGTCCCATACAAGGCTTATATGACGTCTAGTTGGGCTCACGTAATGTCCTTTTTCAAGCTCACATCACATCCTTGTAGGCTCATGATCTCGTATTTTCTAGGATTGTGGGCTCACCTGGCCAACCTCAAGAGCTATTTGTGCACTTTTGGGCTTGGTTTTTCTAGCTATTATGGGGGTGTTGAATGTTCCTAATCCTAATTTAAGGGATTTATGCAAGAAAATGAATGCTTAATGGTTATTTTTTTAATTTTATGTGCTCTTTGCTACCCACCAATGTATGCATAATCCATGAACAAGAAAAACAACAAGTATAACACCCACACTCTAATCCAAAAGATTGGAGTGAATGTTTTTGGAGTGGAATTCTTATTGGTTTTTTTAAATTAAATTTTGTGTGTTCTTTGCTACCCAACACTACCATATGCAATGCATGAAACATAAGAAGGAAAAACACAGCATCCACAAGATTAGAGCTTTCTGCCAATATTCAAAATCGAATGTCCTTTCCTAAACCTATTATAAACAAGACTGAAAACATCAAAACCAACACACATTCATTGAGGCTCCAAAACCAAATGATTATTGATGTTTTTTTTAAAATCGCCAACATGTGTCACAAATTTCTTGGGCGCCAAGCATGAAAAACTAGTCTTTTATACAATAAACTTAATATTTTTGTACCCTTTACATTGTGCTCTTAAATTTGATAATCATGAAGTGCATTCAACCCAAAAATATCCCAGAATCATGAATGCATGGAGTCATGAAAATGCAAGTATGTTTTTCACGGTGTGCAAAACTACAAGTTTTTTGTGGTGCAAAAACCAAAGATTTTTTGACGTTTTGATTTTTGGGGGGTAAGTTTTTCTTAGAAAATGTTAATGATGCATACTTTTTTATTTTGGCTTTGAAGGCATGAAAAACTTCCTATTTTTCATAGTCATGAAAAACTAATTGGTTTTTCAAGCTGGATCTCCTTCATTTTCTGCTTTTGGGTGGATTAGAATTGATGGAGAGGTTAAGGAAGCCTGTCCATCCTTGTGGCATGAAATAAGTCTAAGTTTTTCATGCAAAACTCATTGGTATATGCATACATACATATACACATATGTATATGTGTATATACACGTGTATATACATATATTTATATGCACACACATATGTATATATACACACACATAGGTATATACATATGTATATATACACACACATATGTATGTATACACACAGGTATATATATACATATGTATGTATATATATACACACATATGTATATATACATACATATGTATATATACATACACATGTATGTATACACACACATGTATATACATGTGTGTGTGTGTCCACATATGTGTACATATATGTGTGTGTGTATACACATGCGCGCGCGCGCGTGTGTGTGTGTGTGTGTGTATGTGTACACACACCTATATTTACACACACGTGTAATATATAAATATACGTGTATATATAAAAACATATATGCATATGTGTGTGTGTGTGTGTGTGTGTGTGTGTGTGTGTGTGTGTGTGTGTGTATATATATATATATATATGCATATGTCCACATGTGTATGTATATACACACACACACGTGTGTATATATATATATACACACATACACATATTGAGAGAAAAAGAGGGAGGGGGAGGGTAGAAGTTACCAACCTTGTCTATCAAACTCATCAATGTCGGCAACAATCACATCTTGTATATTGATACTTATATTTGTCGCCACATCTATTTTTGCATCAGTATATGGGGGTGCAATAATGGAAGGGGCATGATTAACAGCTCTAACGTAAATTGGTAATATCTTTTTTTCTCCCACTCCTTGCACATTTGAAACATCGATGGTGAGATAATCATCTCCAGCCCCCCTACAATATTTAAACATCAAAGAACATGAAATAGATTGAGAAATATTGGTGTGTTCAATGTATAACTAGACATATAATTGTTGTATATTAGATTTTTTTTGGCTAATGTATCAAAAGACATACAAAGTAAAAAACTCAAGCCTTTAAAGTCAACCAAGTGCCTTATTAATTTTAATTTTCTACGACCCTAAATGAGCCTTCAATATTAAAGTACTTAAAAAAAACTCTTCTATATGAACCTTGACTTCTTTTCAATGGTTCTTTATTTCTCTACACTTAAAACATTTTCGAATATGGTGATGCCCCTCATGTAGTAACATTTATTTTGTTTCTAAATGACTTTCTAAATGCCTTCATTTGAACACACATACGAGATGAGACTCACACATTTTTTAAAGTAAACTCTACCATTTGTATGATGCTTTTAATTCTAATTCACACTTCAACTTATGTAGAACCTACACAAGTCAAATGCTTACAGTTCAAAATTAATAGTTTAAATTATGTAGAACCTACACAAGACTATAATAAATTTCACACTTCAAGGTATGTAACAGACCACACAAAAACAATTCACACTTCAAGGTAGGTAGCACCTACATATTGACGTAATATAGTGGTGATGTTAAAAAAAGCACTCATCAATTGGTCAACATAGGAAATACTCTTAAATTTTTTTAAAAATAGATATTGATTCAAATTTTATTATGTTGTAAAAGCAAGCAAGATTTTGCATAGTTTTAAGACTCAAGGGTTAAAATATATTAAATAAATATCTAATATTTATGTAAGGTAGCATTATGCAAACTTTCAATGATCTCTTTGAGATCTCCTTCATCCATGCCATTAACTTGTTAAATTAAATCTTAATTAAAAATAAAAATTGAACATTTTTGGTTTTCCATTACCTTACATGAAATAGTTATATCTTTCCAAGTTGTAATAATTTGTGGGTTATTTTATTTATATGAAATTAATTTTAACTTTTTTTTTATGAAAAGCATCTAGCATGTTATAGCAATGTTGCTTCGTATACATTATATTAAGAAAAAAAGGACCTTATCATAACTTATCAAATAGGGAGAAATATACCTTTTGATCTTGTTTTCCATTAAAGACATGAAAACAAATACATTTACTTTAAGGGTGTATTAGTACACCATTCAAACTAGTAATATTGATCAATTAAGTGTTGACTAGTAATATTGATTAATTAAGTGTTGTTAGGGAGCCAAAATTACCTATAAAAACTATACGATCTAAGTCAACGTGAGGAACAACCTATCAATTAGATAACATTGAGAGTTATAAGGCCAACTTTGAAAGAAGAATGAAAAATACCATAAGATAGTGCATGATTAATCACTTTTGCTACAAAGGGGCTAAAGCATCCTAGAAATAAGTGAAGAACTCAACATCCACACCATAAAAACTAGGGAATTTCTCTCTTTCAAAAAGCCTCTAGAGCTTTGTCTCAACAATAACCAATCTTTCTATCCAAGGAACAATAATATGTGTAAAGATTTTTCACAAATATAAAGGTTTAGAATTTTGAGAAAATAAAAACTAAACCATTTTCTCAGCCATTTGAAGAGTTTTTTAATACAAGAGTATCATAGTCATTAATCACTTTGTGTATAACCTCTCTATGTTTATTTTCTTTTAGCTTCTTGAACAAAGGATGTCTGCTTGGAATCATGAACACTTTAGCTTGGATCTCATCTTGGGGAATACTATAATTCCAAGTTACAAACTCTTGTTGAGACTAGGTTGTTAGGTGTGAGAAAAACAAATTCCTTGAGAATCATCTTAGTTCTTTAATTATTTGTCTATAAATATTAGCCCTTTAATCATCTAGTTATAGATCTTAGCATTTTAATAATTTGCCTATAAATCTTAGCTCTTCCTAGAGAATCTTAGCTCTTTGATCATCTGTTTATAGATCTTTGCTGGCTCATTCTCAAGTTGCCCCCACCTACCAACTTCAAGGGTGTCCAGCACTTCATGGGACACATCGGCTATTATTGGAGATTCATTTTTATGTACACTGATATTGCTTGACCTCTCTATGGACTCCTTATCATGTTCGAGTGGATAGAAGAATGCCAGAGGCCCTACACCACAGTCAAAAAAGCCTTGGCAAGCACTCCAATCCTTAGATTCCCCAACTGGGATCTCATCTTCCATGTCCACATAGATGCATTGGAATTTGCTATAGGATGCGTGCTGGCCCAACCAGCGACACAAGATACTTTCCCATCAGTTTTGCCAGTCACCAACTCAATGAAGCCGAAAGGAATTACACCACAACTGAGAGAGAGGGCTTAGCGATGGTTTACACGGTTAAGAAGTTCCACCATTATCTTTTGGCGACTAAGTTTGTTTTCGTCGTAGATCATCAAGCCCTCTTGTACCTGGTTAATAAGCCTTATATGACAGGAAGAATCACTAGGTGGTCGCTTATCTTGTTATGGTGAGGAAAGTCTCTCAGTATGTTCCTTCAGACCACATGTCAAGAATCCCCAACGGTGAACAGCCAGTGGAAGTAGACGATGATTTACCAGACGCTGCTCTGTTCCAACTTTGCTTAATTCTTGAATGGATCGAAGAAGTGGCTCACTTCTTAGCCAATGGATTACTAGTTGATCCTCTCCTCAATAAGAACCATGCCCATCGTTTAATAAAAAAGGTAGCCCCTTACCGGCTTATCTTCGCGGGTCAACTTTACAAGCAAGGCAAGGACAAAATCCTAAGACGTTGTGTTAGAGAAGACCAGTATGTCTTCCTCCTTGAACAGGCTCACTCTACCTGTGCTGGTGGGCACTTTGCAGCAACAGATATCATTGCTCGTAAGGTTCTCATAGCTGGGTTATGGTGGCCCACTTTAATGGTTGATGCTGCTGAGTACGTGAATGTCAGCGTGTAGCTATTTCTCGTTTCAAGGATCACATGCCCCTGAACCCCATCATGTCTTTACAACCTTTCGAGACGTGGGGCATCGATTTTGTAGGACCCATCAATCTGGCAGCCAAATACACTCAAGCCAAATATATAATTGCTACCACGGACTACTGCACACCAAGTGGGTAGAAGCTTGTGCAACCCGCAAAGTTGATGCGCTCGATCGATGGCTAAGTTTCTCTATGAGTCTGTCATCACACGCTTCAGTTGTCCCTCTCGAGCTTGCCAGCGACAATGGAACGCATTTCATCCAACGAGGTAATCAAATTCCTCTTGTAAGAGTTCCTTGTCACCGATAGGAAATCCTCCCCTTACTATCCTCAAGAAGCGAATGGCCAAGCCGAAAGCACAAATAAAACCATGTGTGCCATTCTCACCAAAACAGTGGAGGCTAGTCAAAGGATTGGGAACAGAAGTTGCCGGCTGCACTTTGGGCCTATAGAACTTCGTACAAAGTAGCAACAAATGCTACCCCTTTTAGTTTAACCTACAGTATTGAAGCGGTCATACCCATGGAATTCTTAGTCCCAAGTCTACATGTCGCAGTGCACGAAAAACTCACCAAAATTCGCTAAGTTATCGCCTCTTTGAGCTTGAAAAGCTTTACGAAACTCGCCTCTTTGTAGTCTACAACATGGTTGTAGAGAAGGTCAGGCGTAAACAATGGTTTGATGACTAGATCAAGGATAAGCAGATGAATGAGGGCAACATGGTCCTCTTATTCAGCACAAAAACACATAAGAAAAAGCTCAAGCTCAGAGGCTTAGAACCTTTCCTAGTCTCTGAGATCACACCACAAGGCGCTGTGCACATTGAAACACTAAATGGTGTTGAGATGGCTGGTTACTTTAATGGAAGCAAACTCAAACGCTACTACGGGCCTCTCACAGAGGCCACCTTAAAAGCCATCCATAACAAAAAACAACAAAAAAAGACCATGAGGATATGAAAAAAAGCTGCGCAAGAAGAGGCCAAAGTGAGGCAAGCTAAGCTGAGGCAAAAGCATATCATGGTCAACATGGCCCAAGTGGTCGCCTTAGAGGAAGAAGATTGGGAGGTGAAGCCAGCTCAGTTGTGGTTAGGAATGACCACCCCGACTGGCTTTGTCCAAAAATTAGCTCTTGTTTTGATACAGGGGCTAGCTACAATTTGATGTCATATGAAACATGGTGTTCCCTAGAGAAACCTACACTGAAAAAGTAACCCTAGCCATTGTCACAACAATTGCCTTACAGCATGTTCATTGCATTGGCACAGTCACACTTTGATTTCACATCGAAAATAATCCCTTGGAAGGGAAGTTTTATGTGATGCATGTGCAGGAAAAATGCATGAAGATCCTCATAGGCAGGGGATGGATGGGCCATAAACAGATAAAACATCGACTGGGATGCACGGACAATGACCCTACAACTGGTGGCTTGGCCATTGTTCTCATGACGGATGAAGAGCCCGTCCCCGCTGCTGCCCCATGCCAGGCACTCCCCAATCCAACACCCACAATCATCCCAACACCTAACCCTTCTCACTCCGTTCCCCCAAAAAAGAGGCCACTCATCATGCCAACTACATCAATGCCTCTCACACCCACACTACCACCACGCATAGTGACAACTCACTTCTGCATTGCCAACTCACCAGCTGCTGCTGCCGCCCCCCACCACAAGGTCACACTAACCCCACTAACATGTCTAACCATACTAAAAAATCTCCACAAGGTTCAATATCTCACCACTAGGTGCAACTTCTTGCAGGACAAGGCTACTATGAGGGAGCATCTCAATTGTGGATCCCCACAAAAGGTCCCACCATCCCCCTCACCAACAGGCATCTAGAGCTTCTTGCCCCCAGCGTAGGATCCCCATCTCCCAACCTCAAGCTTACAGGGTATAGGATCGACGCAAACCTAGACGCTCTTCAAAGCGTTCTGTAAGGTTCCCCCCTTCTAAAATAGGGGAAACACTTAAGATAGTCCACTAAGTCTTAACTTGGAGAAAATTTCCTATTCATCGACACCTTGACTATGTAGAGATTCAAGGATATGATTCATAGGTAAGACCTAGTTCTATCCTGCAGGGGGGAGCGTGATCTTCTAAACATCAAATTACCCATAGGGTAACTGATCATAAATTGGGCAACTACTAGACTTGATTTCTAGAGGCAACGCTTTTTTCCTCATCTATGCAAGGCACAGCCGCCGCCGCTGGCCTAGTCTTCTAGAATAGAGTTGCCCAAGAACCTATTTATCTAGCGTAGGGCTTTCACTTAATCTGTTGGAAAGCCCCTACCTCGTGTCACACCACAATCACCCACACTTCAAAAGGTCACATCTGTAGTGAATATTACTCGGGATAAAGGAAAACAGAAGGTCTAGTGTGACACACCCACCCCCATTCTACCGATGACACACCTTCTTACAGATATACCTTCAACGTGAGCAATTTCTCCACCTATCATTCAGAGACTCGACAAGACCACAAAACTCCCATCAACCCCCTCAGCCCCAGCTACTTCCTTGCCACCCTCATTGGAATCTCTTCAGGAAGTGCCACCCCCTACTTCACCATTACCTAATTGGAATAGACTCCTCTGGGCTCGCCGCCGTCAGTACAAAACCCGCAATGGGGAGTTGGCGGCATAGCCTCTGTGTACAATACCTGTTATTATAGGGTGCACAAAAAAAAAATTAAAAAACAAAAAAATCCCACGGCTGTTCCTTTCTCAGATTCTAAGTGCCACGGTTGTTCCTTCATCAACCATAAAGCCCCCGGCCATTCCAAGTTTCGCACGGCTGTTCCCTTCTTAGATTTTGGATTGCCATGGATGTTCCCAGTTTGAAACGGCCGTTCCTTCTCCCGCCCACTGCCACGGCCATGCCAACTCTCTATTCAAAGCCCTTGGCCACTCCAACCAGTTTTCACGAGCCCATGGCCATTCGCTCGCAGTATGACTTTGCACGTTCGTTCGCTTAAGTTGCCGCGCCCGTTCCCTCACACTGTTCAACTTTGTACGACCGTTCCTTCAAGTTCCCCCAACTGATCGTTCGCTTGGCAGTCTGACTTTGCATGCCCGTACGCTTATAGTCGCACGCCTGTTCACTCAACTTGCCACAGCCGTGTCTTCCTCTCACAGCGTTATAAATATGGGCCCCCTCCTTCCATTTTCTCACTTTTCACTTTCACCCTAGCCAAACTATTGCAGAATTTTCTCCCGAGCTCTTACCTTCATCTACTAGCCAACAATCTGTC
Source organism: Cibotium barometz (assembly GCF_041138505.1). Taxonomy (NCBI): domain Eukaryota; kingdom Viridiplantae; phylum Streptophyta; class Polypodiopsida; order Cyatheales; family Cibotiaceae; genus Cibotium; species Cibotium barometz. The sequence goes on along the minus strand of NC_141093.1, from coordinate 2,609,274 downwards.
AGAAGCTTCCGACTCATCCTTGGAAGTGCTCCTCCACACTTCTCTGAGGAGAAAGAGACCTTTTAGCAGCCGCTTTGAAGAATATGCCAAGCACCCAACTCATCTTTCCCATTTGGGTAAGGCATTGATGAAGCAGGTCAATGGACACACGGTCCATTCTTTGATGAAGAACATCTATAAAGTCGAGCATAATCTCCTTTACTACACAGGTCCCTACTATAGAGCCATTGCTGTTGACCTCGTGATGGTGCAGAAGTTAGAGCTGCTCGGATTGGGGAGACTACCCACCCTAGAGCCTTGGGACCCGGACCTCTACATGTCACTATTTTTTCACAGAGACTTATGACGCCAATCAACACACTGACGAAGTTGTGTACAATGAAGGACAAAGGCTTAAAATCCAGCTCAGTGTGCAACTGGTAAGAGATGCTCTGGCACTCCAATCAACACACTGACGAAGTTGTGTACAATGAAGGACAAAGGCTTAAAATCCAGCTCAGTGTGCAACTGGTAAGAGATGCTCTGGCACTCCTCCATATGTATGCCTAGCCAATGCCACAAAGCTCATCCGCAGTATGTATAGGGGCAACCCCAACACGGATGGCATGGAATGGGGTAATATTTCCTAAGAAGACCTGATTATGCTGGCACGGGCCTTGCAATTCCTCCAGCTATCGGGTCTTCCATCATGCCCCTCCTCCTACCTCACAACGAGACTTCGTTCGCACTTATTCTATCTACTACAGATAGCTTCTTCGACCAGTTCCGACGAGGAGGACAGACTTGCTATCGGGAGGGGGGTATGTTAACCACTCCGGTTAACATGACCTTTCGTGCGGCTACTACGCCTTTTTGTAACCCATCTTTTTGTAACCGCGCTAAGCACTTATTGTAAAAGAGACATGGGATGACTGAGCTTACGACTTGTGTAATGCCGATCATAAGGAATTGATGTACATATAGCTAGTTAAACTAGGAAGACTAGTTTTGGGCCCCCATTTGTAATTGGGCGGCCGGACATTGTAAATATGAGCTCATGTATATAAAACATTTTATGAAATATGAAAAAGGACAATCCCATTTGTCTCAATTGAGTCTTGCCTTCTCTCTCTCTCTCTCTCTCTCTCTCTCGCTTATGGTTGTGTTATAGCTTGCTTGCTTAGATTGTTGGTGTGTGTGAGTAGGAATGGTAGTGCTCTCGCTTCTCTTCTCTTCTACCTTCTCATTGCTATCTACATGCCCTATTTGCATACCATTGGCATGAGGTAGAGATTGAGCTCTCCATAGCTCTTCCCTCTTGCTCACTACCTAGCCCTCCTTGGATCTCTCTTTGGGTGACACAAAGAGAGTGTGGAGTGAGCCCTTAGCGGCCTCACATTGGGGAGTTAACCCTAATAGGGTTAGCCAAGTGCTAATCACCAGATTCGGCCCTTGCATGCACTTTCTTCTTCTTCTTCTTTCTTGTGCTTGTGAGGTAGTATGTTATTCCATTAACAAGATTCCACAGCATAAATAGGACTTTATTAAAATCACATCTTCATACATATTTGGAATCTTTTTAACTTTTCAAAAATGAAATAAATCCTACTTTTGTTGATAAATATTCTAGAGAAAGTAATATTCTAAAGAAAGTAATATTAGGAGAATAACGTACCCAATGTATTGTATATCTTTCAAAGCTTTGTTCACAATATTCAAAACGCCAAAAATAATCAAAGTCCTTGATTCATTTCTTGACAATGTTAAGTTTGAGTATCTTGAAGATACTAAAATTCCATTGATGGCACTTATCTCCAATGTAATGTTTGACTTTGTCTTACTATATTGTACTTGAAATCCCTGCAAGCTATTTTATAAAGAAAGAAACTCTCTCAAAATTATGTATTTTAAAAGAAGACACCCTCTTTCACACATTCAAGATTATCATATTTCTCTAATCCTCTCTCTCTCGTTGCTCCCATGTTTTTATGTTCTTAGTATTCCATGATGAGTTTTCATGGACAGTTTTGTATCACCCCAGTGAGATAGCTATATTTATGTTTTCTTTCTGTTTTATTTTCCATTCCATGATGAGATATGCCATGGACATTATTGTATCACTTTGGTCTCATAGGCCCATTGGGTCTTTAGTAGACGCTTAATATCTCTCTCTCTCTCTCTCTCTCTCTCTCTCTCTCTCTCAGCACGTGCACACACACACACACACACACACACACACAAATCATTGATCTTACAACCTATTTTCCACCTATCGAAGTTGAACTTGCTTAGCGAGCTTATATTCTCATATATATATTCCCAAAGCAACTAACTACTATTGCAAGGATTTTCTTTGACTATAGCTTGGTGTTTATTGTGATCACTTATTTTGTTTCCTCCACACTATCCACCCTTTTAAAGTACTTGAGAAGATATATTATATCATTTTTTGGCAGAGTGTTGATACATTGGTTACTCTACCTGTTGCAAAAATTATAAATCCTATTGTAACATGGCAACATGATGGATATAATGAACACACATACTCATATTTGCAGATTAGTGATATATATTGATGTTGTACTCAAAGCATGTGTAGTATTCAAATGTGTGTCATGTTTTATTAGAAAGCACTCCTCAGAGCTCTGTGATGATACATAGGATGTGAATGACATTTTTATTAGATAGGATTATATTCAAGTTTAAAATGTATGGACATTAGTAAGTGAATTAAGGACATTAGTTAGTGAATTAAGGACATTAGTTAGTAAATTAAAGACATTAGTTAGTGACTTAAGGACATTAGTTAGTGACTTAAGGACATTTATTAGGTGTGAATTCAATAAACTTGCCATGAAGAGGCATGTGCATAAACCTGTTACATACACATCTTCATTGTAATCAATTTTATCTAATGTAATACGTGAAGCTTTATCTCTATGCACAATACATGAAGCTTTATCTCTATGAGGAATCCAATTGTAGTGTCAATTTGTTCAATCGACTTTTTGTTTATCTGATTTTCTCACATTAAACTGGTATCAAGGAGTAATAGCCTACTATTGGGCCTATGGGAGAAGAAGTCCAAAGAGAGGTTCTTTTATTAGCCCAATGTGAGGGAGAACATGCACACAACTCAACTTGATGACAAGTGACTGCATCACTCCTAGGCTAAGGCTACAAAACGTGATGAAGGATGAAGCATGAAGGAAGAAGGATGATGGATGATGGGTGAGGGATGAAGGATGTCCTTTAGGATGAGTCGAGGGACCATATAAGCAATCCAACAAAACGTGTTAAAGTCGATGGAGTCGGTGGCATGTTCTATATTTGGTAGATGCCCTCGAAAAGTGGTAGCCTTTGGTAGAATCTCCTATCTCTAGGAGATTCCCATTGGAGTGTCAATGCCTTCAATGTTGGTGCGTGCACCTCTGCTTCTGGATGGTTCTTCTGACCCACTGTGGTGGTGTTACAATGTTATAGTGTGACACTGTTACAATGTTAGAGTCTTGCAGTGTAGCGGCGTGATGCCCAAAGATGGTCTGCCTAGTGTGGGCACCCTTGGTGGCTACAATTCTAAGTAGACATGACGGGTAATTTGTGTGCAAGGATTTGAGAGGAGATGAAGGCAGCTACTTTGAAGGTGCAAGGCAAGAACACTTCTTGAAGGTGAATCATGGTGGGTAGATATGTAGGTGTGGAAAGCATAGAGAATATAACACCGTTTTCTCTCTCTGCCTTCGTAGTTTGCATATGGCATGGTCTTCTTAGGAAAGTTACTATTATTATTATTATTATTATTACTATTAATGTTCTAAGGGTTGAGATAAGCGTGGCTAAGCACAAGAGAGGAAATCGCTTTAGGCTTGCACATGCATGCAAGTGCTTTGGGACAGCCCAAAAGATTTAAACATGGTGCATAAATCAATGTTTTATTAGTGTTTCCCATTAGGCATGTTTTTAAATAAGTGAGAACACAATTACTTTATAGAGTGAACAAAACATGGTGCATGCAAGTGTTTTGGGACAGCCCAAAAGATTTAAACATGGTGAACAAAACATGGTGCATAAATCAGTGTTTTATTAGTGTTTCCCATTAGGCATGTTTTCAAATAAGTGAGAACACAATTACTTTATAGAGTGCCTCATTAGTCGTGTGTATAGTGTGGACCTACAACCTACAAAACAAAATAGAGAACATGTTTTGAGCAAATTTTTACCATTTCCACTCTATGACATGGAATGCCAACATAGCTAGAGTGATGACAAGAGTCATCTCCTCTTGCATAGCTAGAGCGATGATGAGAGTCATCTCCTACATAGCTAGGGTAATGACAAGAGTTCTCTCCTGTATAGCTAGGGTGATGACAAGAGCCTCTCCCGCATAGTTAAAGCGATGTGACAAGAGTCATCTCCTGCATAGGTAGGGTAATGAGGGTGATGACAAGAGTCCTCTCCCACATAAATAGCATGATAAGAGTACTCTCCCATAGTTACAAGTTGGTCGAGCACAATATAGGAACTTGGAGATGGAAAACAATAAAAAGATAACCCTGCAAGAGTAAGCCACCTAAATAAATAGAAATGTGGATTTATGTGTGTTTAACTCATTCCTCCATCAATCTTCTTAACCATACACATTCAACTGTCACAGTGAATGTTGTTATGTATTCAGCTTCACAGGACGATTTTACCACAGATGGTTGTTTCTTGCTTAGCCAAGATATGCATGCAATTTCTAGATGTGGAATGTTGTGTATCATAATCGCTTTGCCAATCCGAATCACTGAAGGCATGTAGTTATAAATCCACCCCCCCTTGGCATAGAATAATCCAAGATCTTAGTACCTTTCAAGTATCTAAAGATACGTTTTAACTGACTACCAATGCATGGGTAATGCAAGATCTTGAGTGCCTTGCAAGTATCTAAAGATACGTTACCAATGCATGGGTAATGCATGAACTCAAAAGTTGTGACACACCATACTGGATATCTAGCCACGAGTTACACAAATAAATTAGGTATCCAATAGTTTAATCATAAGTGGTTATGTCAAATGGTTCACTGACATCTTGCAGATTAAGTTTTACACCAAGTTCCATTGGTATAAAGATTGGTTTGCAACTTTCCATATTGAACCTTTTGAGTAGTGTCTTGATGTACTTGGAGTGCTTAATGACTATACCATCATCTTGTTATATAAACTACATACCCAAGTAGTAGTGCAAAAGACCAAGATTTGACACCTCAAAATTTAAGGCAACGTCAGTTGCCCGTGAAAGCTATAATGGAATTTTCATTGGTGCCTATCACTAGCATGCCATTTACATAGAGAATGACAACAAGCAAATCTTGCTTGTCCTTTTTCACATATAAAGTGCTTTCTGTAGGACTATCTTGAAATCCTTGTCTAATCAAATAGGCATGAATTTTTTGGTATCAAGCTGCTTTGGGAGCTTGTTTCAAACTATATAAAGCTTTATTAAGCTTACATACCTTGTGTTATTGACTAGTTTGGGCAAATCTAGATGGTTGAATCCCATAAACTTCTTCTTGTAAAAGTCACCATTCAAGAATGTTGTTTTGATGTGTCCAATTGGTGCACTTTCCATCCATGATGGACTGCCAAATTGGGTAATGGTCATAGAGGCCCCCCCAAATCACATACATAAAACCACAAAACAAGTAAAAGTAAAAAAACAAACCAACCTTTAAAGAAAAAATCATAACACTTCATCACCTCCTATGACCCCCCTCTCCCTACAATCCTTCCCCCTATGGCCCATGCCAGGATCCAATCTCTAGCCGAAGAGTAGAAAGGATGGGGAGCAAAAGTTTTTGGTGGCCCTACATCATGTAGAGAACAAAGAAATGCAAACTCAGCAATATCTACTGAAGAAGTGGTTCAAGCATTAGATCTGGTTCTACTCTACAAAGGAGTAGACAATTTTCTATCCTACAAGGTGCTTTTAATCCATCTAGACATAACCCTAGATTCATTGATTGTTGATCTTTCACATCTTCCAGCTGATTTGAAGTTAGTGCATCAAATCCTTGAGCATTCCCCCTTGCAACAAACAAGGATCAGTAGGTAAACCCTATTGAGAATCAATAGATACTAGCACATGTAATAATCCATTAAACATCTCAAATGAATTGACATAGACATGTTTATTAAATTCCATCAGTGGGGATAGACATAATCCTCTGCAAAAATGACATCCCTATTGACAATAACGTTTCTTTGTGATAGAATTATAGAGATGATAGCCTTTGCTTTTAGCACTATAACTAATAAAAATACATTTCACTACCTTGTCACATCGAAAGTTTAGTTCTACTTTGTGCTGGTATATGTGCATAAGCCAAACAACCAAAACCATGCATGTGTTCAACCTTAGGTTTTTGATTGGACCAAGCCTCACCATAAGGTGTGATAGTCTTCAAAGCTTTAGTGGGGCACCTGTTCCAGCACATAGGTAGCACAAAGGACTGCTTCCTTCCAAAACTTGTGTGGAAGCTGATGATCTTTAACCATGCATCTAACCATCTCCGCCGTGAGAGTTCTGTTTCACCTCTCAACAACACCATTTTGTTGTGGTGTATAGGAAGTTTGTACATTAATGCTTAATTCCTTTTATGCCAAAAAATCTTTGAATGCATTAGACATGTATTCCCCTCCCTCCCCCCTTTATAAAAATGGAGAGTTTGAATTGTTAAACCAGTTTCATTTTCAACCATATCAATAAAGAGTTGAAAATGAGAAAATACCTCCGATTTTTCTTTCATAGGAGGTTAAGAATAGTCGTACTTGCTATAGTTAAGAATGAATGTAATAAAGTATAAGTTTCCTCCCAAGGAAGTAGTTCGCATTGGACCACGCACATCATTGTATATAAGCTATAATTTGTGATCAGCTATATCTGTTGTTTTCTTTGGGAAAGGTTGGTGAGAAAGTTTACCAAGGATGCATCATTCACAAACATAACTTGGTGGTGGATCAAGTTGAGAAAGATCCTCTAACATCTCATGTTTCATTAAATCGCCTTCTTTGGCTGTTCAGAATCACCCTTAACCTTAGAAGTTTTGTTTAAATTTGTATCCCGCTTAAATTTCTTACCCTTATCTTGGCTTTGTGAGAGAGCCTGATCACTACTAGAACTCTCAGAGACTGTGTTTTGGACTATTCCTCTTGCAACAACAATAAGCTTACAAGCTCCTAATAGGTAAGAGGGGCTACATTGTCTCTCAAAGAAAGACAAAAAACCAAGATAAGATTCATACAAATAGTTAAGGGTGATGTTAACCATTTCCTTGTCAGGAATGATTTCATTAATGTCAAGAAGTTGTTCTCTTAAGTTATGCAACTTGATTAAGTGTTCATCCCTTTTGAGAAAAGCAAATTATGCATCATTTTTAGCTTGATACATAATTTCTAGAGTGTTTTACAGCATTAAACCACCAATAGAAGTGTGGCTAAACCTAGCATGCCACAAATGGGCATCTTGCATTGCATTAGAAGTGTCTGCCAACACCCTTGTCATACATGTCTGATTTGTACAAACCACCACTAGTTAAAGATCGAGTAAGCATACTCTATTTGTTATGTTCTTTGTCACGAACAATGTATTTATCATCTACAAATTAGACCCCCCTTGCTGGAGTGGACACAGATAGTAGATTCTTGTGAATTCTTGGAACAAAAAGTACATTTTGAAGATAAATATCCTCGCCACTAAAAGTAGTGAGAACTATTTCACCAATAACTTTGACGGGGTAAGAGGCATTATTGGTACACGTAACGATGTGACCACATTGCACAGTCTCCATATGTTTGACCAAACTTTTTTAAGAAGTTATGTGCTTAGAAGAACCACATAATAGTGTGACCACATTACACAATCTCCATATATTTGACTAAACTTCTTTGAGAAGTTATGTGCCTAGAAGAACCACTATTAAGAAACCAACTGTCAGAGGTAGTTGCACTGAGACATGTAACTTGTTTAGGATTATAATTGTAAATAGCCATTAATGAGAAGTATTGATAAACAATGACATCAACAAACAGAGTCCTCTTTCTTTGAAATTTCATTGTCAAAAGCAGAACTACTAGAACCCTTATTGGATTTCTTTTTCTTATTTTCCTTATTTTGAAGTTCAAAGAAATTTTCAATTACATGGCCACGCTAATTGCAATACTGCAAGTTACCTTCTTTGGCTATTTGAAATCACCCTTAGCCGCCTCACAAGTTTTGTTTTGAATCGGTCTTCCACTAAAAAATGTTTTCCTTATGCTTTTGGCTGTGAGAGCGTGATCACTACTAGAACTCTCAGAGACATTATTTCTAGACTGTTCCTCCTGAAATAATAAGCTTACAAGCTCCTGATAGATAAGAGGGATTGCATTGCCTCTCAAAGAAAGATGAAGGGAAGTATTGAAATCCAAATAAGATTCATGCAAAGAGTTAAGGGAGATGTTAACCATTTCCTTATTAGGAATGACCTCATCAATGTCGAGAAGCTATTCTCTTAAGTTTTATAACTTGGTTAAGTATTCGTTCATAGACCCCTTCTCTTGCATGTTCTTTTTCAAGTTGCCTTTTGATAAAAGTAACTCATGCATTATTTTTAGCTTGATACATAGTTTCTAGAGTGTTTCAAGAAGCAAGCATGGATATTTTTACAAGAGTAAATGTGCAAAATAATAGATCTTTTAATTGACAAGGCAATCAATGCCAAAGCTTGAGCATCATGTAAATCCCATCTTCTTTCTCATCACAGCAGTAATTTGAGAAGCATGAGGTTGGATCTATTGGCCCTAAACCCTTTGAGGAGTAGTAGGAGTAATTGTCCTAGGGTGGGGCTCATCACCTCTGATAATACCCCATAAACCCTTTGCAAACAAGGACATCTCTGACCATAGAACTCCATAAGGAGTAATTTGACCCATCTAATTTATCCTCTTTAGAAAGAATACCAAATAAATCATTTGTAGTTGTTGACCATATTTGATTGATGGTGAATTTTAGAAGGAAAGATGCAAAAAAAGCTTGAACTGAAGTCAACACCAACAGCTATTGTAAACAATCTATAAACTGCTAAGAAGTAGTAGTAGAATTGCTTGAACTGAAGTCAACACCAGCAGCTATTGTAAACAATCTGTAAACTACTAAGAAGTAGTAGAATTGCTTGATCTAAAGAAAGTTAAATTTGATGATTCGAGAAAGTTGAACCGGACAATCTCAAAAAAGTAAAATCGAATGATAACACAAAGTAGAATCAGACGATCACAAAAAGCGAAATCACACGATTCTAAAAAGTGCCAATCATCATAGAAAGTGGAATCGTTGAAGTTGGTGGATCGCTGAGGTGCAGCATCGTTGTGAATGATCCAACTTTTGTAATCAAGCGATCAGACAACGTGGAATTAGTGAAAAGTGAAATCGACGAAAAAAGTGAAATCAGTGCATCAAAAAGTGGGATCAGACGATTAAAGAAACCCACGATTCAAGAGTTGATCATAGAATTCAAAAATTGCACTAAAAAATGATCCAAGATAAAAATGATAGACAAGGGTGATTCTATCTGCCACGTATCACCAGTTGGTGAAGCAATGGAAAAGTGGAGTTGATCATTTGGCGAGTACACTACTGAGAGACGATTTGACAATGATGAGCAAAACAATCCACCTGTGAAAATTGACCGATTTGAATTGCTTATGGGTGCTAAATCAGTTGTACAAATCAACTATAGTTAGTTATTGCTTGAAGTATAAGAGTATGAACAAAAGTTGATTCAAGAATGAGAAATTTTATTCATTGTTATGAAATAAAGCTTCAAGCAACACCACCACTAAAGAGCTTCAGCTTGAGCTATGACCAGGCTACGAAAATCTTGAAGACAAGCTATGGAATGCTTGAACATTGTAGAGAAAACCAAAAAACAAGCTATGGAAAGCTTTACTCCGATACCACTATTAGCTCACAAAAAATGGAGAGTTGGACTCACACACACATAATGCAAAAAGGCAAGAACACATCTAGGCGTAGAGTTTGGGAGAGAATGGCTAGCTTAAAGAAGAGAGACGAAGCTCTCTATAAGTACAAAGAGAAAGTACAAATGAGGAAGCAATCCTAAACTGTGAATAAGGTTTCTTATATACTAGCTAACCCCACGGTGCCCATTCACACCATGGGAAAAAACCTAGTGGGACAAAAGTACCCATGGCATAAGTGTATGGCCCAATGGCATAAGCATATAGCCTCATAATGTAGTACTACCAATATCTAACAAGTGCCTGCACTCTTGGTCTTGGAAATTATATTGCCAAATCTGTGAAAGAATGGGGAACCATGCACTCGAAACTATATATATATTTATAGGGAAAGAAGGAGCTCCATACCGAGTCCACAACAACCCCATATTTATTTCCAAGAGTCCTTGTGCCAAGAGCAATCAAAACTTATCCAAGAGGAGTGCTACTAGCTCCTCAAAGAATCCCACTTTTTCCTTCTATCTTCGAAGAGCCCTTGTCAAGAGCAAGTGAAACTTATCTCAGAGGAGTGCAACTAGTTCCTCATAGAGTCATGCCCCATCTTGCCTCAGCAACCAAACACTGCACCCATGGTTGGATAATCGGTAGAGATGACTATGAAGGGGATGCCAACATCTTGAACTACATGGAAGATGAAAGAGGTAAATGTTTCCCATTGTATGCACAACATCTTGAACTACATGGAAGATGAAAGAGGTAGATGTTTCCCATTGTATGCACAACAACCCAGTATGCTCTTAGAAATCTAATGGAAAATGATTTGGATGTGTGGTAGCCATCATGGTACCAAATGTAGAAAAGGCTAGTTTATGCCTTTGTGTGTCGGGATTTGCAGAGTCTAAAGCATTTATAGCATTCACGAGTAAAAGGGTACTTGAATAAGCATCATGCCAAAAGATACTTGATATCTTCAACTTGCCATTCTTGAATAGTTTTAGTTCTCCCCCCCCCGGTTATATTATCCACATCTTCACAATATATATATATATATATATATATTTTATAAATGCGAGATTTTTATTTGTACCAAGCAGTGTCCTTACGGATGATTTTACTTCCAGCTCTCACAAAAATAATTTTACATCACTTAACATGATGAGCATTGATACCAAAGGGGCATCAAGGCTCCTCGAGAGAGAGGATATCATGAAAGAGATAGAAGAGCTCTTGAAAGTGATGCAAGAGCCTAAAAAGAAAGAAGAGAAACTTGAGAAAGTGGTAGATAATCACCCACTCTCACGCACAGCCAAGCAAGGAACAATATTAAGAAGGAGATAAGGCCCTAATAAAGTCCAAGTTTTCGCTAAAGAGAAGGCATTGACACTTCTTCCAAGGCAAAGAAGGTGTGCTAGGAGGGCGGCACTCAAAGCTAGACTGGGAAAAGAGGAGCTTTCTAAGAAGCTATTTGATACCTCTGAGGAGATTCCAAGCATAGAAATAAGCAATGGTGAGTACCCTAAAACGAGTTGCTAGGAAGCATAGATATCTCAAGGTTAGGGATGAATTCATGAAGGAGGAGCAACCAAATAGGCACCCCAATAACCACTGTTAATGATAGCAAAAACTCTAGGGAAGGGGGTAGAAGTTATGGTAGTTCCCAATAAATTTGAGCCATCTCCAATGAGCTTCATGCCAACAGAAGATATTTACATGTCATGGAAGGGAATGAAGTGCAAAATTAAGAGCACATCAGCCCTTATTTCTCTTATAACCTCACCCATCAACATTCCATTAGTGGGTCTTGCTATAGCCTAGAGTTATAGAGACTTCTAAAGGAATGGATGAACAAGGACAACTTTTCATCAGAAGATGAGGTGCGTGTCATGACATGCTATGGAGAGTTAGAAGTCAATATGTTTTAGAATGCGCAGCAGAAGACATGGGAAAGTGATTCCACTAAAGCAACTCTTCCAGTAGTGTACAAGAAATTCTCTTGCATTTTAGCCATCCTCCTAAATGGAGAATCTTGAGTCAATGTAATCACTTAAGCTTTCTACACCAAATGGAGTAGCCACCTTTGGAAAAAATAGGTTTTGTCATCAAGTTGGCTAACCAAGCAAGAGTGAGGGTGAAACCAATGGGATTGATGCAAAATGTGTTTGTGAGTATATCAAGTCTAAGGTTCACATTGCCTATTATGGTTTTCTCTCATTCAAGTTGGCTAACGAAGCAAGAGTGAACCTACCTCCATCTTTTAATGTAACCCTAGAAAGACCCTTGCTAAGGACATCAATGGTGATGCATGACTAGGGAAAGAATCAAGTTTACCTCCACAAACATGGTCTACTAAGCAAGTAGCAAGCATGGGATTTCGACTTAGCATTAGAAACCCTTGTGAAAGACCTCCGATAGCTCAAGTAGTGATGAGGGAGATGCCCATAGTGATGAACACATTAATTGGATACATGAGTCAGCCATGATAGATAGCCCTACAATCTATTACCATGGGTTAGAAGAGGTAGGTGTAGCTAGAAATGAAGTAGGAGAGTACTATACTTCCATAGAGATCAGTTTACTTTTGATTATACCTCCTTAATGGATTAGACCTTAAGTGGGAAGATGTGTCCACACACTTTAAACACCTAGGAATCATCAAGAGCTGATCATAGAATGTAGGATGATATACCCATTCAAGCACTTAATTGACAGGTATGAGAGTCAAGCCTCTCAGTGAATTGTTATGTCCTTTGTGTGAAAGAAGCCACGAACTATGGTTCAAGATCATCAACCTAGAAACGGAGATGAATTCCAAGTTCATTGAGGATGCGCCACCAAATCCTAATGAAGATTCTAAACCCAGAACAAAGCATGGGGGAAAATGGAAGAGAATCTTGATACCCCTCAAGAACGAAGTGGATGTGGATGAGTTCTACTAAGTGGGATGATGCGAGAGTCTAAATGGTCACCAAAACTTTCCTTCATGCTACATAAGGAACAATGAATGTGGATGAGGACCCAGTGAAGAAGTAGTGAATGATGAAAAGATGCTAATTCAATGATAGCTATTGAATCTGAAGACAAAAGGTGCACGAGCTTCTATATGTTGTGGAAAAGGGAACCATTACACCATAGAAGTTAGGCCAAATAGCCACTAAACTTGGAAAGCAGGAATAAAATCTCGGTAAAGGAGCTAATTGATTACACACTAGAAGGAGACATAAAATTATGTGAAGGATTACACACTAGAAGCCTTGGTATTCTCATCTTCAAGGTCTATAACTTTAAGAGAGGGGGGAAAGAACAAGAACATGGATGTTCCCTTAAGAACTTTAAGAAGTTCACCAAAGGTCGTGTTACCATAGTCTTGCCCCAAGAGCAAACAAGACCCTGGAGGAGGCTAAGGATGTAGTCTTGGATGGACCAACCAAGACCAAGGAAGAAGTAGATCTAGTCTTGCTGAAGGAGGATACAAAGTAAGTCCATGCAAGAAAAAAGTTGCTAAGCTTGCTGAGTTGAAAGCCCTACTTATACATTTTAAAGATTGTGTTGCATGAAGTTCCAAGGACATGAAAGGAGTTCCACCAAAGGTATTGGTGCATACCATACCTTTGATGTTTTTTTTAAAGCCAGACCTTATAAAGCAAACTCCAAGTATGTAGAAATGATTAACGAGGAGATATATCATCATTGTGTCTAAGAAAAACAAGAATTTGTTTCAATTTCAAGAAGTTGAATGCTTGTATAAAGAAAGACCACTACCCCTTGCCCTTCACACAGAGGATGTTTTAGACACGGTTGTAGGTTCCAAGGACCACAACTCATTGGTTCAATCAGCACTTAATTATACCCATTGAAGCTATCTTAGAAGTTGTGTGTGCACGTGCATGTGCTAATGTGTGAATCGATACGTGATGTGCGCATGTAAATGTGTATGTATGTGCGGGCGCAAAGTGCAAATGTCTGCATGTGGTGCACATGAAAATGGGCGTGTGTGCACCATGTAAATGTGTGAATGTGTGCATGTGAATGAATGAATGTGCATGCACGGGAAATGTGTACACATGCATGAAGTGCAAAGGTGTGTGCACATACACAAATGTGTGGGGTGCATGTGCACGAATGCAAGTGAATGGATGTGTGTATGAGAAGGTGGGTACATGCACATGACACGTGTGCAAAGGTGTGTACACATGCATGAAGTGCAAAGGTGTGTGCACATACACAAATGTGTGGGGTGCATGTGCACGAATGCAAGTGAATGGATGTGTGTATGAGAAGGTGGGTACATGCACATGACACGTGTGCACATGCAAGTGCAAAGGTATGTGCACGTTGCCAGTGCAAATGTGGTGTGTTCATGTCTTTAGTGGTTTTTTGACACTTTTAATTATAACTTTTACATTTTTGGTAGTTACTATACACTTGGGGGGGGGGGGGGGGGGGCTACATTACATAAGTACACATGGGCTTAGGATTTGGGCTTACCGTATGTGCACTCAATAGCCAAGGGTGGAGAATCGCTTGCCCATCCACCACGACAAAAGCTTAGATGCCACCATGATCGGCTTTGCTGGCACGCTTGACTGAGTTGTCTTTTCAGTTCCAGTTGTCGAATTGGTGTTTTGCGATGTGGTGCACAAAGGTGTTGTGGGATCATGGTGATCTTTTTGAGGCCTAGGGTTGCTCGATGGTGCCATGAAAATTGATGTTCTTCAAGAAAATCATATATCTTCACAAGATTTGATCATTAGCACATGATTCGCTATCTAGGATCACACTGGTGTACATACAAATGGCCAACTTTATTATAATATACAAAACTCAATGGAGCCTCTCTTGAGGAATGTAGATGGAAAGTCTCTGACCTCTTCTCATTACATTCTTGATATCTACAATCTCCACCTTTATAAACAAGAGTTCAATTAGTATATCTACATGGATATTCAAAAACAAATCTTAGGCCGAGCTACTTGAATGCTTTTCCTAATAGCTCTAAATGGGACACCTTTTTGAGGGCTTAGATTGGGTCAAGATTAAGAGGTTACATGTCATGGTGTTCTCCAATCTTATTAGGATAAATCCCTTTGTTCATATAGGGACATGCTTACAAAATTTGGATCTTCTATCCTTGACGTTGCACCGACCTCCTTAATAAAAAAGAGTTTAATTACTCTCTCTAGATGGACATCATTTGGCTAGATACATCTTTCAAACCAATTAGAAACATGGATTGCATTGCCAAAATTTCTCATTAACATGGATTGTAGAAATAGTAAGTTTTTAAATACTGTTAGGAATTTCTCTTTCTAGAAACTAGGATACATAGAGTGTTACATCTCTCAGGCTATTTTCATAATTAGAACAATGTTCCCTCACATCATCTCTAATGCAAGATAATATTGCATGGGGATATGAAGTCATAAAAGGTTCATAACATTTTCTAGCCTAGCAAGAGAGAGCATACCCAAAAATGAACAAGCATTATATTACTATATAACTTATCTACTATGAGGTCTTTTATAATTCATTCACTAATTTAGTGTGAGATCCATTCCACATCCTTCATAAGAAGAGATAGTTGCAATAATTCATTTATAATTTATGTGAGGGCTTTTATATTACTATATAAAACTCATGGTGAAAGGCTCATAACATTTTCTAGCTAAGCAAGAAAGTATTGTATTATTATATAACTAATGTACTATGAGATATTTTATAATTCATTTACTACATTAATGTGAGATTCGTTCCACTTCTTTCATAAGAAGAGATAATTGTAACATAAGATCGCTAATTATTTCATAGGACAAACATATTTTATATTGAACCTTATATACTTCAAAATGTTTATCTAAAACAAGTAATATAAAATTTTACCATACCTTCCCAATGTAAATGGGTTTCTTTCTAGAGCAATCAATAATCTAGTAAGTAGTAATATTGTTGGTTGAGGCCATAGCCCTATAAAATAAAATAAAAAACTCATGATTAGCGATGTTGCATTATATCAATACTTTATGAATTTATGCTTACTTTTACAATTTTGATATTGCAGCATAATATATGAATTAAGTCAAAAAGGAAAACTTACTGCATTCTTTAAAAAAAAAAAAGAAATAGATAATTTCCAAAACGCCTATTAGTAGTCCATTCCCATAACCATTTCTAAAACCAATCAAGAAGCCTCAAAGCACATCCAAGTTCAAGGGACTTAGTAGTTCCAATGGGCTTTTTGTCTTTGGAAGTCCAAGTTTTGATTAGTTTTTTTTTCACAACTAAACACCTAGCTACTATTAAGAGACTTATCAGACTGGATGAATGGGAATCTAAGAGCTCAAATCAAAGAGCCAAAAGAGATTGAGGCCTAGCCCAAGTATGAGATGAGAGGGAGATTCCATTGCTTATTTTGATGAAAATTTGGTCGCCTTGATTGAGTTATTAAATATGAGGATCATGTGTGTGTTTTACATGAAATACAAAGAAAATGGAGACAAACCCATGAGACACTTGGGGAGACAAGAAACATAGCCAGACACTTCTTGCATCCTTTTCCCAAGTATAAAAATCATAGATGTGTGGACCTCTTCTTTACGAGAAATACATATGGATAAAGACAAACCCGTAAGATCCATGGGGAGACAATAACAACTTAGCCACACACTTCTCACATCCCTTTTTCAAAGAGCATATCAATGTAGAGGAAGGGAAGAAGTTCCCATTGGCTTGATCCATCAAAGCATAATGGCAAGAGCAACCATGACCACAATGCACCCTTATTCCTATATTGAGTTGACTATCTAACATTACAGATGACATTATGATGAGGAGGTAGATACCACATAGTGGAGCTTTTTTTACCTCATAGTATCACCCTAGGGGTACTCCAATCATTTTTGAGCCAGCGGGCGGGCGACAGATCAGCCGGCCACCACAGGACTAAATGACACATTATGAATCAGGAGAGATCTAAGGCTGAAAAGAGGCATCATGATCTTGCCTAATCTAGATCGTCGGATTCCCGTCGGGCAAGTGAACTAGGGGTGAACTTAGGAGGGGTAAACTCAAGGGTGAACTAGCGGCGGTGAACTCAGGGTATACCATGGGGATTTTTGGGACTTAGAAAATTTTCGAGGGGACGAGCTCAATGCAAAAGAGGATTTGAACTTGGAACCAGCCGCTCAAGCTTTCAACATCTAACCACTATGCTACTTTCCATGTGGAGAGTGTTTTTAAATTTAAATCTTGGTATTTTGTTCCCTAGTTCACTTTCTTGCTGGAAAATGTTTCCCTAGTTCACTTTCTTGCTGGAAAAGGTCTCCCTAGTTCACCCCTAGTTCACCCGCGAGTTCACCCCTAGTTCCACTCCTAGTTAACCCCCAAATCCCAATCGTGACGCCTCTTTCCAACCATTGATCCCTCCTGATTCATGATGTGTCACTTAGTCCTCATGAGGATTAGCATGGGAAATCATCCAACACGAGCGATAATGTTTTGTAAGGGCAATTCACACGACCCAAATCGAACCGACCGACCACGCCCTCCTCACTGCCAATGGTTCGTATTGCCCACAAGTTAAAGAACCAGCTTGAAATTAACAACTTTTCCTTTTAAGCTCTTCAACCTATTTTACTTATGCCTTTTTTACCTTTTAAAGAGAGTTGGCAAGGAGCTGGCTTGTTGCAATTTTCTCATACTCATGGGTCACACTATATTTTTTCCTCTAATGGCTATTGTAACCATTCTATACAAAGCTTAGAGTGGCAATCTATTGTGTGCTATGGTTGACAAGAGAACTAGGAAAATAAGAAGGAACAATCCAGTCTTAGAAAAGCATATCCCAAAACCTAATCCAATAGCAAATCCTTGGGTTGCAAGAGAGTAGAGAGAATACACCATTGGATTTTCTTGTGACAATAGGAAGATGTGCTTTCGGGGTTTAAGGAAGAGGTGTTAGGGTCAAGGACTACCTCATCACAAAGGGATCCACACAAGCATTCATAGGACGTGTCCTCAGTTGCAATGAACTTATAGGCTCAAGGCCAGGATGACGGAGGACAAGTGCCATTGGAAAATGCACAGCCCAACCCCAGAGGACAAGAGATCCCATACCTTGAGATGTAGGGTTTCACATAACCACCTCCTTACATTCCATCGCCACGTGAATATGCAAAAGACATGCTGAGGATGGCATTTGAAATGGGAAGGAGGTTTAAAATCAACCTAGTATCTAGAGGCTCAAAGTTGTGCAAAACTAAGCCAATCCACATCTTTAGGATGATGACCAAATTTGAACGAATTGCAGATCCCATTCAATGCCACCTAGATAAGTTTGATCAAATTTACGAGGCCATGGGGCAGATTGATGATCCCATCAAGGTCTGTTCATTTGGACTTTGCCTTGAAGGTAAAGTAGACGAGTGGTTTAGGTCTCTAAACCCACTCGAAAAGACCAATTACTCCAAGGTCTTAAGACACACTTTCAATGTGGAATTCTCACCTAGTGGAGCCACATGGAGGCCCATTGATAACCTTAAGTAGGAGGAGGGAGAGACCATGCAAGATTACATTGCAGGAACCAAGTATCTCCATGAAAGATTCGACGATCTATCACTCATTGGTTGATTTATGATCGGTCTCAAGAGAAAGAGGCTCCATGACCATCTCTATAGGTCTAGGCACTACATCAACAAGGATATAGAAGTCATCCACCCAAACTAAGAGATAGGGGATGCATCATCCAAAGCCTCACTGGCCAAGAATGCATAACAACACCAGCTAGAGTCCTAGTTAAGGGCATAAGCATGGAAGAGTTGGTAGAGAATTTGCTAAATCATCTAGGCCAACAGTGGCAAGGACAACCCCAAGGGCAACCTAGAACCTCAAGCAGGACGCCCACATTTATTCCCATGAAGAGATATGGTTTGGAGAAGCGTAGTTTTTCATAAAAATAAAACAAGTATGGAGTGTCCAATGCTAATGCCCAGATGACAATAATTTTGTGCACCATGGGAACCATGATATAACCCATTGTTGGTGCTAGGGAAACCCATTATGAGAACCTATGCTCTCGGTGCCAAAGAAACCACTAACCATATCACCCATGCCAAAATCTTCTCAAAATAAAACTAGTATGGAGCGCAATTTTTTGTTTAAAAAAAACTAGTATTGAGTGTCCAATGCTAAGACCTAGACAACAATAATTTTGTGTGCCATGGGAATCATGATACAACCCATTGTTGGTGCCAGGGAAACCCAACACAAGAACCTATGCACTCGGCGCCATAGTAACCACTAGCCATACCGCCCATGCCAAATGCTTCTCAAATGGCGCATGATTTATTGCATAGTCATCAGAACCCTATGCCAAGAGGTATGTATAAACCACCACCAATGCCATTACCACCCCAACCCGTTCCTCTTGGAGTACTTAGTGACACTGCTAGCCAACTCAAAGATTCCAAAACAAGAGAGCTATGAGCCATACGAGCAATATAATTTATATGTCTATCCAGATCAACCTCCAGGCATAGACTATACCTCTCTGTTTGAGGCCATAGTGCAACAAAGAGCAAGAAACCTTAACAACATGACACACATGCCACCAACGTAATGTTTCCATTGTAAGGGCTTGCATCATGTTGTCGAGTGCCCTTATAGAACTGTCGCACCTAGTGCCTAGAATCAATTTCCAAATTTGGTCCCAAACCCTAATGTCTCTCCATATGGAGGCACATGTTATAAGTGTGGATTCAAACATGCTTTCAAGGATCGTCCCAACAGATCACCTAAGTGGCTGAAGCATCAGCCACTTTGGCGAGCCTTAATCTATTAAGTGTATAAGGTTAACTTATTGTAGCATACGCCAAGCTAGAACTCTGTGACACAATGAGGCCTTCTTTAAGCCCGAGTTTAGTGAGTCTTTAGCAATCCTTTAAACAGAATACATGAATCTGAAAGATGTAGTCAAGAGACCAAACCAGATGGGGTCCCAAATTACTCACGGAAAGCCCCCCAGCCCCCCCCCCCCCCCCCCCTACAAGCAAGAGTATTTGCTTTATTTCTTCTGCACAACTGAATACAAGCTAAACTGTGTCCACGAGACTGAGCTGACAAACTGACTGACTGCCAAACGCAAGGACAAAGCGACCAAACGTTGGGCAGAACTGTGCATAAGTTGTATAGGCGCATGTGAAGCTATCTTCGAAGAGGAAAAACACTAGCCTGAGACTAAGGGTTGGTGTGCTGAGAACTCTTGAAGAGGCTGAGCTTTATTTGCCTTGGGCTGAAAGCACAAGATTTCTCTAAGTCAGCAAAGGCTAAGGCCTAAACACGCATACTTGACTATTTTGCTTGATAACTTGATTTGTCTTCTGATGATTTATGGAATGAGGCTAGCTTGCCTTTTTATGTCCATGGGCTGTTGGTCGGTTGTCAGAAGCTGTCGGCCTGTATTTATTGTGCCACGACCTGCTTAATCAACATTAAATGCTATTTTAATGCATGGGCTGGCCGATTGCATCAGTTTGGGCTGGCCGATATGGGCCTTGGCCGACTGCTGCCCAAGCCCCTCAAGGGCTACCGACTGGGCTTAGGGGTTGGCTAGGGGTACTTAATACCTCTTGCAACGATGCCCCCTCCTTGGGGCTGGCCCTTGCTATATGAATGCAACTAACATGCTTTTAATTACTTCTACTCCTAAGGGTGACATCTACATGCACCTACATGATGATTACTTGCTGAATTCTCCAAAGTGGGTTTAGAGGACTGACCTGATAGGCCTCTAAGGTTGGAAGGCCGAACTACATAGCTCGTGCCTGACATGTCCCAGACTAGGGCTCACAAAGGGTCACGACATATGTCAAAATATCTTATCAAGGTACTACTTTTGTACATGTTTCTTGCACTGTTGATGAGCCAGTTTGTCACCATGTACCACAATGCATGGTGCACGTGACATTCCCTCCTACTTAGCTTGGCGAGGAAAAATTCTTCATCTAGCCAAACAGCTTCATGGGTCCCTTGATCTTTGAACTTTGTATAAAATTGGCAGAGTCGTTGTCCAGAATCTTGCTTCCAATGATGTAGAAGGATCTGTTCGGGCTCATCATTTCTACTTCATCAACCATTTTTGGCTGTTGCTCTTCTGGAACATTCTACAATGAAGGTTTAACCAAGATACATGGAAGACGTTGTGCATCATCCAACTGTCTAGCGTTTTGAGTTGCATGGTGACATCGCTTATCTTCTTTATGATGGGAAAAGGACCAAGACTCCTGAATGACAACTTTGAATAGCGCTTGCCCACTTGCTTGAGTCTTTGCTTCATGATCCTTAAATATATCCATTCACCTTCTTTGAAGTTGACGTCTCTTCTTGACTTATTTGCCTGTCTGGTGTAAGCCTTTTGAGCTTTGGTAAGATGCTCTTTGATCGACTCAATAATGACTGAAAATGTTTCTGACGTCTTGTTGGCTTCCAAGGAAGGAGATATCATCCGCGTGAGAAGGATTGAAAATCTTCGACAAAGGCTGCCTCGTAAGGAGTTCTGCCAACACCACTGGATGAGTGTGTGCCATTGAGAATCACCTCCGCCAATGGGAGATGAAGCTCCCACTTCGACGCTGATCATGGCATTATTCTTTAAGCACATCGATTGTAAATCTCTGTTTGGCCATTGGTCTGGGCATGGAATGCACTGGAACTGGATATACCAATGTTAGAGAAAAAGCAGAGCTATATCTTCTGCTGTGGCCATCTATTTGCCATGGTATAAGCATACAAAATTTACTGAATTTGTCAACTATCGTCATACACCGAGTATTCCGAGATCTAGTAGATGCGGGAAAAGTGGTCCAACGAAATCCATCGAAATGTCATGAAACAGACTCTCTAGAACGGGCAATGGCAGAAGCAACCTTGCCTGTTTGGTGTAAGGTACTTTCACTTTTAGACACATGGAACATGCAGAAACATAGTTGTATACATACTTGCGTATTTTCGACCAGTAAAACAATCTTTCTAACTTCTCCAAAGTACTATTGATCCCGTGAGATGATGACCACCAACAAGTGAATCATGGGCATCATGGAGGAGTGCCGGTCTCTTCTCCCTGAGAACACATAGTCTAACCTTGTAAAAGAGCCAACTGTCCTGAATGGTATAATGACACGGTTCTGAATAAAGGGCCATACTGTAAGGAGTTTCAAATTCTGGACAATCTGCATATTCTGTCTTTATACTGTCTAAGTTCTTTCCTTGTATCTCCAACACAATGGACTCCTCTATTGTCTGAATAATACCTTTACGACTCAAAACATCTGCTATAGGGTTGTGCTTACTCGGTACATATTCAATCATTTTGCCGAACTATTGGAACAATTGCCTCCCCAGGTGTTGTCTATCACTCCATTGGGCACTTGCCATATTATGTAACCACTTCAAGGCCCGGTGGTCTGTCTTCACAGTAAATTCCCTTCCATAAAGAAAAGGTTTCCACTATTTCAAGGCTGTGATAACCCCTAGCAACTCTTTGTCATATACATAATATTTATTTTCTGCATCATTCAACTTCTTGCTATAATATGCCACGGGTCTTCCTTCTTGTTGCAAAACTGCTCCAATGGCGAGATTACTGGCATCGGTTCCTCGAAGGGATCATCCCATGATGCGAGTGTAAGGATTGGTGCTTAAAAAGCTGACTTTTGTAGAGCAAAGAATGCCTCTAAAGCCTTTCTTATGGCTGAAACCTTTTGTCTTCTTGTTTTCACTCCCTTGAGCAAATCATGCTACATTGAGTTCATCTTGGTGGATGTAGAAAAATCATGCTACATGCAATGCTGTATAAAATCAATACGTTGTAAGTATCAAAGGCTAACAACTATATGAAATATCAGCATTTACTTCGAATATGACAAAATGACATAACCATATTGTAATCAATTTCATCGATTAACAAAAGCTTATGTATATCAAATTTGATGTCGTATGTACACATCATGATCGTTGAGATTATTATGTTTGTCTTTTTGGGTTGGTCTTATATGTTTGGCTAGTTTGGGTAAGGTTAGGGGCATTTGATAGATCTCAAGCTCTTGAATTTTTCTTCTTTTGTGACACATGGTAGAGTCCACAATATCTCCACCTACTTTTTGGGTGTCCAGAAAAGTTTTCTGGTACAAACTATTGCACACCTACACAAAGAGTTTATCTCTCACATACAATTTTTTCCAAGTGTTCAAAATCTCTGTGTACGGGGAGACACTCGTGTGTATGAGAACCTTATGTTGGAAGGTCGTGGCCTGGCCGCCCACATCCCACATGCATAACGTCCCAAGCACTGGGATCATCTATAAATAATAGAAGACTAGGGCCATTCTCATCCCTCCTCGACCAATTTTTGTGGCTTGGAAGGGATTAGAGTGGTGGAGGTTAAGTGCACAGTGGCATGAACACTACTAGGATGGGTGACCTCCCAGGAAGTAGCCCCAAGTTTCCAACATAGTATTAGAGCCAGGGAGGACATGTTGGGATGTTGTTAGCGGAGCTGGTCGACTTGCTGATTCCTCTCGACGGAGCTGAATGAAGGCCAAATGCATGTATGAGTGGATAGACAATTGTTGGCACTCCTTTTTAAGAAGGATGGCAACTAGGGTCTAGCACCACATCTCACCCACTTTTGGAACATCGCCATCCATGTCTCTTCGGCCTCGAAGCCTAGTTGAATCCTAAAGACACATGTTTGTTGAGAGATGTAATCGTGGTGTTGTGTGTATGTGTGAAAGCACCCTAGAGGTGCAAGATATTGTGGTGAGATAGGAATGCCACATGTAATATTGTATGGTGTGTGAGTGTTGACCAAAAGAAAAGGGAGTGCCACATGGATGATGATGTGTAAAGTGGGATAAGGCTAGAAAGCCTATATCATTGTACGGTTCATTGTGATATGCAAGTGAATAGAATTGAGTGTTGAGTGTGCAATTTCTCTCTCTTTCTCATGGAGTTTTTAGTGTGGTTCAATCCACCTTAATGTTGCTTAATCTATGTCTTTCACCATGATCAATCCCATTTTAGGATTGTTAACAATGTTGAATCGAGGTCCCTTCCCGGCGCCTCTTGAAGAGCAGCCAGCTATGGAGAGAACAAGTCTCCCCTCCCCTCTTTTCTTTTACACACGCACACACCCCCCACCCTTAATCAAATTGACGAGTGTTCATAGAAATTTGAAATTAAAGTGATTTATGAGTCAAGCTTCTTTATACATATCAATATACCTTTTGAAACAGTGAGATTGAACGGACTTCCGTTGATGGGAACATCTCTAGAGCTTATGGTCAAACTATATTCGCCTGCATCATAAAGTGTGTAGCTACCTTTGTAATAAAATTGTGATGATTGATAGGTTTGAAAATAATCATAGATTGTAAGTCTTGAAATTTCTATCAAAAATTCAAGAGTTTCTCCATCTTCATAAAACTCTCCAGCTAAATTCCCAAACATGTCCATAGTTTGAATCATTATTTCTTGTGTGAAGCCAACTATTGACTTAGTGAGACCAAATCCAAAAGGGATACATGATGTAATCTTCACTTCACCTACAAGAAAATAGTACTTTTGAAAAAAGCTCCCCCTCCCCCTCCCCCTCCCCCTCCATCCCTCCTCTCTCTCTCTCTCTCTCTCTCTCTCACACACACACACACACACACACACATTTTTTTTAAAAATACGTTATATTACTAGTGGGAAACCTCCAAGTGGAGAAGAAAACCCACAATCAGAATATAGAAAACATGAGGTAAGTTACAACACTAGCTGTCCAACTATGAGATAGCTAAAATTCAAAAGCAATCAAAGAACACTTGTAGCTTGTGCAAGGGAAGATCTCCAAGGTCGAAAGGATCCTGAAGAGTTAAAAGAAGGGATCTCCTGAAGAAAGTAAAACAGGGAATATCTTGGGTCACATGTGGCAAAGATTAGCTGATTTCTTACATGTTAAATGGACCATAGGGCTCAAAATCTAGTCCATGCAATGAAAGTATCAAATTCTAGCAAAGTGGGGAAATGCAGCCAAATAGTCAATTTTTTTTGCCAAAAGATCTGTCCACAAATTTCACATGAAGGTGCCCTGACAATCTGTCTAGAAGAGCACGAGAATGGGGGCAAGACTATAGAAGATGACAAACTGTCTCATGTGGACGTGAACACCTTCTACAAGAAGCAGGAGCAATACGTCTTTCGGCAAGAAAACTGCCAACCGGTAAAGTACCAAAGAGGCATCTCGAGAAGAAGACTTTCTGTTTAAGGGGTAATTTACTCTTCTAGATCTTTGAGAGAGACACCCTTCACTAGCCAGAAGGCTTGTTAATGTGCCATAGTGAGTTTCCATGAACTTGTATCCAAGGAAGGGCACCACACGGCCGTCTACATTTTGACCTACCAATATCCAATCTTTCACGCTATGACTCAATTCTAGAGGAGGTACAGGCTGAAAATCAAAAAGTAAAGAAGCTATGGTTCACCATATCGGTCTGTGATGTAGACCTAGATTGTAAAGTGTCATAACTTGTGGATAAGAAAGTACACAGCCCCTATCATTCAGCACATCCTCAACATGTCTGATTGCTTTGGTAGAAAGGAAATAAGCCTTTCTTGGCTATAAAAGAGCAAGATGGATGCTCTCTCTACAAAGGGAGTTGCCTTGATCAGGCGGTCTACCAGACCATTTCATTTGAGCCATCAAAGTCAACCAGTCTTGAATCAATTTCATAGAAAATGGGGATACAAGAATGCGCCCCTCTAAGCATCCAAATATAACCTCAGCATGAACAATCATCCAATGCCGAAAGGTTGGAGTTTTCATTGATGCTGCAACAAGGCTCGATAACATTAAAGTCCAGGACTATTTTTGCTCCAAGAAACTCAAAAGAAGAGAAGCTTTCTTGGCAATAACATGAAAGTGTAAATTCAATATATTGAGGCCACCATGCATTCTTGGAGTACATACCAAATGCTTTTTGAGTAACGTGATGGGATTTTTGTCCACCTTAGTATGCCACAAACATGCTAATGCTGCATTCATGAAACTATCCAAATCTGCTAAAGACCAAGGAACAAGAGGCACGTGAAATTGAATATCAGCCACCATCACTATTCTCAATCTAACATGCAATGGCCAGGTAGGTAATTTCCAATATTGAAGTTTGAAATTTAGCTTGTCCAACACCCATTGTCGTTCTCGCACATTCCAGCCCGGAGGATACCCAAGAGATGTCTAACCATTTGTTCTGGTGAGATTATCTGCCCGCCAAAAAAAAGAGTGCCAATCACAATGCTTAAATGGTAGAAGCTTGGACTTAGCAAAATTAATTTTCAAGCCTACCGCAAGACCATACCGATCCAGAGCGTCCATAATTATTTTAACATCATCTTGATTATTCCTTGGAAAGAAAAATGAGTCATCCACATAAGCTTGGCTGATAAAGTGATTAACATCCGAAATCTGTATGCCATGTAGCTTTTTCTCTGCAAGCAGTTTGTCCATTAATAAGAGCATGGGATGAGTGGCTATGGCATAGAGCAATGCACTGGGGGGCAACCTTGTTACACTGATTTGCCTAGAGACCAAATATCTGAAAGACACTTGTGTAATATACATCGAGCCTTCATAGAGCCAATAAATAATATTTCTCATCTTAGGCCCAAACCCCATTTTTTCCATGACACTGGCAATAAACTGCCATTGTACTGAATCAAATGCTTTTTCTATTCTATTTGCATTATGAGTACATCTTGCTGAGTATATTTCACATATTCAATGCCATTATTTGCCTTTTGGTCACAGACCATATTGTGCAAGGTGTAGACCCTCATATAAGATGTTCTTCAAATGGTTAGCTAGCATTTTTGCAACCAATTTGTAAACCACAGGCATAAGAGTTATTGGTCTCCAATCCGATAGCTTTTCACAAAGATGTTTTTTGGGAAATAAACGAACCAATCCCTCTTTTCCAAGAAGAAGGGAGTACCCCTGAATGCCAACAACAATTAATCATAAAAAGCAGCTTAGATTTCAGCATATTCCAAAATGGCAGAAAAAATTCCCTCTTTTCCAAGAAGAAGGGAGTACCCCTGAATGCCAACAACAATTAATCATAAAAAGCAGCTTAGATTTCAGCATATTCCAAAATGGCAGAAAAAATTCTACCTTAAGGCCATCCCAGCGTGGGGATTTCCATTTGCCCAAATTGTACACTATATGTTGTAATTCTTCCATGGTGAATTCAACCTCCAAATCAAATGCCTTCTGTTGCTACACAATTCTATTTATATTGCGAAGCAACAGGTCTCGTGCTCCAATAATTCTCTGACTAGGTTCATTTGGGGTTGCAAAAAGGTCACTGAAGTAGCCATAAACTTCCCTTTCTAATTGCTGCCTACTGCCAATCCAACAATCATCCTGATTCTTAACTCTATGAATGCATTGCAAAATCTTGGAAGCATGTAAGTCCTTGAAAAATCCTTTAGACGAGCAACTTGTGTCTTTTAGAGGTTTTTGTCTTGAACTGATCCCCCACTTTTGCAGCTTTCTTTCATTGTTTCTCTTAAGACAAATGCTTGCTTGCATCAATGCCTCTTGCTCTGAATCATCAAGACTTCTTTGATGACTACATTTAGTGAGTTGTTGAGCCATGAGTTTTGCATCCTTCACTCTACCTCTTTCTTCTCCCAAGAACCATTTACCATAATAAAAAATAACAGCCTGTATGTGAGTGGCAAATTTGCACCAAGCCATGTCAATGTCAACAAACATATGCATCTTCAAGGGCTGCATTACATGAGCCACCAAATCAACAAAAAGTTGATGTTTTAGATAGCTATTGTTAATTAGTAGTCGCCTCTTTTGTGGGAGTGGTACATCCATTGTTGATATGCCAAATTACAACATCATCCACAGTGGGTAATGATCTGAAAGACACATTTTACCCACTCTTGAAACATCGTGTATGAAACGAGGACCAGATGAGGATGAACCAACAACACTAGAACCCTCTCTTCAATTTCAAACTACTAGAGTTCTTGGCTTTACTGTTTTTTTAGGTGTTTGCCAAGATCTCAAATCTTGCTTTTCTTTGTCTTTTTGAGGCAGGGGAGTAACTGTTACTTTGGCTTACCCTTATCAGCTAAAGCATTTTATTGTTGCACTATAGTTTTTCCCTTGTTCTGTCATGCATTTACAGCTAGTTGAGGAGATTGCAAAGGCATAGCTGCCTTAGGGGTTTGGTATAAAGATGAAGGACACTCACATTGCATATGTTCAAATTTACCACATGCAAACATGAACCAGCAAACTTGCCCCATTTAAGCTGGAAAAAACCCTCTTGGGTTGGCATCCCTTCCATATGAATATCCAAAGCCACACATCATGGAGTAGGTCTATCTATGTCCCATAAAATGCAAAATTTATGGACATTGCCATATGAGCGTGGTGCACATACCACTTTACCAAGTGACTAAGCCAAGTAAGGTAGTTCTGATTGATGATACAGAGGAAGACCAAATAGGGCATTTATGCCTTATGAGGATTTGGTGTTCATCCTAAAAACAATGACAAAACACTTCCAGCTGAGGCAAGGAAAGCTGTCCAAGGATTTGAGCATCGTGAAGAGACTGAAGCAAAGAACAACGAAACTAAGCATAAACATCCACCGAGGTATGCTGAAATAACTGGGTGTTCCGTGCATGATATATGCTCCATAGAGCCCAGTAACGGCACCAGGAGAAGAATTGAGCATAATCAAGGAGGGAAGCAAATCTACCAAAGAGCCAGAAATGCCTGCCAAAAGTGAGGCTGGGAAAACGAGCATGGAGCAAAGCTGTCAAATGAGCAAAAAAATCACGACAGTAGGATAGGCCCATAAAAGATGCAGCACAGTCTCACGTGGATGCAAACAAGTCGGAGAAACTGATGAAGCAATCCGCATGGCAGCCAACAGAGAACCCATTGGGAGTGCACCCACCAAACACCGCCAAAGGAAAACCCGCTGCTTCAAAGGAAGTTTACTTTTCCAGATGTGATGAAGACAAGTCTTCCACCATGCAAGAGACTTGTCCAAGCACCATAGCCGATTACCATGCTCTTGAATCCATGGCTATGGGAGAAGAATGCAATAGGCATTTTTAGCTGTCAGATCCGCAAAGGAGGAGGAGGAATAACCTGGGAGTCCACGATCAAACCTCCAATCTAGGAGTGGCAGAGTAGAGAACAATGGCGGAACTGGCTGAAACGTCTGAAGCATAGTAATAATAGCATGCCAAAGAGGCCGGTGGTGCATACCCAAATGATGACGCCTCTTGGCCTGAGGGAAAGAGAGGGTGCAACCCCTTTCATCGATCACATCAACCATGGTACAAATTCCCTTGCAATGAAGGAAATAAGCCTTTCGTGGTTGAGAAAGGGCTAATGGGCAATCAAAAACACGGCTCCAATGTATGCTTTGCTGAAGGGTGTTACCAGGATCCGGAGGGCGACCCGACCATTTCAAATAAGAGAGTAATTGTTGCCAGTCGTGAAGCAGACGAGTAGAAAAGGGACAACTAGGAATGTGTCCCTAAAAATACCCAAATATGACATCCTGTATACCAGGGGTCCAACGCCCAAAAGCACCTGCCCGAAGGGAGGCCAACATACTAGAAAGCAAAAGTGTCCAAGGTTTATGCTGCTCCACAAATGTCAATAAGAGCATTGCCTTCCTCGCCACCAATAAATGAAAATGAATATTAAGAATGTTCAAGCCCCCATGCATTTTTGGCGCACATACATAATTATACCAGAGTAAACGAACCGCTTTAAGTGACATTCCATTGCTTTAGACATGAATCGATCAATATCTGTAGAGAACCAATGAATGAGAGGAAAATGGAACTGGACATACGCCATAATGATAGAATGAACAATCCGAAGGCAAACATGAAGCGGCCAAGTAGAAAGTTTCCAATAATCAAGCTTATGAAGCACCCACTGCCTTTCTTGTGCCAAAGCAATATGCCATCCAATGGGGTATCCCAAATGCCGCACCACCTGATTTGGAGGAATCAAAAGACCCGGCCACAACAATTTATGATGCCAGTCATGCCCCTTCAAGGCCAAGAGCTTGGATTTGTCAAAATTTACTTTTAAACCCGCTGCTAGACCATACAGTTCAAGGGCATACATAATCTGTTGAAGATTTGATTCAGAGTTTTGTAAAAAAAAAAAAGAGTCATCGGTATATGCTTGACTAACAAAAGCAGAACTCCCAGGAATGTTAATGCCATGTAAATGTTGCGGTGAAACCAGGGCATCCATGTGTAATAGCAGGGGATGAGTGGCAATAGCATATAACAAAGCACTCAATGGACAGCCTTGCCTCACAGAGTGGCCTAAGGATCAAGAGGAGGAAAGGGCATCAGCCAATAGGCAACACGCACTGCCATCCTAATAGAGCCAATAAACCACACTCGGGCGCCAATTTGACAATTGTGAACATAATTGCTTTTTGGGGATCAATCGTAGCAATCCTTGTTTCCACAAAGAGGGCAAAGAACCAGATATCCATGCATGATTGATCATATGCAGCAGAACAGGG
This sequence comes from Cibotium barometz, assembly GCF_041138505.1. Classification (NCBI taxonomy): domain Eukaryota; kingdom Viridiplantae; phylum Streptophyta; class Polypodiopsida; order Cyatheales; family Cibotiaceae; genus Cibotium; species Cibotium barometz. Next base: position 2,578,676 of record NC_141093.1, on the reverse strand, counting down.
CACACCTGATCCCAAAATTTAGCAAAGAATTCTACTGTTAAACCATCCCATCCAGGGGATTTATAGCGTCCCAATCGTGCCGATGCAGCAGACAACTCATCCTCTGTAAATGGCACCTCAAAATCATGTGCCTCATCCAAAGATAAAATGGATTGAACCTACCCAAGGAATACATTTATGGCATCCATCTCAGCAAAAAAAAAGGGCCAGGGGCAGGGGCGGCAAATAAGCTAGTATAATAATTGTGAACAACATCATCAAGCTGTTGCTTATTTTTTATCCAAGAACTGTCCGGCCTTTGGACCCGATGAAGTGAGTGCATCCGACGGGCGGTATGAAGGCTTAAAAAAAAAGCCTTAAGAGGAGCACCCCGTGCCCCTCATGGCTTTTTGATGTGAACGCAATTGCCATTTCACACAACACACACACACACACACCTCTCTCACTCTCACACACTCACTCATGTCTAACGAGTAGAGAGTTAACCACAGGTACCATTTTGAAGGACATGGATATGGCATACAAAAACAGTAACCCTCTCTAATGACCACCATTTCTGACAATGACCTGATCTTCATCTACTTCTTTGCAAATTCTCATCTTGGCTTCTGCATATGATCCAAAAAAACCACACAGCATGAGAAGGAGGAAACCCTAAAATTTTAGGGCATATCTTTAGCCTTAAAACTTTTGGCCTACAAGGGAGGAAAACCTTGGATAATTGCAGAAAACCTGTAAGTGATTGTAGGATTGAAAACCTAGGAAATAGAACATAGATACTTGCAAGGAGAAGAAACCCTATAGTGGACTCTATTCCTAAATCATCTTATTCTAAAATCAAACCCTCCCCACCCCCCAACATCCCCACAACACCTCCCACCCCCCTTCTCTCTTTCTCTCTCTCTCTCTCTCTCTCTCTCTCTCTCTCTCTCTCTCGCATTTATGATTTCGAGCACCGCGAGGTGATGCACACTCTAGAGGTGGAGGACACGGGAGCTTGCAGGGTGTCAGAGGACATGGGGCCGGATAACACCAGATATGGTCATCACTTACTTGAGCTGGGAGCGCGACACTATCTCGTTATTTATAACGGGATGAGATAGTGGCAGGATTCAGGAGCACTGACATGCTTTCCAAAATCATGGTGGGGAGGTAGCACAGTGGACTGCATCATGGGAGGTAGCACAGTGGACTGCATCATGGGGTCCATGGAGACCACACAGGTAGTGACATCTTTCACCATTCCCCCCCTGTCCTATTGGTGTAGATCACACGTACCTCTTACTGTCACTGGCGAGCTCCACACCAGCACCCACACAGCCCACACAGGCATCACGTACAACTTTCTACTTCACCCATGACTTGGCAGACATATATGAGCATCATGTATATGATGGGCTATTCCAAATGGATCCCCTGTCACCTCTAGACACACTCACCTTCTACAAGCGATTGGCAAAAATCTTTGTAAAGATTTTATACATAATATCCATAAGTGAGATCGGACGCCATTGAGCCAAAGAAGTAGGCGAAGGGACTTTGGGCAACAAACGAAGTATGCCCAACTTCCAATCGGCAGGCATATATCCCTCATCCCAAACCCTTTGACAAATAAGCGTCAAAGGCTCTGCAAGCTGATCAGCATATTTTCGGAAAAACTCATTTGTCAAACCATCCCAACCAGGGCTCTTTCCCATGGGAAGTTTGGAGAGAACAGCTTCCACTTCCCCTTGAGTAACACGAGCATCAAGCTGAACCGCCACATCAGGGTCAACTTGATATCGTACTTCAGCAAATAATGACTCCCTTGCAGCCAGGACAGCCGACGAGACATCCTCTCGAGGGGCAAGCAAGTCTTCATAAAACCTCATGCAATGCCATCTCTACTACATACGGCCGCCACCCGCAGCTTCCCCCATCATAAACACATTGCACACACAGATAGATCTGGGAGCATGCCCTAGAATCGGTGGTATGATGATGAGTGCAGAGAGCTATATAGACACCTCCGTGCCCAGAGAGCACTGGGGACCATTACATAGAGATAGGCGAGCCGACAGATGAGGACCCTCACACGCCGTAAGAGGCGTGCATATGAGGAGGCATAGTACCGGCATATATACCACCTACTCATGAGCAGAGATGCAGCCACTGCATGGCGCAGGATGAGAGAGCCTTGCCCTCGTACCCTGATTGAGGATCCACACAAATGGCACACATATGCAAAGAGCCTCTACCATATCCCTCAGCAGCCGCCCATACCACAGCCACAGGAGTCCCACCCTATCACCTCTACTTTCTTTACCGGCTCGATGGTAGAGAGAGCTATCTGTCGGTTACAGCATGGCAGATCGACTGACCACACAGGTATACAGAGTGAGCATCTTATTTATGCAGCTGACACACTGGGACCCTTTGTTGCTCACCTCTTTAATAGGGCACTAGTGGAGGGCCTACCAGATGAGTGGACTATGCACACCATCGTGCCTCTCCACAAAGCGGGAGACATGCTAGACCCCAGCAACTACAGGGCTATCATGATTGGTCATACATTGCCCAAACTTTATGGCGCAGTGCTCGAGGTAGAGTTGAGCTCATATGTAGAGAAGGAGGGACTGCGAGCACCAGGGCAGCTGGATTCCGACGAGCTTTCTCCACTATTGACCATATATTCACTCTGAGATGTCTGATTGACCAGGCTAGGGCGCGGGAGAAGAGATTATACTGCGCTTTGTGGTTTTCCGCAAAGCATTTGACACGTTGCCACGAGAGAGACTCTTCTAGCGCCTACAATAATTGGGGATCCCATCAGAGATGATTTGGGGCATCTATGCTTTATATGAGCAGGTCCTCGGGTGCATACGATTCCTTGGGGGGCTATCTGATGTTATTGCTAGCACCATAGGTGTGAAGCAAGGATGCCCACTCTCTCCTACACTATTTGGGCTATATATCGATGAGGTGGCTGACTTCATTGGTCACGGTGGTGGGGACGGGGTAGACATCTCAAGTACCACAGTCCACATTATGCTATATGCAGATGATATTATTCTGGTCTCTGAGTCGCGGATGGGACTACAACACCATCTCCATGCACTCAATGACTTCTGCACACAGAGGGGGCTTATGGGAAAACCAAGGCCATGATTTTCCACACCTTAGGGCCGGTTCGACGAGAGGCCATCTTCACACTAGTAGGAGGACAGGTAGAGGTGGTAGACTCATATGTGTACCTCGGGATTACATTTACGACTCCGCCAGGAAGATTCACTATGGCACAAGAAGCAGCCAGGGATAGACTCACACGAGGGTATGCAGCTCTGGCCATGCTAGAGAGATAGTGTCACCAGGCACACTTCCAGGAGCCCCACATGAAGGGGTGGTTGTTTGACACACTAGTCACCCCTGCTTTGATGTATGCTGTAGCAGTATGGGCACCTGGGCTCGCCACCTCCACATGGTCTCAAATAGAGAGACCTCAGATTCTCATGCTCTCATGGATGATCCGTGAGCAAACCCTCCGTCCCACATGACATTGTCCGGACGGAGTTTGCTGCACCTCCTATGCTAGTAGAGGCCCTCTTCCAGACGATCTGCTTCATACAGAGGATCAAAGATATGCCATTAGATCGACCCTCACATAGAGCTTTTGAGGCGTCCAAGCAGCTCACAGAGAGTGGAGATAGGAGATCATGGTATTCACAGATGATACAGTGGCTCACTCAGCATGGTCTCGACATAGATCACATGCCACCTTTCTAGTATGATATACATGCACCACACGTCGAGCTCTCTCGACATAGATCACATGCCACCTTTCTAGTATGATATACATGCACCACACGTCGAGCTCTCTCACAGTGAGAGGAACAGAGTCCTTCGGCAGGATTTATGGCAAAGATACACTCAAGAGACTTGGATTACACCCAGTCAGCCTCTACTGCCGAAGATGCTATACTACAGAGATCAGTTTATGTGTATCTCAGCGAATGGATTCATACAGAGACCTGGATACATGGATGTGTACATGCCTCATAGTGCCGGAGTGGCGATTGGCCAGCTCACAGTGTCATCACACCAGCTTGCGATTGAGGCAGGTAGGGCAGCACGGATCCCTAGAGCAGAGAGGATATGCAGACTATGCGAGGAGGAGGTTGAGAGTGAGGAACAATATGTATGCAGATGCAGAGCATATAGTGTCATTAGAGAGAGATACACCACCATCTTCAGTGGACATCCCTCACTCCGCCAGATCATGGAGTCCACAGACCACCGCAGATTTGGCCAGTTCTTGTTAGAGACACAGTGCCACAGAGAGACACTGATACGGACTCATACCACAGGGAGAGGTGGGCGACAGCTCCAGCTCACTGATTTCTTCCAGAGATCTATCCTCGTGCCTACTCTGACATAGGAGGGGGTTACACTTCAGCGTGCTGCAGACCTCCAAGCCAGACGGAGACCGAGAGCACCAGGCGAGAGTGAGGAACATTATGTATGCAGATGCAGAGCATATAGTGTCATTAGAGAGAGATACACCACCATCTTCAGTGGACATCCCCGACTCCGCCAGATCAAGGAGTCCACAGACCACCGCAGATTTGGCCAGTTCTTGTTAGAGACATAGCGCCACAGAGAGACATTGATACGGACTCATACCACAGGGAGAGGTGGGCGACAGCTCCAGCTCACTGATTTCTTCCAGAGATCTATCCCCGTGCCTACCCTGACATAGGAGGGGGTTACACTTCAGCGCGCTGCAGACCTCCAAGCCAGATGGAGACCGAGAGCACTAGGCTACCAGACTCCCAGACTACATCAGAGGGAGATCACAGAGATACGGGCTTGACATCAGCACCATATCCAGGAGCGGCTAGCTCACTTACACTCACACCTGGAGATCATGCTCCGAGGTATTTTTGCCTCGCCATCGCCTATGTATCACATATTACACCCCCATTATGGTACTGGTTGGAGCTAAACAGATCTGCATTGCATTCTTGTATACCCTACGCATATAGGCTGCATACTGAGCCTCTAGCAGTAGTGCTCCATCCATCACACCCCCCCACTAGCTCAGTACTTTCATACTTTATTTCATGTTCATTTTGTCCTTTTTTTTCTAGACATCCAGAAGACATTGACAGTTGTACATTGATTTGTCTCATAGGTCGAGTTCGGCCTCTAGTAGACGTTAATACAGCTCTCTCTCTCTCTCTCTCTCTCTCTCTCTCTCTCTCTCTCTCATCACCAGTTTCTTCCGGACCCAGGAGGTGGAGGAAACCGACATAGTGGATCTTGTGGACCCTCCATGAGTTGCTCTGGACCTACCTCGCCCGAGAGGAGTTACCTCGGACCGAGCCTCTGCACCCCCCCCCCCCCCCCCGGCGGCGGTCGGCCACGGTCACCTCATCAGCTCCAGATCCAAGACATGCTCCACCGCCATCGAGCTACCTTTCCACGTGACATAGCTGAGGGAGACCTCTCGGCCATACTCATCAACCCCATGTTTGACATTTTGGAGAGTGGTATACCATCTACTCGGAGCTGATGTTGCTCCCATGTTTTTATGTTCTTAGTTTTCCATGACGAGTTTCCATGGATAGTTTTGTATCACCCCAGTGAGATAGCTATATTTATGTTTTCATTCTGTTTTATTTTCCATTCCATGATGAGATATGCCATGGACATTATTGTACCACTTTGGTCTCATAGGCCCATTGGGTCTTTAGTAGACGCTTAATATATCTTTCTCTCTCTCTCTCTCTCTCTCTCTCTCTCTCTCTCTCACACACACACACACACACACACACACACACACACACACACTTAGTAATGATATATTACTAGTAGGAAACCTCAGTGCGAGGTGAAAACCCACGAAGAAATATGCATTGTACAATGATGAGTCCGAAAAGGATCCATACTAGAGTTCCTCAGAAACAATCAAAGAAAAGAGAGAGTCTGCAAATCAACATCCTGGCTCGCACAACAACAATGCAGTGTCTGTCTCGCAACAAGGAGAGCCTGAAGAAGGAGAAGGTGTCTGACATATGCTGTTTGAACATGAATCGGTTTCGACTGGTCCAAATTGTCCACAGAGCCCAGCACCGTACTACCTAGGAGAAGAACACAGCATAAGGCCGGAGCGTAATTGTTAGCACTCTAAATATCCAGAACTGTTTTTCCAAAAAGTGCGCGGGAAATCTAATGTGCAACACTGCAAGCAAGTTGAAATCCTGTCCACGAGCAATTTGTAATGTGGACAGGACCAAAGAAGGTGCCACACCGTCTCAATTTGTGTACCACAACGGTAGCATGACGAGGCATGAAAGATCCCTGCCCGCTCCGCGCAACGGATTCGGGGGTGCTAGCAGTGGAAGTAGCACTTCTAGCACGGGGCAGGATCCCTCACTCGAGGCCTCGCCCACGGATATCCGGACAAGAGACTAATCCCTCGGTTCTTCCAAAACCGAACCCGAAAAAATTTCCCTTGCCTAGAAAGCACGGGCGATTCCTCCATGGATATTTGTACTAACATAGTCAGGGTCATTATTGACCAAACTGATCCGACCGAACCTGTGAGTCACTTGGTCAGATCAAGGAAGAAACTTGCACTTGCATCATAGAAACCAACGCTTTTTTCCCCATCGAGAGGCACAGCCGTTGATTCTTTTTCCATAGAACAATTACTATCTGGGATTTACTTCATCGTACTATAACAGGATTGAGTCTCATTTTACGGATCCATCAGTCTAGCCTAAGTCCCATGGGTTAGCCAGCCGCCCAACCACTGTAGTGATGGGATCCAATTAGGAATTTGGTTAGGTTTTGTCCCGGGTACCAGGGAAAAGAGTTTCCAGGCTCCCTAGCCGGATATTCATGCAAATGTAAGGCTAGTCACACCACTTACACACCCAATATGAAATTGCTTTTTTCACAGATTCAGTTATCTTTAAACAATCATTTAATGAAACCATAGTATCACTGATCATAATCCTCCAAAATATCCGGTTGAATTCTAATTTCCAATCATTCCTTCATCGGTGTACCTATGGCATCATTGGCAACCAGAACGCTCACCACCTGTCCCTCAGGGACCTTTTCGATAGTTCCTAGCTCATAGTACTTGATAATATATTCACTTATAAAAATCAAGATGGAATCTCCGTTGAAGATCAGCAAGATCAACCAACAGATCCATATAAAAGAGCTATGGACTTATTCGTTGAGGACTAGCAAGGTCAATCAACCAGATCCATGCCCGGTTTTAGAAAACAACTCTTACTCCTTGTTCCAGTATCTTCCTCGACGCACGTGTGTGGGTATCTTCGGCGACCCCCAGAGCCCGAGCACCGTATGGTCAGCACCCTCTAGGATCCTTCGCAGGTCACCTAGCGCTTCACTCATAGGCCGCTTCCTTGGTCCCTCATCCACCATACCAGAAGCTCACCATTTAAATCGAACCGAGGCTGGTCAAGACCTCGGCCAAGCTTGCTACGCGAGACATCCTCCGTTGACTCTCCATCAGCTGTTGCAACTTAATCAGTTAGGTCTCCACGACCTCATTCTCAAGACGGTCAAAATGCTTCTCCAACATTATTGACATAAAACAGTCATTTAAAAAGAGGTCATAAATAAAGTTTCTATAACGAACTCTCGTCTTTTCACATTGTTCCACATCAATCCACATTACTTAATCCACATCCAATTCGTACATCATTTTCCATCTCATCACATCTTTCCTCATTTACCCTCATCACATCTCATCTACTCGCATCTACCCATCTCCACATCTCATCATATCACATTCATTCACATCTTATCCATTCATATCTACCCCGATCCACATCACATCACATCACATCACATTACATTCACCCATTCATATCCATCATATCACATTCATCCATTCACATCCACCACATCACATCCATCCATTTACATCCATCACATTCATTCTCATCACCATCCCATCACATACATTCTATCCACATTACATCACATCACATCACATTACATTCACCCATTCATATCCATCACATTCATCCATTCACATCCACCACATCACATCCATTCATTCACATCTATCACATTCATTCTCATCACCATCCCATCATATACATTCTATCCACATTACATCACATCCACATTATGTCTCGTTCATACACATCTCATCTCATTCATCCACATCTTTCCAATCGCTCACATGTATGACTACCCACATCTATCCATACCTTCACATCTATTACTTCGTATCCACATATATTTCACATCACATCACATCTCTTTATATCACACCACATCTTATCCACATCTACATCACATTCACATCCACATCCCCTTACATCACATCACATTTCATTCTCATCCACATCCATTCTTTCACAAACACATCCACATCCATTCTTTCACACACATCCACATCCATATCCATGACATCCACATCCATATCCATGTACTCCCTATCTCACCCTTTTCACATATCCTCTCATCTCATTCTCATCTCATCATTCACATCCACATCCATTTCCATTACATCACATCTTATCACATCTTATTTTCATCTTATCACATCCATTCACATCCTATCACATCTCATACACATCTTATTGCATCCCATTTACATCTTATCACATTCTATTTTCATCTTATTACATCCATTCACATCTTATCGCATCCTATTTACATCTTATCACATCCATTTCACATGCTATTCCTATTTAGTAGCTTTTTCTAGTTTGATTTCGATAATGGGACTTTTTCTAAATTTCTACCAATTGCTTGGCCTAATTAAAGGTTCCTTTTCTTGAACGACTATTTCTATATTCCTTCTCAATTCTTCAATTAAATTATATTCAATATTCCTCTTTTGAATAAAAGAATTCATGGGATTTGTAGAAATCAATTCTACCCATATTTTCACTTTTGATGGTAAATAATCATAAATTGAATTACATTAAAAATTTCTTTTCTTTCCATTGGATTTCTTGGATCTCAATTACCATGGAAATTTTTCTTTTTGTATTTAATTATTTGCATTCCAATGTCATGGGAATTCCTCTTTTATCATCAAATATTTCTCATAAAATAAATTCATCTAAAATAAAATATCCATTATTTCAATATGCTAGGAATTTCTCTTTTCCCATCTAAATGATGGAATTCCAAATGTCATAGGAATTTCTCTTTTAACATTTAAATATTCATAGATAAAATAAATTTATCTAAAAGTCATCTTTGAATTTAAATAAAATACCCATTAATTTTAATATGCTAAAAATTACACTTTCCTCATTTAAATATTTGAATTTCAATATGGTGGGAATTCTTCTTTCATAATTTAAATTTATCTATGCAAAAAGATAAATTTAACTAAAATCCTTCTTTAATTTTTAAATAAAATGTATTTAGCATACTCAATGCCAACATATGCATTCCCAATGTTGTCCGTAATGTATCTGCGAGGCACAAACCCATATTGGGCTGGATGCAAACCGGTATACCAGCATTTTTGCAGCTAATTTGTATACCACTAGCATGAGTGTGATGGGTCTCCAATCTGCAAAAGACTCACACAAGCTCTTTTTAGGAAAGAGTTTTAACATTCCATCTTTCCAGGAAGAAGGCAATTCCCAATTTTCCTATACAAGATTTATCATATATAGCAATGACACTTTCAATTGGTCCGCAAATTGCACAAAGAATTCCACCGTTGGTCCATCCCAACAGGGGGCTTTCCATCTCCCCATGTCATGCAAAGCCTGCTGTAATTCTGCTTCAATAAATGGGCATTTCCATATTACTCGCATCATCCTGGGATAGTTACATGAACCAATAAGGCTTCCCTAGCAGCCTGCATTTGCAGCGAAGGGGGCTGCGGGGCAACAAAGAATGCTCCAAAGTGAGCTGCATATGCGTCTACAAGTTCTTGTTTTGTGGATGTCCATCTTCCTGTGTCCATTTTAACCCTCTTAATGTTATCTTTTTATTAGGCATGATGAAGCTGTCGGAAGAATTGTTTAGAGGAGCAGCCCTTATCCCGCAAGCATTTCTCCCTGGCTCTCACTTTCCATTTTTCTAGTTTTCTCTTGTTGTTTGTAGCCAATTGTCCTTTAGCTTTAGCAATACAAAGAGCTTCTTCCTCAGCAAGTTGTAATAGGCGTCCATTAGCCAGTTCTCGCAAGACCTGACATTTGACCTTGGCTTTTGTTACCATTTGCCTTTGTTCATACAAAAAGCTTTTGCCATAATCTTGAATAACAGATTGCATACGGATCACAAATCTATACCATGCAACATCTAGATTTTGAAACATTTGAGCGGCTAGCGGAGGTATGATATCCTTCACCATTTGTTGGAAGCGGTCATGTAAGAGATAGCTATTGTTTATTTGCAACAGGCATTTGTTATACGGGGGCATATCATCTATTGGTAGTACAAAATAGAGACCCATTCATAGCGGAGCATGATCCGATAGTTACAATGCATGGGCAATTTTGCAAACAAAATCATCATACTAATTTGCATTTAACAAGTACCATCTGTCCAGCCTAGTGTTGGCATTAACATCTCCAGATTGGGCAGATATGTGCATATTTCATGCTGTATCTGGCCAGATTTATGAAACCATGCATTCATCTTATTTTAGATATTTTTATGCTATTTTTGTCTATTTTTTAGACATTATTTTAGTATTTTTTGCATAGTCGACCAGCCCACTATTTTTATACTGGCCGACCAGCTCTTGTCCAACCTATAAATAGGTGGCTTGGGTTAGCATCATTAGCACTTCATTATTCAGCCATTGCTGTTGGTTGTATGCACCTACGGATAGCCGTCGTGCTCTACTTCAGTAGATAACAAGTTTTCTACTTCAGTTCTTTTGCACATGTGTTTCTTTGCAAGATCTATTTGCTGTTTTTTTATTTACAGCCATTCTTTCACCTAGCACGGTAAGAAAATATCGCCGAATGTGAGAAAGTATAACCAGGCATCCTTCGTCTGACATGTGGCCATAAATCTAGTGCATGTATTTCGCCAACCATGTTTCCCCAAGCAACCTTTTCCAAAGCCAGCATATGTGAGTGTCCCGAGGAATTATCTCCCAATGAGGGTGCATTATTGAAATCACCACAGATAAATGTAAAAAATATGAAAGCTAGAGCAGACTAGAAATGAAACAAGAACAAAAATGAAAGACAAAGAGTTACCTGGAGATGAGTGTAGACAAGACACAAGATTGATTGATTATTGATGTGACACCTACAATTTATAGGTGAGAAGTACAAGATTGAGTAGACTCACTTATGGGATAAATATAGAGGTGCCACATGGCACTAGACTCAAGACACAAAGACTCAACTGAAACTAGACTAGAGAAATAGTACACCTAGTGTGCACTTATTTCCAACACCCTCCTTAAGTGGACACTAGGAGGAAGACAAAAAGACAAGACTATGACATGACAAAAGATAAGACCAAGACAGAGAGACTAGACAAGGATTGAGAGACAAGCTAGAAGACAAGATGGACAAGACTAGAAGACAGACATAAAGACTGATAGACTGAGAGACACGATATGAGAGACAAAAGATCCTGAGACCCCCCTCCTCAAGTGATATCCTCATATGGGTCCACAAGGGTAGGGACACGAGTGGATCATAGACAAGACAGTCAAATTGATAGACAAATAGACAGATAGACAAGACTAGATAGACAGAAGACTGACTGTAGACAAACAGATGGACCTTGAAGACATCCCCTCCTCAAGGGCAATCTCTGCCTCTTGGGTAGGGACAAGAGAGAGGTCAAAAAACATAATGAGTAAGACACTAGAACCCCTTGACCTACATCATCGGTGGTCAAAGTGGTAGACAAGAAAGGTGAAGTAATCAGAAAGCCCACTCCTCATCATGTGAGGAATGAACAGCAAGATCTGCTGATGTAGATGCTGCAGCAACATGGGCTGAGGTAGATGCAGGGGCTGATGTAGAGGTTTTAGAGTAGCAGTCCTTCTCCCGGTGATTATCACGTCCACAAATGGTGCATGGATGAGCCTTGAAGCAGTCCTCCATATGATTAGTTTTTCCACAATGGGTGCAAGGCTTTCTTACCTTAGAACCTCCTTTCTTTGCTAAAAATGCAGTGTCAGTTACCTTTTGTTGTTTTATTCTTTCCTCTTCTTGGAGAGCATTGATGATACCTTCAAGAGTAGGATTATTGTGATACTTGAAGGTAGTGACAAGAGTAGCATAGGTGTCACGTAAGCTTTTGAGAAGCACAGCAATAGCAATATCTTCGGAGATGGGGGACTTCACTGATGCAAGCTGAACCATAAGACTGCGAAAATAATTGACATGAGAGGCTATAGTAGCTCGCTCCTGCATATATAGATCAAAGAATGAGATCATAAGTGCAATCTTAGAGTTTTTAGAGCGGGGTCCAAAAAGGGTATCCAAAGTGATCCATGCTCGAGAAGCAGACTGTATGTCGGAGATGTGATGAATGTAATCATCTCCAAGACCGAGCAAGATGATAGCATAGGCTTTGTCATTCTTGGCAGTGGGAGCATAAGTGATAACTTGCTCAATGTCGGAATCTTCGGGAGCAGCATGGTGAACAACGTCCCAAAGACTTTCTTTCATAAGATGGCACTTGATTTTGATTTGCCAAGTATGAAAGTTGGACCCATTGAATTTGTCGATAGACATGAGAGAATGAGTAGAAGAGGCCATGTGGGAAGGTCTTACCTCTTGCTAAAATACAAGGGCAGTGTCTATTCCCTTACAAGATTGCAGAAATGAATGAAAGAAGAGATCCAAACTGTTTTTAGAAGCCGGCTCTCTCACCACTTGTCAAGGCCATAGCATGTGACAGCCCATCGAAGCATGAGGAACTAGTAGTTTGCAGATATGAGGATAAGAAAAGGACTGACCAGCAAACTGAAGGATACAATGCACAGTACCTTGTAGACTCTTCAAGAGGAAACAATGGCAGAACTGAATGCAGCAAATAGCTCGTTAACAGGAGGAAAGTCGATCTGCAGCTGCTTCTAGATGATGCGCACCCTTGAGTTGATGAAGAAGGCAGCCAAAGCAGCAACAGTACAGTGGGCTGTAGCAGTTCCAAGAGAGAGAAGAGTAGAGCTGTATGAGCCTGAACAGGGCGGACAGCAAGTTCAGGCCGGCGGGTTGCTACAGCAGCAGGTCGAGTTATGTCCCAATGCTGTGAATCTGGCGAGGGCAGCACGTGCAGCTATAAGAGGCGACGTTGGACAACAAATGCAAGTCAATGCTAGATAACATGTGCAGGTCTACGCAGGGCAACAGATGCAGCTAGGCGGCGGCCTGAAGATATGGCGGGCAACACATAGGCTGCGCTGAATTGAGTGGGACAGCTTGGAGAGAATGGCGAAAGCTCATAGGAAAAACAGGGAAACCCTAAAACCATGGCTCTGATACCATGTAGAAAATATGAAAGCTAGAGCAGACTAGAAATGAAACAAGAACAAAAATGAAAGACAAAGAGTTACCTTGAGATGAGTGTAGACAAGACACAAGATTGATTGATTATTGATGTGACACCTACAATTTATAGGTGAGAAGTACAAGATTGAGTAGACTCACTTATGGGATAAATGTAGAGGTGCCACATGGCACTAGACTCAAGACACAAAGACTCAACTGAAACTAGACTAGAGAAATAGTACACCTAGTGTGCACTTATTTCCAACAATAAAGGCATTGTGCAACCATGGATAAGCTCTAATTTCAGCCCATAAGGCAGCTTGCTTGGCTGACACTGTGTGTGCATAGACTGTAGCAAACTCAAAAATTTCCCCGTGTAACAAACATTGTACAACCAACTAGCGTCCTGTTGGATCATTGAATGCAAGAGTTGGGTGTAATTCATTTCGGACCATGATAAGCACATTGGACTAATCCCCTAAGCCTGCATAAAATATACTATATCCTGCAAAGTAACCCAATTGACCAGTAAATTCATGTTGATTGTGCTCTTGCAAAGATATCACATCTGGCTTCATGCTAGCAATATAAGATCATAAAAGTCACCATTTTTCAGGTTTGCAAAACCCACGGACATTATATGTCATGATGTAGTCATGTATTTACAATGCAATGTATGTACAAGGTGTACAAGGCCATGAAACTGTAATTATAGGACATCAGGAGGTGTTCATGGGAACATCACCCGGATCCAAAACATCATTACCAAAATCATCTTGAAAGCAAGCATCAGAATGCTCCCCAAGATAGGATTGTTGTCCTGAAACTGTGAGGACATCCTTATCTGTACCTTTTGAAATTTTTGCCCAAGCATCAGCAATGGTTATACCATCATCTCCTTTATTCACATAGACATTTGGTTGCTTGCCATCAGACATAGGAACCATATAGTTTCTTTCAATTATTGGTCACTTTGCTTTAAGAGGCTTTTTTGGCAAGGTCCAACCCTCCGAAGCCTCTGAGACCTACATTTTTCCCTTTTGTTTCGAGGTAGATGCCAAAGTTACTGGTTGAGATACCGAGACTTGCTTTCCTTTGTCTTTTTCATTTACATTGTTCTGAGTTTGTGTAACATTTGGTGATTTAGCCTTCTATTGGATATTGTGCCTTGCTATAACAAGATCTGACTCTTTAGGGATAGCCGAGGGAGGCGGCTACAATTGTGGTTAAGGACATTCAGACTACATATGTCCAAATTTCCCACATTGGAAACACGTGCTTGCAAACTTTTCCCATTTTAATTTGAAAGGCCTTTCTCCTATCACAGGGTCCTTGAGTCAATGACAATACTTGGAAGGGTGGGTTTGTCAGTATCCCACAATATGTAAAATTGATTCATGTTTCCATTCATTATGGGGGGCAAACTACTTTCCCCAATCTTGCCGCAATTCCAGGAAGCAAGTGTCTCCACGTGCGGGGAAGTCAACAACCTCGATCCATACCGGGCATTTATGTCTTATCAAACTTTGGAAATCCCTCGTGAGCGACCAAGGTAACACATGCACCATCTGTGTGTTGAACATAAGAGGAGACATTTCCAACAGCTGATTTTTTGCATCATTGTCCGAAAACAAGACTTCATAAAACCTGCGAGCACCAAAGAAAACTCTTTGCAGAGCATATTTTTTTAGGACGGAGACTATCCACTGAGCCACATCTTTGGGCTGAAGGCATTTTACCAGGGAAAAACAAAATGATTGCATTTTGCGCATACTGCTTCATTGGGTCCATGAGATCCCGCTAGAATCTGAAGGGACCCTCCCATGTCTTCCTTGCTTGAGCAAATTCTTATCTCATGCAAACATTGGCCATCTTCATCTACCCCATTCCCCATCTCTTTCGTGAATTTGTGCCTATAGCGGACGTTGACTGGGTTGCTTACGAGAACGCAAGACGCGCACGCACACTTTTTTTTTTTTGTAAAGCTTAATGTCATTAATTACAGGTGGGAAACCTCAAAACGAGGAAAACCCACCAAAAAGATCACACTTTTTATTTACAAGTGGGAAACCTGTAAGCGAGGAAAACCCAAAAAAAGAAGAGTAACTATAGGCTCCACCACCTAGAAGCAATCAAAGTAAATCCTATAAGCATCAAGAGTGATGTCCCCAGCATCATAAGCAAAATGAAGCGCGTGACCAAGCGAGAACTTGAAGTAATGGAAGGGAACAATGTCATTGGCTTGGAACATGAGGTTATTCCGAACATGCCATATGGTCCAAAAGACCCAGAATCGGACCCAGCTGAAAAATACTGCAAACTGAGACTGCGATGCTTGTAACACCCCAAAAAGCCAAAAGCATCTGTGAAAAATGCCCGAAGGGAAACGAAGGCGAAGAGCAGTCGAGACCTGGCGAATGAACGATCTGGAGCATACGCAACCCCATAGTAAATGTGGGACAGTCTCCTCAGTAGCTTTACATCGGACACAACGTGAAGGCGCAATATGACGTGCATGTAACAAGCTACCAACAGGAAGAGCACCAACCAAACAGCGCCACAAGAACAGGCGTTCTTTAAGAGGCAGATGACTTTTCCAAATGCGAAACAATGTACGTTTCCACCACATTGAAGATTTGGAGAGAGACCATAGCTGATTACCATGTCTGACTATCCATGCATCCGATTGCAAGAGGGCATAAACTGTCCCAGCTGAAATACATTCCATAGCAGTGGTTCCAAGATTCCAATCAGATAGACGGGAATCCACATTCAAGCGAGGTAAAGGAGAAATATCAGCAATCATCCGCTGAATTTCTGTCCAAAGATGAGAATAATGGGATCCCAATTGAAAACGATCCGCCGCAACAGAGAAGGAAAGAACCTGACCAGTGTCATCCACCACCTGATGTATCTGACAAATTCCTTTTTGAGATAGA
The DNA here is from genome assembly GCF_041138505.1 of Cibotium barometz. NCBI lineage: Eukaryota > Viridiplantae > Streptophyta > Polypodiopsida > Cyatheales > Cibotiaceae > Cibotium > Cibotium barometz. The sequence goes on along the minus strand of NC_141093.1, from coordinate 2,562,268 downwards.
AAATATGCCTGACGAGGTGAACGGTCAACCAAAGTGGAAGAAAATACACGACTCCAATGCAAACTCTCTAGCCGCAGGGAATTGCCCATCAAAGATCGGGAACCATGCCATGTCATATGTGAAGTAACTTCCTTCCAATCAATAATGAGAGAAGAAGTGAAAGGACATCCCGGAATGTGTCCTTCAAGTTTTCCACATATAAGATCCCAGTATGTGGGTTGCCAATGACCATAGAATGGCGTGACAATATGCCGACACAAATGGGACACCATGAGAGTCCAGGGTTGCTGCTGATCCAACAAAACCGGCAAAAGCATAGCTTTCCTAGCCAAAACATGACGTCTCAAATCCAAAATATTCAGGCCTCCAAGGCGCTTAGGAGAGCATAACTTGTCCATGGATAACAATCTGAGGCCTTTTCCACGAGATGAAGTGCGCCAGAAATGCGCCAATATACTTGACATAAGGGACTTCAAGCGGGATTGAGACCAATATAGCAAAGGTAGATAAAACTGCACATAAGCTACAAGAATGCATTGCACAATTCTAAGACGCACATGAAGCGGCCAAGTGGACAACTTCCAATAATGTAACTTGGAGTGCAAGCGCTCGGCTACCCAATCCAATTTCCGTGTAGCCGATACAGTCCAACCCAGCGGATAACCCAAATGACGAACTATAATGTTCGGAGGAACAAGTTCGCCTGGCCAAAGCAGCTTATGCCAATCATACTCAGTCAGAGCCAATAGTTTGGATTTACGAAAATTCACTTTGAGGCCTGCTGCCAATCCAAACAAATGAAGAGTGTGCATAATTTGTTCCACATCATCTTGGTGATTGCGAGGCATAAAGAGAGAATCATCTGCATAAGCTTGCGCAATAAAATGTTTCCCAGAGGGTAATTTCAAGCCCTGCAATCTTCCAGACGAAGTCAAAGATTCCAAATACATAAGCAGGGGATGAGTAGCAATCGCATAAAGCAAAGCACTGAGAGGACAACCTTGCCTTACTGAACGTCCCAAATGCCAAGGATCTGTGAGAAAACCATCCAACAAACCGGCAGAGGTACTGTCAGCATACAAGAAATAAACCACAGAGGATAGCTTAGGCCCAAATCCCAGCCGAAGCATGGTATCTGCAATGTAATCCCAAAGAACAGTGTCAAATGCCTTTTCAATGTCAACCTGCATGACCAATACATCTTGTCGAGTGTATTTCGCATACTCCATGCCAATGATGACATTTGCTAGATTATCAGTAATTTGCCTTCGTGGAATGAAGCCATACTAAGATGGATGCAAACCATCATGCAAAAACCCTTTAAGTCTATTGACAAGCATTTTAGCCAGCAATTTATAAACCACAGGCATGAGCGTAATCGGCCTCCATTGCGAGAACTCTTCACAAAGTGCTTGCTTTGGAATCAACTTGAGCAAGCCTTCTTTCCAAGATGAAGGCAAAACCTGTTGCTCCCATGCCCTGTTTATCATTAACAATAGTGGCTGATCCAGGTAGTGCCAGAACGACAAGAAAAATTCTACAGTAAGCCCATCCCAACCGGGAGATTTCCAACGGCCCAAATCACACAAACTGGCATACAATTCTGTCTCCGTGAAGGCGGCTTCCAAAAGTTGAGCCTGGTGCGCCGATAAAATCGGTGCAACTTGAGATAAAAACAAGCGACGAGCCTCTCGACCTTCCTGCACGCACGCACACACACACTCACTCACATACACACAGTCACACCCGGTAGAAAAAAGACGCAGCACAGTAGAGATAACGGGAGGAGCTATAAACAACAAAGGAAGGCGTGAAGCTGAAGCGGGAGTAGGCGGTAGGTTGCACGCAAGAGGCGTTAGAGAGGAAGCAATAAGAAGCCAGCGCTGCAAAGGCAGCGAAGGGCGACCAACAACTGGCCCTGCAGAGGCTGCAAACGGCGGAGGGTAGCCGGCGCTGCAGAAGCAGCAAAGAGGGCATGGCGGAGGCACTACAGAAGCAGTGGAGGGCAACAGATAGCAGGTAGTCTTCAGACACAGGAATCTCACCACTCACACACACACGTGCGCGCACACATTCTCTCCTCTCTCACACACACGCATACCACAGGGATGGACGTTTCAATCGTTGCACACACACACGCACAAAAACACACACACGCACAATACTGAGGCACTCTCTCTCTAGGATGGGAGCACTGCCTACAAGATGCAATCGCAATATGCCTTCGTGCCACAAGAGTTCTCACTGGGAATACCCCAACCACACATCTCCTAGAAACAGTTGTTGCGTGAGGGGCAATCCACTCTTCCAAATTCTTTTCAATGCAACTTTCCACCGAGCAAGAGATTTCGACATATGCCTAGAAACAGTTGTTGCGTGAGGGGCAATCCACTCTTCCAAATTCTTTTCAATGCAACTTTCCACCAAGCAAGAGATTTCGACATATGCCTGAGGCGATTTGCATGATCCTCAATCCACGGGGGTGGTAAGAGCAACCTGTAAGCCTTGGCCGCAGACAATGGCTGCAGACAATTGGTAAAATTGGCCGAAAACGTTGCATCATTTCCAAAATGACTCTCAAGATTGGCCTCTGATGCATCCCCAAATTACAATGCCTAACGGCTTATGGAAAGGTGAAAACATAACCATTTTCATCCACGATGTCACACATGCGACAAATCCCCAATGTAGACAGATTGTAGGCCTTTCTTGGATGAGACAAATTAAGTGGTCAATCAAAAACCCTGCTCCAATGAAGACTCTGCAGCAACATCGAGTTACCCCGAATTGGAGGCCTACCAGACCATCGTAGATGGCATAGGATAGCTTGCCAATCTTGAATAAGAGTAGTCACATATGGAGAGCCCGGAATACGACCAATGAAATTTCCAAAGACTATATCATCATCATGATTGATAATCCAATGCCCATATGCATCTGTACGCATGTTAGTGCACATAACTCCTAGCATGTGCCCATGGCTTGACCTATTTAAAAATTAGGTAGAAGAGTGGCCTTCCTTGCCAGTATATGATAATAAATATCAAGGACATTGAGCCCGCCATGCATTTTACGCGAACATATGAGCTTTTGCCTTTCCGCTTTGGTTTTCCATAGGCATTCCATTGCTTTAGACATGAAATTGTCAATTTGTCTATGCGACCAAGATAGTAGCAGAAGATAAAACTACACATATGCCATTATAATTGACTGCACTATCTGTAATTGCACATGTACAGGCCATGTAGATATTTTCCAATATTCAATTTTACAGTGCAATTTTCCCATCACACATTGAGTCTCATCCTTCAAAGACAATGTAACCTAGATGCCTGACTATCTCAATAGGTGCGAGGATCTGACGACCTGGCCACAAAATCTGATGCTAGTCATGATTTTTCAAAGGGAGCAACTTGGATTTTTAAAAATTCACATGCAATCCTGTAGCCAAACCATAGAGAGACAGTGCTTTCATGAGAGCCCTTACATCAGCCTCCGTATTCTTGGGAAAAATGAAAGAGTCACTAGCAAATGTTTGGCCACAAATTGTGTACCATCTACGATGGAAAGACCATAAAGCTGCCCATATTGTGTCAATTTGTTCATATAGAGGAGCATTGGGTGAGTGGCAATGACATACAGTAGTGCACTAAGCGGACAACCTTGTCGAACCGATTTCCCAAGATGCCAAGAGACCCAAGATGCATTTAGTTGTTCCCTCTTGGTAAAAAGCTAGAAAATGTCATTTTTCATTCTAGACCCAAAGCCCGTTCTGTCCATTACCCAAGCTATAAAGTCCCAATGCACTATGTCAATGTCTACCTACATGATGAGAACATTCAATGCCTATGTATGCATTTGCTATATTGTCAGTGATTTGTCTTCTAAGGACAAAGCCATGCTGCTTTGGATGTAAACCAGCATGTAGAACACCCTTTATTCTATTAGCAAGCATCGTGGTGACCAATTTGTATATGACAGGCATCAAAGAGATGGGATGCTAATCCGATATAGTTTCACTGAGCTGTTTTTTGGGCAACAATTTCAACAAACCTTATTTCCATGAGCATGGCAACTATCCAACATTCTAACAATGATTTATCGTAAGTAATATTGGCAATTTCAAGATATTCCAAAACATTTGAAAGAACTCCACAGTCAGGCCATCCTAGCCTGTAGATTTCCATTTGCCTAGACCTTTTATAGCATCATCCAATTCTCCATCGGTGAAGGGATCCATGTTGTAAGCCTCTTGCTGTATGACGACATGCATAACCTGGTGTAAGAAAAGTTCTCGTGCATCAAGAGCCTCCCTCGAAAGAGGAAGAGGGGCAGCAAACATGTGAGAAAAGTATTCATAGCAAGCATCCACAAGCTGAGCTTTAGTGCATGTCCAAGTACCATCTGTTCTTTTGACCCTTGCCATGCATTGTCTTTGTTTGGAAGTATGCAAGTCTTTGAAAAAAGATTTTGACGACCAAACTTTATCAAGTAATGGCTTTTGTCTTGCCCTAGTTTGCTATTTATTAAGTTTACGATTATCATTATGGCGGAGGCAATTTTCAGCTTGTGTTAACAGCTGCAATTCATTATTATTCATCTCTCGAAGCTGGCTAATTTTAGTGTACTCTTGCACTGCAATTTTGGCTTGTTCTGTATCACAGCCTGTATTCACTATACAAAACTGAACCAAGCAAAATCTATATCCTCTTGCATATGCATCACAAGGGGATGTGCAACTATACGTACCAAATCAGCAAAATGAGCATGTGACAAGTAAATGTTGTTAATCATAAGTAGACTTCTGTTGTGAAGTAATGGATAGTCATTGTCACCCATGCCAAAGTACAAGCCAAGCCGTACCGACGACGAATGATCAGAGAGGCGCAATGTGTGATCAATCCACATTTTTTTTTCAACTGGCCTAAGGCCAAAGATCCTCCCATAGTTACCGATTTTTCACCACCAGTAGGCGTTAATTATCTGCTTGTAGGCGATGCCGCCGAGGAAGCACCAAGGGGGGTTTTGAACCCAAGACCTCTTGGTCCTAGGCAAACACCTTCACCACTTGAGCTATCACCTCATTGGCGATCAATCCAAATTTTACATGTGTATGCATCATACTGAGCAGCATTGAGAAGATACGATCTGTCTAAGCATGCCCAGTAATGCATAACATCATTCTGATGAAAAGTATAACCCTTTTGATGTGGCATGAGTTGTCTCCACAAATCACATACATCTAAAGAGGTCATTGTCTGAGCCCAATCTTGCTTTTCAGAACACATCATGTGAGAGTGGTGAGAGGTGTTATCATGAAAGCCAGGAGAATGATTGAAATCCCCTGTAATAAAAGCATTTGAAATCCATGGATAACTCCTGCAATCATACATTGCACCACAAGCCAATGATCATTTGGATCATTGCAAGCCAGTATAGGATGCAACTCATGCTTAACACACTTTTTTTAAAGTAAAAACCCAGCGTTCTATTACCAAAGAGGAATATACATGGGGAGGATATACTTCAGAGAGAAGTCATCCAAGGGCATCCAAGGAACAAATCTAGAAACAGTAGAAAAAGACCTCAAAACTGTTGGGTATCAATAGCCTCTAGCTGTTGACAGTAATGTAGGGACTTGCAAAGATTGGCACAAAAGAAAGCAAAAGCATTCAGAAAAGGCATGCTTAACACACACACACACACACTCTCATGATTAAATTAGTCTGACAAGAGAGGCAAATTAATGCGTAGATCTCCAATTGGTTGGTGGGCAATCCACCGTGTAGAAACAATAAGAAGTAGTAGGATATCTGGTTCCTCTTGTACGAGTGCTGGAGTCTTTGCCAAAATCTCCTCCGAATGGGGGGTGTAATGTTATACGCCCACTACTATGGCCTAAGAGTGGGAACTCTCTTTGTCTGTCCAAGCATGACGAACCTAGGTCTGTCTGTAGGGGCATAGGTCAGGGATGTTTGCTTCAGGATATCTCCCAGTTATGATACACACCATCTTCGTTAAGTATTGAAACCACTTGGGAGATTATTGCTAGTATCACACGGCATGGCATATCTAGAAAACCAATGCTTAGAGGCCCTTGAGGGTATTAATGTTTATGACACCCAATGTATTTGTAGTATATGGATACGGGGATCTTCTAGAGCTGTGCAAACAAAACACAACAGATTTATGAGAGAGTGGAACCATGGTATTTTCTTCTCCTCCACTTTTACGGGGCTTTTATGGCAGCATAGTGCCCCCAATTGGTTGAGATCTCCCTTTGTATAATTTTATATTACTTAAAAGAAGTCTTGGGGGGAAAAAAATTTAACGAGTAGATAGTTAACTAGAGGTGGGCAGGCAGACATGCATAGAAATTGCAAGGATATGGAAGACCAAAACAGTAATTAAAACAGAAAACCCTCCCTAATGACCACCATTTTTAATGGTGACGTGATCTCCATTGTTACATGCGGAAGCTTTGAGATGCTTCTTTCAGCCCTAAACACCATCTAGAACATGCTGATATGTAAAAACGCAAGCAGAAGGGAGAGGAGAGAGAGAGAGAGATAGCTAGAAATTCAGTATCTCATATGGTACAAAAAGGTACATAAATCCTTGTAGCCATGGGCTGCCTTCTGCTGGAAAAGGTAGAAAACCCTAACTCTAGTCCTATGTCTAGACCCAACTCAACAAGGAGTTGAATGAATGAAACAATGAGCAAGCATGCCTTTTATAGGCCTTGGATGGCTAGAGATTTGGCCGATTGCTGGTCGGCCAGCCACCTGGACACTAAAATCAATAATGTAGATCCGGAATTGTCTGATGCAGCCGACACAGCCTTATCTTGTTTTCCACGCAGCCGACAGGTCCTTGTGTCCACTCTAGTCCATCCCTTTCACCTGCACTTCAATGCTCCAAAATATCTGGTTCTAGTGAGTCTTTATCATGTTGCCTCCAGGATTAGCCCTGAGATTAGCATGTACATGTGTGTGCACATGACATCCCCCTCTGCTAAACTTGATGACGGGATTCCAGTCTGCTTCTTGGATGACTGTCATCATCCCAATCTATTCCCGGAGTCCCTCTGTCATCCTTCGTACTTTGGCAACCTTTTCGGTAATCCACTCTAACTCTAAAGCAGATCTATGCATCTGTTCCGTCCAGTTCCCATTCCGTTCCTGCCCTGTCTTTGAACACCGTCTTGGTCTTCATTCCTGAGAAATGAGTCTGGCACTCTCACTCCACCCCTTGGAGGATCATCCTCCCTTGGAACCGTTGCCCGAAAGCCTTTCTTGGCTCACAGGACTGCCATCCCTGGAACACCACCAACCAACCTCCTAGGAGCTCTTTGCTATCTTGTGTTCCTTGCCTTGGGTCTCGTACCTGTGCACTTTCCTGTACCTTGGACCTGTACACCTTCATATGGGACTAAATAAGGGTTTAGCCTTGCTGAGCCTGATGCTCTGATACCAATGTTACATGCGGAAGCTCTGAGATGCTTCTTTCAACCCTAAACACCATCTAGAACATGCTGATATGCAAAAACGCAAGCAGAAGGGAGAGTAGAGAGAGATAACTGGAATTTTTGTTTTTTTTTTTTCAGAAAGGAGACTTCTATTAAGTATGAAGAATTTTACAAAATGGAGATTTCACACCAAGCAAGGTGGAGATCTCAACCAATCAGGAGCCCTGTGCTGCCAATAGGGTCCCGAATGAGAGGATGTGAAAAAGATACCAACATTCCACTCTCTCAAAAACTGGCCGCGCTTCCTCTCCGGAGCCCTCAAAGATCCCTAGATTTTGGCCCAGGTAGCCATAATGGTGTGAATAATATCACTCGAAATCCTGCAAAGACATTGAGAAACAAGAACGGGAGTACCCTCAATGGCCTCAGTGCATCTAGCCTTCCAAATATTCCAGGCTGAGATGCTAGCAATAATCTCCCAAGAACTGTCTAACCTGTGGCCGGAGGGACAAAGTGTGAAAGTGGCAAATCCTGAAGACAACACTGCCGAGCAACTCCTTGCCTAACCATAATGGCCAAGCTACTGTCAGTCCCCTCGAATCTCAGCTGAGGCCCAGACTGTGTCAACCAAATGATAGAACCAAAAGAAATGATAGCATCTGTCACCAGCCTGGACATTTCCCAGTATGAAAGGAGTCTGGTGGACTCTAGGATGTCTAAATATTTGGAAAGTACAAGCTTTGGGAATGGAGGATTATCCTAGAATACAAAGGACCACACTCCTAAAATTTAGGAGAGTTGCTATTTTTGGCCCGACTCCGATGGAAATTCTGTTCACGTCATAACATCTGGAATTGAGTAGATACCAAGAGTTGGCAAAGTACCTATGACAGAATGTCTACCAATTGGGATATTTTTAGAGATAAAGTTTATGGAAGGACCCATCTCTTAGATTGGGACATGTGGCAAGAAAGTGGACCAAAGTGAGACAAGTGGCTTTACACTTGTTAAAAAATGGATCAAAGTAGACTAAGCGTGGTGTCTAGGATGATCCCCTCCATGCTGCATCTCCTCAATCTCCAACTAGGCATGATAGAATAGATGATGCAATCTGTAGCCTCCTGGCCCGGGAGAGCAATGACCTGCAAAGGTACGCCTATCCTAGAAAAGACTCCCAGCCATCTCGGATAATAATATCCATGAAAGATCCCAGAGAGCCATTCATGCGGTATAGCTGCATCAATCTGATCGATACATATGCGAGAGCCCCTAAGATGATGAATGTATGCAGCTCTCCGATCCATCGGAAGACTCTTGAAGGTCTTCCAAGCAAGAACTATGTATGCACATCTCTCCCATCTTGACCACTGCATGTAACGGTGCTTCTCCACAAATGTGTTTGCCTGCCCAGTCCATTAAATATAGCCTTCTTCTTTGTCAAGTCATGCAAAGGAGAAAAACAATCCATGCAAAGTGCCGAATGAACCTATGGTAGTAAGGGCATAATCCAAGAAAACTACGGATCTCATGGACTAATATCAATTTAGGCCAATTCCGAATTGCATTAATTTTTGTACGATCCATCTGCACTCCATCTTTGGACACAATATGCCCAAGATAGTGTATCTCTAACAAGAAGAACTCATTCTTCTTTGCATTTATGAAGAGTTTATGCTTACAGAGTTCTTTAAAAACAATAGTCAAATGAGCTCTATGCTCTTCTTTGGTCTTTGAGAAGACTAAGATGTCATCAAAGAAGACACCTGTAAATTTCCTGTATCCATGGAACATGCGATCCATCATTCTATTGAATGTGGCCAAAGCATTCGTAAGAACAAAAGGCATAACAAGATACTCATAATGTTGTTCAGAAAGTAGTTTTATATACATCCTTAGGTACCACACGCACTTGATGAAACCCACTCTTGAGGTCAATTCGGCTAAACCATGCTGATCCATCCAACTTGTCAAGAATGTCGTCTATGCGTGGAATTGGAAACCAATTCTTGATGGTGAACTTATTCAAAGCTCTATAATCCACACACATATGAAAAGATCCATTCTTCTTTTGAACCAAGAGGACGGGTGAACAATATGGGCAAGAGCTTGATTGAACCAAACCCTTCTCAGGAAGTTAATTTACTTGCTTCATGGTCTCCTCTCTTTGGGTTGCACTTACATGATGATAGGCTGGCCTATTAGATGGTGAGCTACCTGGCACATGATCAATACGATGATCTTTTGGTCATACAGGTGGCAACTCATTTGGTAACTTGTAAGCAAAACAATCATTGTACTCTTGCAAAAATTTTAGCCTCTCATTACTAAGAGTGTTTCCATGCACATTAATTTCTTCAAGAAGATGATCCCCTACAAAAATCAAGTACGTAAAGACACTCTTTCTCATTACTTTCTTAATTTGTACATGAGATACAATGGGGATAGTATCACTCTCTTCACCAACATCAATCACATGCTCTCGGCCTTTATTCATGATGGTGATCTTGTTGGTCTTGTAAGCCTTGCGCGGATTAATGCGCATATGCCAAGGCTTTCCAAGCAGTACACCACAGCCATTACAAGAAAGTTTTCATGATCCACATAGCCTTGAATTTGTATACGCAACTTGCCAATAATTGGCATAACCTGCACTTCTCTACCAACAAAGGCATCCCCTGCTTCAATTTGAGTACCTATGTCCCCCACTTCAAGACCCAAAGAAGTTGCCATTTGTGTAGATATAAAGTTCTCAGTTGTGAACAATCATCAAACATGAACAAAGCAGGTTGATCCTTAAGCTATCCCCGAGATTTACATACAACCCTGTCTTTGCTATCATGACCTTGTCTTTGCTATCATGTGAAGTATTCCCTTGCACATCGGCTTCGGTGCATTCACATTATCATGCTTCTTCTTGTTTGGGTATGCTTTTGCAATATGCTTAGTGCTGCCACAACTAAAGCATTTCCCCTCACTCATATATTGCTCTTTTTGCTCAGTAGTGAGACCATAGTCTTTCACTTTGATGGGACACTTCTTGGTGGACTTATTTTCAGCCTTTGGACCATTTTTATCTTGATTTTGGTTCTTTTTAGGTGGCTGTCCACTATTTTACAGGTTTTGGACAGCCCTCTCATTGCCTTGGAATGATCAACTCAACTTGACTTTCAATTGATCGATGGTAATGGCGGCTGCAACTAGCTGCTGTAAGGTGTGACCAGAATACATTTGTAGTCCCACTTTGACGAGTTGTAATCCCGATTGAAACCTTCTCTTCCTTTCCGTCTCTAGAACATGCATAAATAGAGACACCTTCAAACCAAAACTTGTGCACATATGCATTCACCGTTTCCCCCTCATTCTGCTTCACCCAATTCCACTTCATTATTCTCTAATTTAATGCATTGGGAGGCAATAATTGAGCATAAACCTTTGCTTGAACTCTTCCCATGATCTAATAGGATTTGGAGAGAGCTTCTCAGTAAGCCACCAATGAGCAGAAGTACCTTTCATAAACATGCTTACATACTGGATCATGGATTTCTGAGTGAAATCCTCATTACTAAAAGCAATATCAAACTCCGCAATAAAAGCAAGTGCCTTTGATGCATCATATTTCCCATGATATGTATCAAACTTCACAGATTTGTCTCTTGCTTTGAAGTCATTACTAAAAGCAAGTGCCTTTACTAAAAGCAAGTGCCTTTGATGCATCATATTTCCCATGATATGTATCAAACTTCACAGATTTGTCTCTTGCTTTGAAGTCACGAGACTTTGATGCATTAGCCTATATCTCAACATGTTTTCCTGTGTGTATGTCCATTGGGAAAGCTCTTGTGACTAGCATCATTTTGGGAACAAAAGGGAATGCATTGGGCATAGAAACATGTTCCTTGAAAGCATGAGGCATGGCTGGCCCCTCAACATACATTGGTGCATTCTCACCCATAACTTCTCCCTGATTAAGAGCACACTCGGGGGGATGAGTAGCATGAGAGATATGTGGAATACCTACACCAACAGAAATTTGGAGCCCATGTTGCATGTGTCGTGCATGCATGTTTTTAGCTGGCAATGGCATTTGACATACATTTTGACCACTACCATAAACATTGCATCCTTCACGGGCTACATAGGGTACACTTGCAAAGCGTGAAGTCGTCGATGGTTCCTCTCTAGTTGTATGAGGGTTCATCCTCTTAGACATGTGCTCTTGTTCAACCACCTGTGGGGATACCAAGACATGTGGGGTAGTTGCGTTTTCTCCATAGGCATCCTCAGTACGGGCCAAGTATGCATGTGCTGCATCCCTCGGTTGCATGTGTAACTCTCGAGCTATCATTGCCATGGCGTGATCCATAAATGATTCAGCTTTTTTGGCCTTTAAACGATCATGTACCAATGGATCCTGGTGGTAGAGCTTCAATTCTTCTTCTTGAGCATAAAGAAGAGCCTGAATACAAGTAAGGTCGGCCCTTAAGACTATGGACTCTCCTTGCATTTTCTCTTTACCACCAGACGGTTGTCCCACATGTTCCTGTTCCTTGGTATGCACCACATGAGTTTGTTCTTCTTGTAAAGCATTGGAAGCATGCATGTAATTGTCCCCACCTCTTGTGTTGGTATCTTCAACATTCACTGTACGACTGTCCATAGTGTTCTAAGTGTAGAGATAGCTAGTGTTTGCGGTGATCATCTTTCACGATGGAAGTGAAAGAGAACCGTATGCTCTGATACCAATGTAATTCCACTAGTCCCTGTGGAATGTTTGGTTGAACACAATGCTAATCAGTATGCTTAAATATACATGTGGAGAGTCTTAGGAGCTTTTATGAGCGGTCATGGGCTGGCCATGAGCTGGAATAGAAACCCCCTTCATGCATGAATCTATATAGGAGACACTCCTCTGATAGTTGTTGCCCGAATGAAACAATAAGCTTAGTGCTTCACTCTTTGTGAGCTTATCACTCATTGGTCTCTTGTGTTGAGCATTCTCACCCTTTAATTGTGTATTAGTCATGCTTGTTTAGCTTTAGCTTTAACCAACAAATAGTATCACAAGTCTTGTTGGTATACTAGTGATTAAGCTAGCTATGTGCATGCTTAATATGACATCTAGAAAGAATGGGTATTAAGGGATTGCGTGCTTCTTTGTGAGTAATCCTTAATATTATTCATTATTCAAGGCTAAATAGTGATTAGATTTGATGTTATCATTGTGTTTGAGAGTAGTTGTGTTAGGCATTCGTTGGGAGAGGTGAGATTTGTGAGAAATTCATCTTTGTGGTCCAATGGAGTGAAGATGCTCAAGTTGCACCGGTGTGGACTTCTTATTCAAAGCTCAAGAGGCTGAAATTGAAGTGGTGAGTATCTACAAGAGCTCTACATCAACATTCAAATCTGTACAAAAACTCTAGTGCAAACTATGAAGGGCATCAATCTTGGAGAACTGCTTTGAGAAGGTAACCATTGCAAATTTTGGGTTGAAGTGATCTGATTTGAGAGGCATGAAAGTGTTTCTAAGAGAATCAAGTGGAGTTTGTTCATTGTTTATGGCTCAAATCACCAATCTAGGGTGATTAGAGAAGGGTTAGCGTGGGGGTTTTCTGCAAAAAAACAGTGGGCTAATGAGTTTTGGCCCAACTAAATCCCTTGTTGGTTTGACCAAAGGCGGGAAATCCAAAGCTCAAGGTGAAGGTGCAGAAGAGGTATTGAAACCTCAAGCTCATTCACTAGGGTTTAGAGAAGTAACGCAAGCTTTAGTCACTAATGGTACTGTATTCCAGAGATATAAGCCTAATACAGCTCAAATCTTGGCAAATCTACATGAAATTTCTCCGTTTCAAGTTTAGGGGAGCCTCCAGCAGGTTGCGACACATCTCCTTGAACCTTCAATTTACTGATTTCACCATCTCTTGAGCAGACTAGACAGAGATTAAGCCTTTAAGGGTCGCCTTCTGAAACCAGACCAGAGCAGCTAGTACTTGCAATGCCAGCTGAATGTATTAGCCGCATTGATGATGCGCAATCATTGCTAGGATCTGGTCACACTTCTACAGCACGAAAAACGGGCAGAATCGGTGCAGATTTGGCAGAGAATAAGCTTTTTGCAGGAAGTTCAACAGGTATCTCTTTCGAACGCTATTTGAGCTAATAAAGGCATTAAATGCTCATTTTTGAGTAGGGGGCAGCGTTCGAAAAAAACTATTTTCCCAAAAAGTAAAAAACCTTCATCTAAAAATTGTGAAATTATTTATAAAGAAAATTTTCAAATTTTGAAGGTTTTTGTTCTACAACCCCTCAAAATCTGCAGGTTTTTGTACCCTTAAGTTTCAGATTTGAAGGTAATTACACTACACCCGGGTTTTTTTCGAACACTGGTAGGGGGGTCAAAGTGACGCAAAAAGGTTTCCATGGTAAGGTTTTTTTCACTAATGTGACTATGCCATTGTGAAAGGGGTATTTGGGACAAAAAGGGTGAAGGTTGGGGCATGTAGTTTTTACATGATATACCACCTAGCCGCAGCTTTGCCCGCATACAGGGATCTTCTGGAGCTGTGCAAACAAAACGCAAAAGATTTATGAGAGAGTGGAACCATGCTATTTTCTTCTCTTCCACTCCTACGGGGCTTTTATGGCAGCATAGTGCCCCCGACTGGTTGAGATCTCCCTTTGTATGATTTTATTTTAGTTAATACTGAAAAAAAAAACATTAAATGACTTACTTGGTTTGATGAAGATAACTTGTGGGTTTGATTCTAAGACATTGTCAAAAAGGGAAAAGTAAAGCTTATAGGATCCAACGAGGGTGATTGTTAGGCTTGCCAAATAGGTGAAGTTTTGTACTTTGTTTGCATGGATGACCAAGTTTGACTTCCAAGGGCTTGGTTGCAAAAGCACACGGAGGTCAAGAGCATATACAGAGGGAGTGAAGTTAGAAGTTGTTGTGTATACAAAAGCTGTTTCACCAGCAATGAATGTTTCTTTTGGCTGGACATTGATAGCGACTGTTTGAGGAAACTGATACCTAGTCCCTAAATCATTAACATCTCATCAATACAAACATATATGTGGTGTTTTTCTTGTTTGCATTCGTATGTTATTGATTTCACAAACAAATCTTCAGTATTTGCTAGTTTTGAAAAACCAAAAGCCATATGTATCAGTTGTAAAATCAAAACAAAAGGTGTACTATGTTTGTTTGGTAGTATCCAATGAATTGGTGTTAGGTGATGTTAGACTAACACATTAACGTACAAGTTGATGAAAACAAGGAACTAAAGTGTAGAGATGTCTAAACCCTAATAAATATGGTCTATCTACTCATGCTGAGCATAAGTTCACTCTACTAGAGACGCTTAGATCTAAGAGCCACTTGGTTGCAAAGAAAGCCAGTTTGCTAACAAGGAAGCAAGCTGGAGCTCTCCCGGCGTTTGACTGTCACCCCCCCCTTCGCCATCTCGTCCCCCCTGCCCCCTCCCTCCTGTGCATTATGTGCGTCAATGCCTCCCCCTCCCCTTCCGCCTTCGAGCCTGCGCCTGAGCCTGCCTCCCCTTGATCCCCGCCTTCCAGCCCTTCGCGCCTCAATCGCCAGCCTTCTCCCTGCCCCCTCCCTCCGTTCAGCCTGCCCCTCCCCAACCTTCTGCCTTCTTGCTCCCCCTCCGCCTATTTCCCTTCACTCCCCTGCTCTTTTTTGCCCGCCTTCCCGTGCAGCCTCTATCCTCCCTCCCTGCTCACCTCTGCCGCTTGCCCCTTCTCCCAACCCCCTTTTTTGCCTTGGTGCTTCCCCATCCTTCGTCCTTGGTCCAGCGCCTTTTCCTCCCTTGCCTCCTCCTCGCCAGTTTCCAGTGTCGGGTAGCAATTCTTATAGTGAGTCGGCCTTCTCTGGTCTTCACCCTTCAGGAGGACTCTCCGTCACTCCAGCCGAGGCCACCGTCCCTTGCTTATTTTCAGAGGCAGATCTCTAGCTCTTAGCTTAACCAGTATCGTCCCTCAAGGCCTCCGCCTTGGTATGCAAGATGTCGGTAGCCACCTAGCGTGCGGACATCTCAGGGATTTGTTTTACAGGAAAGCCTTCTTGGCGCACCTGTAAAGATCACTGATATTCAGCCCTTGGGGCGTGGCTACTATCAAGTTGAGTTTGATTCACCTGCAGCTTCGCACAGAGTCATGCAATTGAGCCCGTGGCATAGCGTATGGCCCAAGCCTTCTTTGCGAGGTAGCAGAACGGCTTCAACCGAGCGTCTGACCATTTGGCTGGTGTCTCAGGCTTTCCCGTGACATTCTGCTTTCCAGGTCTTAGGAAGGAATACCTTCCTCTCCTCCCGGTGATAGGTCATGCTATCAGGAGGGTGATGGAATCCCAATGCTTCTTCAGTTCTTACTTGGATGGCCAGGATTCCATCCCTTCGTATCTGCATAGCCTCTTCGAAGTCAGTGCCTCATGCATCGCTTCCTTGGCTCGGGGGGGCCCTATTTTGTAGAGAGTTGAGTACTCTAGCCTCCCATGCCAATGTTTCATCTACCGACAGATCAGACACCTCGCTAGAGCTTGGCTAGAGCTTGTCCTCCTCACCAGTAGTCTAGGAGGACACCCCAAGCTGCGCACCCCACCACCCGGCGCCCCCCCCCCCCCCCCCCCGCCCCCCCCCCCCCCCCCCGGTTCCCAGTTCATATCATGCTCAGAAGGGGTGGGAGGGATACCGTCCCCCCAAGCACCAGAGCACCGGGGTCCGTCCTCGGTTGATCCCGGTGCCAACTCCCTCAATAGCTCTCCCAACTCCCTCTATACAAGCGCCCTTTTCATCTCATCGGGAGGAAGTCCGCACCTTTGCCCCCTCCTATCTTTGCTCCAAACCTCTCCTATGCTACAGCTCCTATCCCATCCGCCTTGACGACTGTGCCACCCGCTGCCCCAGTATCTATTGCAACTTCTCCGCCTTCAACCTCTCCACCTTTGTCTCCTCATCCCTCTTCGCCTTCAACCTCTCCACCTTTGTCTCCTCATCCCTCTTCGTCAGCACCCCGCCCTCAGTCCATAGTCTTGATAGGGCCACCTGGGTCTCCAAATCCAAACCGCAGGTTTCCAAGAGCTAAGACAGCAGCCGAATTCAATGCAGCTATCACCAACCTGGATCAGGGTTTTCTTAGGCTCACCCGAGCCTACAATGAAACCGTTGAAGCCTTCCGTGACCTTCGCTAAGATTTTTGCCTCACTTTTCTCGACATCGACTCCCGCGACACTATCATCTCCGATCTCCGCTCGCAGATTGCTTCCATGACCACTCAACAGCACGACGCAGCTGCTAGTGAAGCTATCATCTCTAAGTTTCGCTCTCATATCACTACTTTGGAAGTGCGACTTCAAGTCGCCGAAGCCACTGTTACCCAGGAAAGAGCCGAAGCCGACCAACTTCGCCAATGGAAAGCCAGCATGGCTATTCTACTTCAGCCTCTACACCAACCTCCTTCAGCACCTTCTACCTCTATTGCGCCTACACCATCCTCCGCCAGTCATCACTCCACTCTCACCACCACTCCTCTCCCTTGACTTCTCATCCTCCACCACCTTTTTCCATTGTATATACCAGCTTTTCAATTACTTCAGTTTCTTTTGTCTTTCACATATCAGCATGTTTTTTCTCATTGCTCTCACCGAGGACGGTGAGTTCTCTTGTGGTAGGCAACTTGTAGAGGCACCCTTGTCGTGGGAACAATTCTAGATGACATGGCAAAAAGGAGGTGACTTCTTGGAGTGACGTGGCTGGACTTGGTGGATAGCCATCCACAGGACAGCTGGCAGATGCCAACTTGGACTTGGGCAGATAGTCGGCCATTGATGGCGACGTGCTAAGACTACCTACATAATGGACCACTAGAGTCGGGTACTCACCTGACACCAGCTATTTTTGGGGGGTTAGGTGAGGGGAGATAGACGAGGGGGGTTAGGCGGTGAGGGGCAAAATCGAGGGGGTGTGGGTTGTGGTGAAGGGCAAGGGCAAGGGGCAAAGATAGGGGGGAAGCAATGGGTGAGAGAGAGAGAGAGGTTAAAATCAAAATAAGATATAGAATATTGGTGAAGGGAAGTGAGGCAACAGGCTAAAAAAGGCGCTTTTTTTTCCTCTTTTGTATGTTTTTTTTAAAAGGGAAATTTTATATAGATAGAAGAAATAAAGAAGGGGAAAGGAAGAGAGACTAAGAGAAGAAATAAATAAATAAATAGAGAAAAGATGTATCTGTGTGGAATAATAAAGCCGTGAAAGAGGGGAGAGAAGAAAAGGAGGGGATTAAGTGGGTGGACGAGTGGCCGTTGATCAAAGGAGTAGCCGTTGATTAAGTGGGTGGAGGAGTAGCCGTTGATCAAAGGAAGCAAGGTTCCGTCAAGATGAGCGAGTTGAAGAGCGCATTGGGGAAGGATCTGCTTGATGATGTATGGCCCTTGCCAAGCTGGAACCAGCTTCTTGGCCCTTTCCAAAAATTTGGCCTGGTACAAGAGTATCTAGTCGCCGTCTTGGAACTGCGGTCTTTGAAGGCGACGATCATGCCAAGCTTTGCGGCAATGTTGCTCAACACTGAGAGCTTGGGCTGCCAAGAGTCTGGTCTCGTCTAGGC
Source organism: Cibotium barometz (assembly GCF_041138505.1). NCBI lineage: Eukaryota > Viridiplantae > Streptophyta > Polypodiopsida > Cyatheales > Cibotiaceae > Cibotium > Cibotium barometz. Next base: position 2,544,186 of record NC_141093.1, on the reverse strand, counting down.
GTGTTAAGCGGGATAGTGGAGCAATACACAAGGCAACAAAGCCAGGAAGCTTTGTGATGCCGACACGAGTAGAGCTTGTGTTAAATTCGAATGGTGAGATTGCTTTGAGACCATAAGCTAGCTGGAAAGGGGTGTGCTGTGTTGTAGCCTTGAAAGCAGTGCAATAAGCCAAGAGAGTGCCATATATCACTTGGCCCCATGTTTGCGGGTGAGAGTGACAAGTTTTTCGGACGAGAGTGCCCAAGACCTTGTTGGTGCTCTCGGCCTGTCCATTGGCCGTGGGGTAGTAAGCACAAGATTTTCGGTGAAAGACTTTGTATTGAGTGAAGAGATGAGAGAGCACTTTGTTGACGAAGTGTGAACCCCGATCGCTCTAGTGATTTCAAGCGGACACCCATACTTGCTGAAGATATGATCATAGAGAAATTTGGCCACTGTAGCTGTTGCGTTGTCCCTAGTTGTCTGGACGTTAACCCACTTGGTGGCGTAGTTTGTGGCGACATGGAGATATTTTGCTTGAGAGGGACGCACCATTGGCTCTATAGGCCCCACAAAAGCAATGCCCCACCGCTTGAAGGGAAGCCAGGCTAATGAGATGTGAAGGGGTCGATTCACTTGGCGAGAGGATTCCGGGCCACACCTTTGGCAAATGTCACAGTGTTGGACATGCAGATTGGCATCTTTGAACATAAATGGCCACCATAGGCTGCTCTGGAAGATTCGGTGTGCAGTGATGCGACCGGGATAGTAACCGCCAGATGGGCCACCATGTGCACCCTCCAAGATAGAGGGAACTTCATGTGGACTAACACAGCACTCAGAACACTGTCTGTGCTGGCTTTGTAGAGGATTCCTCCGATGAGTTGAAAGGGTCTACTCTTGATTAGGAGGCGCGTTTATCTCACGGTGTGGCCATGGATAGGTAGGAGCCTGTAGCTAGCAATTGAAGAACATCCCCATACCAATCGGAGGAGGCATCTAGTTCAAACAAGACACTACCCGGAAGATCATCAGAAATACCTAAAGCAGGTTCATTGGAGTCAATGGATGAAAGATGGACACTGTCTGTGCTGGCTTTGTAGAGGATTCCTCCGATGAGTTGAAAGGGTCTACTCTTGATTAGGAGGCGCGTTTATCTCACGGTGTGGCCATGGATAGGTAGGAGCCTGTAGCTAGCAATTGAAGAACATCCCCATACCAATCGGAGGAGGCATCTAGCTTAAATAAGACACTACCCGGAAGATCATCAGAAATACCTAAAGCAGGTTCATTGGAGTCAATGCATGAAAGATGGTCAGCCATGACATGATGTTTCCCGGTGCGCAGAAGGATGTCAAAGTTGAACTCCTAGAAGAGAAGGAGCGAACACCATACGCAACCAGTGACTTGAGGTTTGTTGAGGAGATACTTCAGGGCATGGTGGTCAGTGATGACAATGAAATGGATGCCCAAGAGATAATGGCGAAACTTCTGAAGCGCGTAGACTATTGCTAGTCCTTCTCTCTTTCTAGTGCTGTAATTCTGTTCTACTGAAGTCAGAAGGCGACTGGCATAGTAGATGTGTTGGTCCAAATTGTGCTCCTTGTCTAGCTGAGCGAGTACAGCACCCACAGCTATTCGACTAGCATCGGTGTGTACGTGAAAAATGAGGGACCAATCTGGGGACACTAGGATAGGGGCTTCTGTGAGACAATGTTTGAGATAAGAAAAGGCATTGGAGGTGGAAGAGGACTAGATGAAAGGAGTAGAGGGGCTAGTGAGCTTGGTGAGAGGAAGGGCTATGTCGGCATACATGCGGATGAAGCGGCAATGGTAACCCGTGTGGCCGACGAAGCTCTATGTGCCCCTGGGATTGATCGGAGGTGACAGATGAAGGATAGCCGCGATCTTCTCTGGATCAGGAGCAAGACCCTCAGCTGAAATGACGTGACCAAGCAACGTACCTTGAATGACAAGAAAGTGGCATTTGTTGGGATTGAGGCATAGCCGTAAGGCTTTGCATTTGTTGAAGATGAGCGCCAGCTCTGAGAGATGCTCGCTGAAGGCCTCTATGCGAGAAGAGAAGTGTGTGCCGTTGAAGTTGGTAAAGTCATCCACAAAGATCCACAGGAAGCTGAGGAGATAATCCTTGAAGATGCTTGTGACAATGGGCTGAAAAGAGGCCGGGGCATTGCAAAGCCCAAATGGCATTTTGTGATATCTGTAGGTACCCCACGGAGTCATGAAAGCAGTTTTGACCTTATCTGTCGGGTCAATGGCTACTTGATTGTAACTGCTGCTGAAGCCATCCATGAAGCTATACAGGGCATGGCCGGCGACATCTTCCAGGACCCTATCCATGAAGGGGATAGGAAAGCCATCCTTAATGGTGGCCTTGTTAACAGTGTGGAATTCCACGGGGACTCTGATCTTGTTGGTCTTCTTCTTGGGCGAGACGACCATAGGGGAAAACCACTCGGAATGCTCAACCAAAGAGATGATGCTGGCTGCATCCATTTTGTCGAGCTCGACTTTGACAGCCTGAGCATATTTGGGATTCAGTTTGTAGGCATGGCCACGTACTGGGCAGGTGCCCTCCTGGAGAGGAATGATGTGAACACCGATGTCAGCTGGGACACCCTCTAGGTATTTGTAGGACCAGGTGAACACGTCACGATAGGAGCGGAAGAAAGAAATGGCCTGCTCGAGGAGAGAAGGGTGACCCTGGAGCCAGGAAGCAAGAAGGATGGGCCAAGGATCATCTGGGTCGCCCAGAGACACCTCGTAGATAGGGTCTTGACAGGAGGGAAGGGTAATGGGACTGCCACTGCTGGCAGAGTGTTGAAGGGCAGAGGGATCATGAGAGGGCTTTTGGGCAACAGGAAAGTCCCCATATTTCTCATCCCACCATCCAGTGGGGAAATCATCCAGAGGCAATGCCGGGTTGCCACAGATGTGCTTAGCCTTTGGCGAAGGAGGTGGCCACCGAACAGCGACTGAAGACTCCTGATGCTGTGATGAAGTTGGAGAAGGGATTGGTGCCTTCTTCCCGTGGCGACGATCTTTGATAGGTTCTCCGAGACTGATGACCTGGATAGTGTCATTGGAAGGGTTGACTCTATGCTTTCGCTTTCAGCGACCTCTGAGAGAACTACCATGTAGCAAGAGAGGGTAGCCACGGCGTCTAGCCAATCCAGGATGTCAGCATCTTCAGTGTGAGAGAACTCTGTAGTGAGGGCATGAGAGTGAGACGAGATGGTGAATGAGCCCGCATTGCCTACCTTCGAGATTGAGTTCCCACTTGGCCTGTCCAGGAAGAGAAAGCCAAAGTGTATCCGAAACAACGCGTGCATGCCTTAACCATCGCCGGCCGATGAGAAGGGAATAGCTGCCCTGAATCTCTGGAAGGCGAATGACCACAAAATCCATTTTGAATTGGAGATCTTGCATTTCGACCAAGATTCTTTCCACAGGAGTCACAGCTCGTTGGTCAGGCAGGGTGATGGAGAAGTTGGCTGGTCTGCTCATGTGGAGGCCTAGAGCTTGCAGAGTGTACTCCAGCATGATGTTGACACCTGAGCCACCATCGATGATAACACCAAAGAGAGAGGTTCCTTTGACTTTTACAGTAAGACGAGTGCTCTTTTAGTCAGTTAAGGAAGAGGTGGCCTGAATCTCCAAACATGCAGATGGAGTAGCTAGACCCTGGAGTGGTCGGTCATCGCTGGCTAGCGGATGTTGGAGGGACCGGCCACCACCAGCTAGCACGGGGGGGTAAAGAATGCAGAAGAGCTTCAGTCTCAGCTCTGGCCTGGGGGCTGAGAGAGAGTAGATCATAGAGAGAGATATTGTAATGAGTGGTTTCTAGGAGAGCCTTCATGGACAGACAGGAACCCCCAAGGGTATTGGGATGGGCCAGAGGTTGGCCTTGGAGCTCCGCGACAGCATCTTGGAAAGCTTGGTCAATAACAGAGGGTGAAGGTGGTACAGAATCCTCTACAAAGAATGGAATGGAGCCCAAAGGGAGATTGGAGACAGCACGTTGGGCGTGAGCAAGGACGCCTAGAGTGGCGGGATTGGGTGAGGAAGCCACTTGTGGAATCACTATATTGGAAGAGGGGGAGGGAGCTTCATCAAGATGAAGTTGGTGGTGGGGAAGGTGAAGTCGGAGACCGGATTAGCCGAAGTGCTGGCCCTTTGCTTAGGACAGTCCCCGCTATAGTGGTCCTTAGCCTCAGGGCAGTGACAGCATGGAGGTGAGCCTTCGCGAAGTGAGCATCTGCCCTGGAAATGGCCTTATTCGCCACAACGATAGCGCATGATTGGGCCGATTGAGAGGGGGTCTATTGGGGCGTGGGTTTATGGAGGAGGGGTTGGCTGCGAAGGTGAGAGGATTCCCGGGTGGTGTGGAGATGAGAGGGGGAAGGGATTGGGACTGGCTCAAGGTGTACCCTGTAGGGGAAAGACGAGATGAAGCCAAGTGAGATGAGGTGGGAGCTTAGGGAGTGCACCAAGCTAGACTACTGTAAGAGAAAACAGTGTAGCTACAGAGGAAAACTAAGGGGCTAAGTGCTCCAGGATGAGATACAAAACTGATGATGAGGATGTGATATATATCTGCTCCCACCAGGAATGCGTATAGTATCCATGTAGTAGCCCTTGGTAGAGGTCGACCAAAAATAGCCTGTGTGAGGTGAGTAGCCGACTCCAATGGCTCATCAGGTAGGTAGTCTAAGCGTGTCTCCATCAATGGCCGACCGACTATCACCATCAATGGCCGACTATCTGCCCAAGTCCAGGTCGGCATCTGCCAGCTGTCCCATGGCCAGCTATCCACTGAGTCCACGTCACTCCAAGTCACCTCCTTTTTGCCATGTCATCTAGAACTGTTCCCACGACAAGGGTGCCTGACTTTGGAATAAAAGTCTGTCCAGACAACCATAAAAACCATATAATCTTGTGTGAACAAATTACAAAAGAGAAACCCACATGCAACATACCCAAGATGTGCCACTTGAACAAGGGTCCCATTTATTGATTCAGTTGCCCGCTTCATCAAATTGTTGTTCTGCTGTTGCAAGATGTTTGAACTGCTCTCTCTATTGACGTGCCAATGCCCTCTGCAGGTGCTAGCCATAGTACCAGCGATTTGTTGAGGCCACCCTGTGATGATTGTTGCTGTATGTGGAGATTCAGCTGCGTTTCCAGGAAGAGATGCGCCCTGAGCGAGAGCATGTGCGTAACACCACTGCGGCCTGGAGTGTGATATATGCAAGAACCATGGATCAGCCAGATACATGCCCAAAGTCAAGAAGGTTGTAGCCAATCCAAGCATCAATGGAAAGATAGCAGAAGAGGGCAAGAACAATATCAAGGGATGCAGTCAACAAGGTCCCGTCTCTTTCTCACTTGCCCCATTCACATTCATGGGCACCCTAGCCCTCTACGGACACATAATCTGCAAGGCTTTCCTTTGGCTTGTCCTCCGTATGAGTCCTTGGTCTTTACAACAAAACCTTGTTCTGTGATGACAGCTTCTATTGACCTTTGCTTCTTTTTTCTGCTTCTTTTTTCTTTCTGTAAAGAACTAATGACTCCCTCCAAGGTAGGATTAGGAATGTTCTTCAAGGTGGTCATTAGTTTGTCATACTCGTCGGGCATGTTTTAAAGACAAGCATTGCCATACCTACGGCTCGCTGAAGCTTCCGCTCCCCCCCTGCTCGCGCTGCAGCCTGCACGCACACCCCCCTCCCCGCCTCCTACCTCTGCTCATTCGCCCCCCCCCCCCCCCCCCCCGCCTCTGCTCATTCGCGCCAGCCCCCCCCCCCCCCCGCTCCTTCTCCTTCCCGCCCTCTCTCCCCTTTCTCCGTGACCCACCCCCTCCGCCTGCCTTCGCCCTCTCTCCCCCTTTTCGTGCTTCATCCCCCCCCCCTCCCTTTTCGCCGCCTTTGTTTTAATCCCTTCCCCTCATTTTCTTTCCGCCCCCCTTTGTTCTCCCCCTCCTCCGTCTTCCGCCTTTCCCCCTCCGCCCCTCCCCGCTCCGCCTTTTGTGCAGCTCGGTTCCTGCAGGGCTTTCCGTTTACGCTTCGCCTTCGACAAAGCTTCAGACACTGATGGAGGCTCCTCCCGCCCCACCTCAGAGGGACTCTTCCGCAGCCCCCTCACCCGCCCCTAAGGATACCCCCATCAGGCTTCCTCTTTCGCCGCCAGAAGAGGAAGCGAGCCTCGCCGCCGCAGAGGTGGAACGCCTCGAGGCACATTCCACCATCTGCCGTATAGTCATCACTCACCCCAGCAGAAGGGAGATCCGGGATCTTCTCCAGGCCCGCCTTCTTGCAGATGTGGGCAAGATCCTGGACGTTCAGCTACTGGGCCGCGGACATTACCAGATTGAGTTCGAGACAGCCCAGAGTGTGGCCCAGGTCCTAGCCATGAGTCCCCTTGACATCAGGGGCGCTCGGGCCTTCTTCAGACCTTGGCAGCATGGCTTCGACCCAGCAGCGGCCGAGCAGGGAGAGCGCCTATTCCATGTCACAGTTTGCTTCCCTGGACTCCGCCGCGAGTACCTTCCGCTCCTTTCTAGGATAGGAGCATTGGTGGGCTCAGTGCTTGAGACTGGCCCCACAGCAGCTTCAGTGGTGGCTAGAGCAGCTGGCCTGCCCTCGGTCAGAGTTTTGGTTCCTGACATCTCTCTTCCGAAGGTCATTCAGCTACCTAGGATAGGGGGGGGATGGATAGATCAGAGAGTGGAGTTCTCAGGGCTCCCGAACCAGTGTTTTGTATGCAGGCAGGTCGGCCACCTGGCCAAGGCCTGCCCTCGCAGGAGACCCCGACCTTCACCGCAGCAGCAGGCCCCGATGGCCCGCCCACAGATGCGGCTCGGCAGGTAGCCTCCGGGACACATGCTCAGCCCACAGAGACCTTGGATTGGCAGCCTCGACAGGGGCGCCGTAGAGGGAGACAGCCACAGCAGTAGGCCCAGAGGCCGATGCAGCAGCAGTCACAGTCTCAGCATCACTGGGTTCCAGTGAGGAACAGCTTTGCTCCCCTCCAGGAGGAGACCCCAGCGCACACTGAGGATTTGGAGATGCCAGCACCCCCTCCTTCGCCCCCACCCCCCCCCTCCCGCCTCGCTTCCACCTTCGCCTCCTCCCGTTCCCGCTCTCGTTCTGTCAGCGGCTCCTTCCCCACCCCCTTCTCCCCCCCCCCCCCCTCCCCTTCCGCTCGCCTTAGCTCCTCGGGAGGCCCTGGCAGTACCTTGGCGATCACCTGCTGTCCGGCGGGCACTGAGCACCGACCTTGCTCGAGCACCGTAGAGGAGACCTACCATGCTGATTCCGGCTTCACGGATATCCTCTATCCGCAATCGGCTGAGTAGGCTCGACACTAGACAGCGCTCGGAGGTTTTTGACTACTCCTTCACACGGCTTTTTGGAGCGGAGGGCCCCCATGAGCCAGCACCCATCAGAGTTCATGTGGTGATACCTCCGGCCCGAGGGGAGGAGGCACTTGATTCAGCGGTGGCCTTCTCCTTCCCTCTCTGTGGCACTAGCGATCGGGAGTGGACTTTGGATCTCGCTCTTAGCATACTGAAGACTCAGGCAGTTGAGTTTTCTCACCATGTGAGCGATCTGGAGGTGACAGATGTGATAGGCCGACTTTGGGAGCTGGCTCACTTCTTTGATTCCGGGAGTGCGGATGCCTCCGTGGTTCGCTACTTGGTGGTTCGCATAGTGGCAGATCTAGCACGCGACCCTGGATATGTATGTATACACGAGGTTGCTCTCTTTGAGAGGGAGGCAGTCGCCATGGGACACAGCCACTAGCACCTGATCCGAGATTCTTGCAGCACACCGAGTGGGCAGATTCGTAGCCGCTCGGATATTCTCCATCCAAGCCGCTTGCGAAGGCCCGCTGTATGGCTGAGACAGCCTCCACCATGAGGATCATCTCATGGAATGTACAGGGCCTTGGCGGCGCACACTATGTATGCTATCGTGGTTGCTTGAGGCAGGAGCTTCAGAGATACCTGGTTGGGGGCAGTATTGATATTCTGATGATACATGAGCACCATTTGAGTGAGAGCAGGATTCGGAGATATGGTTCCGTGATGCCTGGCAGATGGGACACATTTTGGTCTGCAGGGTTTGGCCCCTTGGGTGGGCAGGGAGGAGTATGTATGGTCATTGCGGATGTATGGCGGCAGGCCATTGTGGATCGCGGGGTCCTTGTGCCTGGTAGAGCACAGTATGTTATTCTGAGGATGCACGATGAGCTCTTTGGCGTGCTCAATGTCTATGCGCCTAACCATGCTAGTGCCAGAGCAGAGTTCTGGACCCTTGTTACAGATGCATTGCTCGAGGTTGCACATTGGTGTGTCGGAGGAGACTTCAACATGCTTGAGGACCCGGCCGATAGGGTGGGAGGCAGTCATGTTACAGTGCACAGCACGGAGCTTGCAGCTTGGGAGCGATTTTGCATGACACTACGGATCACTGATGCATGGCAGCATGAGGCTCTCTCTCGCTCTCAGGACAGTCTTAGTTTTTCTCGGTCGGATCGCCGGCAGGGAGGGACTAATCTATCACGGATTTATCGCTTCTATGTGGGCGACAGGTTCGGGGAGCGTGGGGGCTCCGTTGGCATTCTCGGTGGCACTTCTTTTTCGGACCATGCGCCAGTTATTTTGACACTTGAGGAGGGGACACGGGAGACCAGCTTGCAGTTGAGGATCCCAGAGAGGATACTTACAGATTCCAGTCTTTCTGAGGACATTGAGAGGATATGGCATGATAGCCAGAGCTCTGACCTGGATGCAGCAGGCCAGTGTGCCCAGGGACTCATCGAGCTCAGCTCTTTTTTGCACGCTGTAGCCTTGACACGGCTGGGAGAGACACGAGAGCGGGAGCGCCACTTGAGATGTAGCCTTGCTTCGCTCCAGCGCCTTCAGGAGCAGCAGCCTACATGTGAGTGGGTGGCGTCCCAGCTGAGCCAGGCACGCCAAGAGGTTAGAGAGGCAGAGGAGCAGAGACATGAGTTCTACTATCATCACCAAGCCTCACAGTGGACGCAGCTTAGTGATAGAGTGACTGGGGAGTTCTTTGAGATTATCGGACCCCGCCACGCTCGAGCAGGTGTACGCCAACTCAGAAGACAGGACGGCTCTTTAGCCACTGAGCCCGGGGAGATTAGAGCCATTGCCACTGAGTTCTATAGAGACATGCTCTCAGCGGAGCCAGCCACGGAGGCACGTGATGCTTGCAGACAGACTGTGTGGGCCCATGTGCAGAGGAGGGTCACAGATCGTATGCGCACAGCTCTGGGTGAGCCTCTTTCAGAGGATGAGCTTGTTGAGGCTTTGAGGGGCCTTCCGCGCCATAGTTGCCCTGGGGAGGACGGATTGACGCCTACCTTTTTTATGCGCTATTGGGACATTTTGGGGCCAGGCCTCCGCAGAGGCTTTCAGTATGTTTTGGACACTGGGGTGATGCCAGAGAGCTTTTCAGAGGGCTTGATCTTTCTTATCCCTAAGGGGGAGGGAGTGTCTGATGATATTCAGCAGTGGAGACCTATTACGATCCTCAATACTGTCTACAAGGTCCTGGCTAAGGCCTTGAGTTTGAGGATCCAGCCCTTCCTTGGGGAGTTGATTCATGCTACCCAGACAGGATTCGTCAAGGAGCGCAGTATCCTTGACAACATTTTCACCTTCTGGGAGGCGACGGCCCGAGCTAGATTTCTCGGCGAGGACCTGGTCGTTATGCTTCTCGATTTTGAGAAGGCATATGATAGAGTCGATTGGGGTTTCCTAGAGGGCACTATGCTTCGCCTGGGTTTTGAGCTAGTCTGGATTCGAGGGGTGGCGGCTCTATATTCCACAGCTCGTAGCCAGGTGCTGATGGCAGGAGGACGGGGGCCGAGTTTTGAGTTGACCAGATCAGTCCGTCAGGGGTGCCCTCTCGCCCCGTTTCTTTTTCTCTTCTTTGCTGAGGCTATGAGCATGTATCTGACAGCAGAGGAGGTTGGTTTGAGAGGACTCCAGCTCCCTGTCCGGGGTGAGGACCTGCTCGATTCTGAGTTTGCTGATGACACGGGATTATTTTTGCATGGCTAGGAGGCCAATCTTCAGAGGGCAGAGCAGTCGCTACAGGTTTTTGGTGCAGCTTCGGGAGCTTTGATCAATTGGCGCAAGACAGTGGCCTTTTGGATCAGTAGCACTCCCACTCCGGCATGGATCCCAGACCCGGGTTTTAGATGGATTCCTCCTGGCACAGCAGTGCGGTAGTTGGGATGCCAGATTGGACTTGATTTGTCACCTGAGCAGCACATCGCCCCGCTTCTTCTGAGCATTCGGAAGAAGCTTTTGTATTGGAGTACAGCTCGGCTATCCTTGGCTGGGAGGGTGGTGGTGACAAATCAGGTGCTTTTAGTGACCATGTGGTATATCACGTCTTGCTAGATCTTCTTGAGCTCTTGCATCAGCCAGGTACAGAGGCTGATCAGGAACTTTCTTTGGTCTGGGTGGGACGGTCAGCCAGCCCGGGCTAAGGTTGCTTGGGCAGTTATTACTCTTCCGCTGGCCCAGGGGGGCTTGGGCATTTTAGATCCAGTTGATCAGAGTAGAGCCTTATTGGGGAAGCTTATTGTTCGGGGGCTGCTTCGAGGCACTGAGCCTTGGAAGGAGCTTCTTTTTCAGCGACTGCTGTGCAGGCTAGGGCTCCTCCTGCAGGGGGCTCTTGGGCACCAGAGATACGATGGATCTTCATAGAGATGAGGAGGATAGGCCTCAGTAGAGGATGGGAGGACAGATTTGCCTTGAGCATCCTGCGAGCTTTGGGAGCTACTGAGACCGGGGCTTTCTGAGAGACCTCCTACTTGTGATGAGGAGCGGGCCAAACAGCCGCTCATCTGGAGCCCCGCGGTACGCACTGAGCAGGGTCATATGCTGGGTTCTCGGCCTCGTCTAGCCTGGACCATTGGCGGCAGGCCCAGCACGCAGTTTTGGAGACTGGCAGGCCTTCAGCAGTCTCACAGAGGAGGTCCAGGTTGAGAGGCTGAGTCACTTCAGAGGGGGGCTGATTATGAGGGATGACATTCAGGAGGCACTCACTAAGGAGTGGTTCACGCCTTTCAAGCCAGCGGCCCCATGGTGGATGGGAGCCTTTACACAGTTGGAGATCGTGATTGCTGTCAGAGCTTGCACTGAGGATGGTAGATGCCTCTACTATGAGATCCAGGATGAGGGCAGACTTCAGAGAGTGGAGGCGGAGTCGCCTCTGGTTGCAGAGTGCATCTTTCAGAGGATACGGGTAGTGGCCGCCGCCTCCCAGAAGTGGGATATTGATCCAGACCCTGCAGATGTGGACTCTGATTGGCGCATTTGGGCAAATGCTGCGCACCCCTTGGCCCGGCTCTAGTGGGACCCTGGGGAGTACGAGTGGCATGATCCTTATGCGTCTCCCGAGGCCCCAGAGATTACTTTTTTCCAGTACACTGTTCGGTTGGGGAGGCATATTTTGACTGCAAGGAGAATGGTCTCTCCAGCCGCATCGGAGCATTGGCGGCTACAGGGACTCTCACAAGAGTTCCTGGAGGATTTTTGGGCCAGGCTCTGGGCTAGTCGACAGGCACGTAGGATCTCGACTTTTGAGTGGCTGGTTGCCCACAGGGGCTCTGCAGTTGGCACCTGGCTTGTCTGCAGTGGTCTTCCGGCGGCCTGTGTCCGATGCGGCCACCCATTGGAGACACAGAGACACTGCCTATGGGACTGTCCACACAGGCGCAGCAGATTTGGCTGAGGATGCTGCGCATTTTGGCCCCCCTCTCTCCAGAGGGCATGTATACGTGGGGTGCCGCTGCTTGGTCGACATCGTCAGGGCCTGCTCTGGGATACGAAACGGAGCAGGACAACTAGGCCATCAGATTCATTAGGGGCCAACCTCGCCTTGTTCCTTCACCGGATTTCTCGTCTGCCGTCTGGACATAGGAGAGGGATTTACCATCTGGTTCACCTGGAGAGCCCGGTGTTTCAGGGCCTTTGAGGGGAGACTGGAGCCACCAGCAGAGACTGTTCGGGGAATCTGGCAGGAGCTGATCCACACCCTGGGAGGACAGTATGACCGCATCCCCGGGGCGACTCGGATGTGGCGATCACCACTTGGCGCAGCGGCCCCTTCTATACACTACACGCAGGTACCCCCCGCTGGCATTACAGGCCACCAGTTTGCCTTTTCCCCCCTCCTATTGTATGATATAGCTCTCAGTTATTTGCACTGATCTTTGTACCTTTTTGCACCTAGGGAGAGTCTCCCTAGCTGCCTTGTTGGATCTTTGCTCTGCCTTCTTATGAGCAGGAGAGTTTTTTTTGTAGCGCAGCGGGCGTTTTTTTAAACGAATGAAAGGATCTTTTCTCGAAAAAAAAAAAAAGACAAGCATTGCCATGGCATTCTCTTCAGTTATACTGGAGACTACACTACAGCTAGTTGAGTCATGAGACTCCTCGTCCGATTGATATATGCAGCTAGAGATTCTCCTAGCTACTCAAAGAAAGTGATTTTTTTTTTTTTTAAAATATAAGATATTTCAACCTGATGCTCGCTCGCTGAAGCTCCCGCCCCCCCCCCTGCTCTGCGCACCTTCGATCCCCCCCCCCTCCTCGCGCCCCTTCTCGCCTCTGCCCCCCGTTTGTCCCCTCTGCTCGCCACTGCGCCCCCCCCCCTTTCCTCGCTGCTGCGCCGCCCCCCCCTCCTTCAGCGCTTCTGCGCCTTCCCCCCCCCTCTTCGCCAGGTCGCCCCCCTCCCCGCTGCCGCCTTTCGCCCTCCCTCCCTGCTGCCGCCATTCCGCCCCCCCCCCCCCCCCCCCCCCCCCGCCTCTTCGCTTCTTCATTCTCGCCGCCTCTCAGCAGCGCCCCCCCCCCTTCCCTCTCGCGTTGTCGCCGCCTCCCCCCCCTCTGGGCCTCTCCTCCGATTTCCGCCCCCCCTTCCCTCCTCTGTCGTGCTGCTTCTTCCCTTAGGGGGTTTTTTTGTTTTTTTCCTTATCGTCACCCGTCCTTCCGCCTCTTGGTGTGCAGCCCGCTTCTTGCAGGGGTTTTCCGCTTTCGCCTCGCCTTCGCTTGAGCTTCAGACTCTGATGGAGACTCCTCCCGCCTCGCCTCAGAGGGACTCTTCTGCAGCCCCCTCGCCCGCCCCCGAGGTCATCCCCATCAGGCTTTCTCTTTCGCCGGAAGAGGAAGCGAGCCTCACCGCAGAGGTGGAGCGCCTTCAGGCTCACTCCACCATCTGCCGTATAGTCGGCACTCGCCCCAGCAGAGGGGAGATCAGGGATCTTCTTCAGGCCCGCCTTCTTGCAGATGTGGGCAAGATCCTGGATGTACAGCTCTTGGGCCGGGGACATTATCAGATCGAGTTCGAGGCCGCCCAGAGCGTTGCCAAGGTCCTTGCCATGAGTCCTCTGGATATCAGGGGTGCTCGGGCTTTCTTCAGGCCTTGGCAGCATGGATTTGACCCAGCAGCGGCGGAGCAGGGAGAGCGCCTCTTCCATATTACAGTTTGTTTCCCTGGTCTCCGCCGGGAGTATCTTCCGCTCCTCCCCAGGCTCGGAGCTTTGGTGGGCTCGGTTCTTGAGACGGGCCCCTCAGCAGCTTCAGTGGTGGCCAGAGCAGCTGGGTTACCTTCGGTCAGAGTGTTGGTATCTGACATCTCCTCCCTTCCTAAGGTCATTCAGCTACCTAGGATAGGGGGGGGTGGATAGATCAGAGAGTGGAGTTCTCGGGGCTCCCGAACCAGTGCTTCATTTGTAGGCAGGTCGGCCATTTGGCCAAGGCCTGCCCTCGCAGGAGACCTCGGCCCTCACCACAGCAGCAGGCCACGGATGGCCCGCCCGCAGATTCGGCCCGGCAGGCTGCCTCAGGGACACCTGCTCAGGCCACAGAGACCTCGGAGTGGCAGCCAGGACAGGGGCGCCGTCGAGGGAGACAGCCTCAGCAGCGCGCCCAGGTACCGCTGCAGCAGCAGCCACAGCCTCAGCCTCACTGGGTTCCCGTGAGGAACAGATTTGCTCCCCTTCAGGAGGAGACCCCTGCAGCGACCGAGGACCAGGAGATGCCAGCTCCCCCTCCTTCACCTCCCCCACACCCACCCCCTCCCACCGCCTCGCGTCCACCATCGCCTCCTCCCGCCCCCGCTCCGGTCTCGGCAGCGGCTCCCTCTCCTCCTCCCTCGCCTCCCCCTCCTCCCCCTCCGCCCGCCTCGCCTTCCCGGGAGGTCCTGGCAGTTCCCTGGCGCTCACCTGCAGTCCGGAGGGCGCTGAGCACTGACCTCGCTCGAGCATCACAGAGGAGACCTATGCCGATTAGGGCTTCACGGATTTCATCTATCCGCAGTCGGCTGAGTCGCCTCGGCATTCGTCAGCGCTCGAAGGCGTTTGATTATACCTTTACACGGCTTTTTGGAGCCGAGGGTCCCCATGAGCCAGCACCCATCCGAGTGCATGTAGTGATACCTCCGGCCCGCGGGGAGGAGGCACTAGACTCAGCGGTGGCCTTCTCATTCCCTCTTTGTGGACCTTGTGACCGGGAGTGGACTCTAGAGCTCGCTCTCAGCACGTTGAAGACTCAGGCAGTTGAGTTTTCTCATCACATGAGCGATTTGGAGGTTACAGATGTGATAGGCCGACTTTGGGAGTTGGCTCATTTTTTCTTGGATCCCGGGAGTGTGGATACATCCGGGATTCGGCATTTGGTCGTGCGCATAGTTGCAGATTTGGCACGCGACCCAGGATATGTGAGTATACATGAGGTTACTATGTCAGAGCAGGAGGCAGTCGCCATGGGTCACAGCCATTGGCGCCTGATCCGGGATTCTTGCAGTACACCGGGTGGGCAGACTCGCAGCCGTTCGGATGGGGACTACTCTCCATCCAAACCGCTTGCGAAGGCTCGCCGCACGGCTGAGACAGCATCCACCTCAGTAGGACATCCATGAGGATCATCTCATGGAATGTTCAGGGCCTTGGCGGAGCACACTTTATACGTTATCGAGGCTGCTTGAGGCAGGAGCTACAGAGATGCCTGGTTGGTGGCAGCATAGACATTCTGATGATGCAGGAGCACCACTTGGGTGAGAGCAGGATCCGGAGATATGGTTCGGTGATGCCTGGTAGATGGGACACTT
Organism: Cibotium barometz; assembly: GCF_041138505.1. Classification (NCBI taxonomy): domain Eukaryota; kingdom Viridiplantae; phylum Streptophyta; class Polypodiopsida; order Cyatheales; family Cibotiaceae; genus Cibotium; species Cibotium barometz. The sequence continues at coordinate 2,529,037 of NC_141093.1, read as the reverse complement.
TCTGGTCTGCAGGGTTTGGTCCTTTGGGTGGACAGGGAGGAGTATGCATGGTTATTGCAGATGCATGGCGGCAGGCCATTGTGGATCGAGGGATCATTGTGCCTGGCAGAGCACAGTATGTCATTCTGAGGATGCATGATGAGCTATTGGGTGTGCTCAACATCTATGCGCCCAATCATGCTAGTGCCAGAGCAGAGTTTTGGACTCAGGTTGCAGATGCATTGCCAGAGGCCGCACATTGGTGTGTTGGGGGAGACTTCAACATGCTTGAGGACCCGGCAGATAGGGTGGGAGGCAGTCATGTTACAGTGCACGGCACGGAGCTTGCAGCTTGGGACCGGTTTTGCATGTCACTGAGGATCACTGATGCATGGCAGCATGGGGCTTTCTCCCGGTCTCAGGACAGTCTTAGTTTCTCTCGGTCGGATCGCCGACAGGGAGGGACTAATCTATCTCGGATTGATCGCTTTTATGTGGGCGATTGGTTGGGGGAGCGAGGGGGCTCCGTCGGCATTCTTGCTGGCACCTCATTTTCAGATCATGCGCCAGTTATATTGACTTTGGAGGAGGGGACTCGGGAGCCCAGCTTGCAGTTGAGGATCCCAGAGCGGGTACTTGCAGACCCCAGTCTCGCTGAGGACATTGAGAGGATCTGGCAGGATAGTCAGTGCTCTGACCAGGATGCAGCGGGCCAGTGTGCCCAGGGACTCATTGATCTTAGCTCTTTTCTGCACGCTGCAGCTTTGACACGACTGGGAGAGATTCGAGAGCGGGAGCAACGGCTGAGACGTAGCCTTGCTTCGCTACAGCGACTTCAGGAGCAGCAGCCAGCATGTGAGTGGGTGGCGTCCCAGCTGAGCCAGGCCCGCCAGGAGGTTAGAGAGGCAGAGGAGCAGAGACATGAGTTTTACTATCGTCGTCAGGCCTCTCAGTGGACGCAGCTTGGTGATAGAGTGACTGGGGAGTTTTTTGAGATCACTGGACCCCGTCATGCGCGAGCAGGGGTTCGTCAGCTTGGTAGACCGGATGGATCGATAGCTACTGAGCTCGGGGAGATCAGAGACATTGCCACAGCTTTTTATAGTGACTTGCTTTCAGCGGAGCCAGCCACTGAGGATCGGGATGTATGCAGACAGACTGTGTGGGCCCATGTGCAGAGGAGGGTCACAGACCATATGCGCACAGTTTTAGGTGCGCCTCTGTCAGAGACTGAGCTTGCCGAGGCCTTGAGGGTCCTGCCGCGACATAGTTGCCCAGGGGAGGACGGACTGACGCCGGCCTTCTTTATGCGCTACTGGGACCTTTTGGGGCCAGGCCTCCGCAGGGGCTTTCAGCATGTTTTGGACACTGGGATGATGCCGCAGAGCTTTTCAGAGGGCTTGATCTATCTTATCCCCAAGGGGGAGGGAGTATCAGATGATATTCGGCATTGGAGGCCTATTACGATCCTCAATACTGTCTACAAGGTCTTGGCAAAGGCCTTGAGTTTGAGGATCCAGCCCTTCCTGGGGGAGTTGATTCATGCTACTCAGACCGGATTTGTCAAGGAGCGCAGTATCCTTGACAACATCTTTACTTTCTGGGAGGCGACGGCCCGAGCCAGGTTTCTTGGTGAGGACTTGGTCGTGATGCTTCTCGATTTTGAGAAGGCATACGACAGAGTCGATTGGGGATTCTTAGAGGGCACTATGCTACGCCTGGGCTTTGAGCCAGGATGGATCAGAGGGGTGGCAGCTTTGTATTCCACAGCTCGCAGCCAGGTGCTGATTGCAGGAGGTCGGGGGCCGAGTTTTGAGCTGACCAGATCAGTCCGTCAGGGGTGTCCTCTCGCTCCTTTCCTTTTTCTCTTCTTTGCGGAGGCTATGAGTATGTATTTGTCGGCAGAGGAGGTTGGTTTGAGAGGACTTCAGCTCCCAGTCCGGGGGGAGGATTTGCTTGATGCTGAGTTTGCAGACGACACGGGCTTATTTTTGCATGGCCAAGAGGCCAATCTTATTCGGGCAGAGCAGTCGCTCCAGGTTTTTAGTGCAGCTTCGGGAGCATTGATCAATTGGCGCAAGACAGTGGCCTTTTGGATCAGTAGTGCTCCCACTCCGGCATGGAGTCCGGACCCCGGTTTTAGATGGATTCCTCCCGGCACAGCAGTGCGGTATTTGGGATGCCAGATCGGCCTCGATTTGTCACCTGAGCAGCAGATTGCCCCGCTTCTTCTGAGCATTCGGAAGAAGCTATTGTATTGGAGTACAGCTCGACTATCCTTGGCTGGTAGGGTGGTGGTGGCAAATCAGGTGCTGTTAGCGACTATGTGGTACATTACGTCTTGCTGGATTTTCTCGAGCTCTTGCATCAGCCAGGTACAGAGGCTGATCAGGAACTTTCTGTGGTCTGGGCGGGACGGTCAGCCAGCTCGGGCAAAGGTTGCATGGGCAGTTATTACACTTCCGCTGGCTCAGGGCGGTTTGGGCATTATAGATCCAGTCGATCAGAGTAGAGCCTTATTGGGGAAGCTTATTGTTCGGGGGTTGCTTCCAGGCGCTGAGCCTTGGAAAGAGCTCCTCTTGCAGCGACTGCAGGCCCGGGCGCCTCCTGCAGGGGGTACTTGGGCACCAGAGATTCGCTGGATCTTCATAGAGATGAGGAGGACAGGCCTCAGTAGAGGATGGGAGGACAGATTTGCTTTGAGTATCCTGCGAGCTTGGGAGCTGTTGAGACCGGGGCTCTCTCAGCGGCCTCCTTCTTGTGTTGAGGAGCGGGCCAGGCAGCCGCTCATCTGGAGCCCAGCGGTTCGTACAGAGCAGGGTCATATGCTGGGTTCTCGGCCTCGTCTAGCCTGGGGACCTTTAGCGGCAGGCCCGGCTCGTAGTTTTGGAGACTGGCAGGCTTTCTGCAGTCTACCAGAGGAGACCCAGGTGGAGAGGCTGAGTCACTTCAGAGGGGGATTGATTATGAGGGATGATATTCAGGAGGCACTTTCAGAGGAGTGGTTCACACCTCTCGAGCCAGTGGCCCCACGGTGGATGGGAGCCTTTACACAGTTGGAGATCCTGATTGCTGTCAGAGCTAGCACTGAGGATGGCAGATGCCTCTATTATGAGATTCAGGATGAGGGCAGACTCCAGAGAGTGGAGGTGGAGTCGCCTTTGGTTGCAGAGTGCACCTTTCAGAGGATTCGGGTAGTGGCTGCCGCTTCTCGGAAGTGGCATATTGACCCCGACCCTGCGGACGTGCTCCCGGATTGGCGCATCTGGGCATATGCAGCGCGCCCCTTGGCCCGGCTGCAGTGGGACCCCGGAGAGTACGAGTGGCATGATCCTTATGCATCCCTTGAGGCCACAGAGATCACATTTTTCCAGTATACTGTTAGGCTGGGACGGCATATCTTGACGGCGAGGAGGACGGTGTCTCCAGCGGCAGCGGGGCATTGGCGATTGCAGGGACTATCACAGGAGTTCCTGGAGGATTTCTGGGCTCGGCTCTGGGCTAGTCGACAGGCCCGCAGGATCTCGGCTTTTCAGTGGCTGGTCGCCCACAGGGGCTCAGCAGTTGGCACTTGGCTTGTTTACAGCGGTCTTCCGGCGGCCTGCGTCCGATGCGGCCACCCTATGGAGACACAGAGACACTGCCTGTGGGACTGCCCTCAGGCACAGCAGATTTGGCTGCGGATGCTGCGTATTCTGGCCCCCCTCTCTCCAGAGGGTATGTTTACGTGGGGTGCCGCTGCTTGGTCGACTTCGTCAGGGCCTGCTATGGGCTATGAGATGGAGCAGGGCAGTCAGGCCATCAGATTTATTAGGGGCCAGCCTCGCCTGGTTCCGGCACCGGATTTCTCGTCCGCCAGCTGGACACAGGAGAGGGATTTACGATGGGAGCTCCTCAGCAGCCTCACCATCTGGTTCACCTGGAGGGCCCGGTGCTTCACGGCCTTTGAGGGGAGATTGGAGCCACCAGCAGAGACTGTTCGGGGTATTTGGCAGGAGTTGATCCACACCCTGCGAGGACAGTACGACCGCATCCGGGGAGACTCGGATGAGGCGATCTTACGGCGCCAGGCCTTTCATACCACTTGGCGCTGCGGCCCGTTCTATACCCTACACACGGGATCCCCCCGTTGGCACTACAGGCCACCTGTTTGGCTCTTTCCCCCCCCCATTGTATGATTTAGCCGCTCAGTCCTTTAGGCTGATGCTTGTATTTTGCAGCACCTAGGGAGAGTCTCCCGGGCTGCCATGATGTATTCACTGCTCTTCTCTCTGGTAGGAGCAGGAGAGATCTCTTTTGTAGCCCTCCGGGCGTTTTTTACATAACTAATGAAAGGATCTTTTCTCGGAAGAAAAAAAAGAAAAAAAAGAAAAAAAAAAAAAGAAAGTGATTTTTAAAGATAGCTTTGAGTTTTTAGCACTGGCACCTAAAAGCAAATCAAGTTTTGCCTAAGCTTCAACAGGTGATTCTAGATTAGAAATGTGTTGCAAATAGTCATCACCCAAGGTAAGAGCAATGATAGCATATGCCCTCTCTGCTCTAATAGATCCTATTGTGTTCTGGTCTCTTCATCATTGGTTGCATAAGCATTGGAGGAAGAGGTCGCACTAATAGTGCTGTCCACCAAATCCCACAGAGATTGCACTGGTTTGTCACCAAACCCCATAGATTTTCTTTCATCAAACAAAATTTTATCTTAATTTGCCAAGTGTGAAAACCTTGGCCATTAAACTTGTCTATGGACATGTGAAAACGTATAGCTGCAGAGAAAATAAAAGATTTTCGCTTCACGCATTAGGGTTTTTTGAAATTAGGGGTTTTAAACATGGGGGTTTTCATAAATGATGAGTAGCAGGCTGTAGCAACCCTTTAATGCTTGATATATGCTCAATTTTGAAAAATGATGGGGGATTTAAGATTAATGCTCTAATTAAGCAAGATTTTGCAGGCAATTAAAAAGCCCCAAAGATTGGGACTTCTTGGAAGGCACGATGGCATGTATGGGGTTTTCGCAAGACTAGATTAGAGGGGTCTCATGCCGGTATAGGAAGGCCCATAGCACAATTTTGGGATGTGGGGGACACGGTGAGCATTTTCAGATTTTCCATTGGGTGTGGCATAGATGCCCCCTAGCCCCCTTACTATACGTCATAGTAGTAGAGGCTATGAGCAAGTTCATTCAGGCTACCCCAGGAGTCTTGGACCTTAGTTTGCCTCTATGTAGAGAGGGAGAGTTATTGTGCTGGCTAGATTTAGGCCACTCTACAGCTTGGCTGACAGGGTCCAGGAGGATGCAGTTGTGTTAGAGAACCATTTTGAGCATTTATCTCAGCAGCCCCTCAATGGTGATGGCCCCCCCTAGTACCTTCGAGGAATCTTCCCCTAACCCCACTTCTAGAGACCGTTACATCATCGAGATTCCCCTCCAGGCTTTCAGGTTCCCAAGGGGCCAGCTGACCCTCCACAGCCAGGGATGGACCTGGACTCTCAGCCCTCACCTTCCCCCCACCCCCCCCTCCCGCAAGTGAACCCATCTCCCCCTTTCCCCCCATCATAGCCCTTGCCCATCCCTCACCCTCACCCTCCCCCTCCCCCCCCCTCCGCCTCCCCCACCCTCTGCTCTGACCCTCCCCCTCTAGCTCCCTCGGCTTCGGCTGCACCGGGACCCCCTACTCCCCCTCCTTCAGCCTCTCCAGAGTACTCGCGCCACCCCTGGACTGCTCCAAACCCTGGAGCGGAGATAGCCTGCTAGTTCGGTCCGCCATTTGATCCATCGTTTTTCAGAGCTAGACTCCGATAGAGATGACCATCCCTGCCTCTCCGGTGCGGGCTCTCCCTCCCAAGTTGCCAGGACGCCCCCCTAGGGTGCTGGGGTAGCCAGTTGATTACAGCTTCTTCCGGTGTCTCCCCTTGGAAGGCACTGGCATGTTCGAGGAGATGGTGGCTCCCATTCGCATATGTGTGGTGCTATATCACTCCAGACCGTCCACCCCAGTGAGTTGTGTGGTGATCTTCTCCTTCTCAGAGTGCAGCACAAGGAACGGACTGGAGCATGGAGTCAACGTCCACCATCACTATTGAGAGGCAAGCCATAGAGCTCTCGCATCATCTGCACGACATGCATATCATTGGTGTGGTGACCCACCTCTAACCTTTCGCTCGGATGGAGTTGGCTGCATCAAGCCTTCGGGACGAGGCAAGGGAGATGGTGTCCTCCAGCCTGGAGGTGCTTCTTTTTGTATTTCTTCATGTTTCAATGGCAGTACCACTTCCCTCCTACAGATACCTACATTGTGACAAGTGGAGTCTAGAGTAAGCATCGATCAGAGTGGCTACACATGGAGGCCAGGATACGTGCGCATCTGGCGCAGCTTCGCCCCAAGACCGACAATGATTACTCTCCATCAAAACCCACGCTTGAGACTCTTTGAGTGGAGGGCAGCTCAAATAGTTCCGCTTCCCACCGATCTTAACTACACGGATAGTTTCATGGGAAATCTAGGATCTTGGGGGGGCGCAATGCTTTGAGAGGGGTGGTGTCCTCAAAGAAGAGCTCCACAAAGCGGCAGTTGTGGTGGATCCATTAATATTCTCTTCATTCAGAAGCACCATCTTTCATAGGGACATACCCGCCGCTGCGGGAAGATCTTGCAGGACAGGAGTCACACCTTCTGGTCCCATTTTCGCCCCTTTGGGACCCAAGGTGGAGTATGCATTTCCATTAATGAGCAAATGTTGCCTACAATGGTTGACTTGGGTACCATTGTCACTAATTGTGTGCTCAGTGTCTGACTATCAGGATTGGAGAGGACGTTGTGGGCTTCCTAAATGTATACGTGCTGAACATTGCAGCAGGCAAAGGCACCTTCTGGAGTACAGCTCGTCAGTCCATGCCGCAAGCGGATTTAACTAAGTTGAGACCTTTGATTTTGATCTGAGGATTAAGAATTCAAAATTTGAGCCATGAGCAGTTTTCTTTCCGCCCAAGAGATCAGATCGAAGGGGCTGCGTCTTCCCATCCGTGCACAGCAGGAGGTGCTCGATTCTGAGTTCATCGATGATACGGCAGCATACCTATGGGGGGACGAGGGAAACCTCCAGAGATTTGCAGGCGATTGAGATTTTATGTCGTGCATTAGGAGCACAATCAACTAGCACAAGTCGGGTTGGCTCATCGCCTACCGTGACTTGGCATCCAGTTGAGGCTTTATCTCCAATGCCAAGTTGGCATTGACATCTCCCCGGAGGAGCTAGCCTCTCTTCGTCTGAGCATTCGGAAGAATTTGCTTTACTAGAATTCTACCAGAGGCTTTCCTTAGCTGGCTGGGTTGTGGTGGCGAACCAAGTTCTTCTTGCCACCATGTGGTACATCACCCTCTTGCTGGTCCTTCTCCCGGGCTCGTATTGGTTAGGTTCAACGGAACCTTCTGTGGGCCGACAGTGACGGAAGACCTGCTCGGGCCAAGGTGGCCTGGAGAGTGATCATCCAAACGAGATGTAGAAGGGGCCTGGGTATCATTGACCCCTCCATTTAAATCCGTGCCTTGTTGGCCAAGTTTATTGTTTGAGGTCTTCTTCCGGGTGGTGAGCCTTGGAAGGACTTCCTCCTAGCTAAGATCTCCGTGCACACCCCGATCATTGGAGGCCCTTGGCCTTAGAGCATGTGATGGACTTTCATAGAGATGCAAGCACAAGGCTTTAGCCCAGCATTTGAGGATAGATTTGCAACCAGTCTCTTGCATGCTTGGGATCATCCTGCACTAGTCAACTCTAGTAGCTTCCGAGGAGTGGCTTCGTTTGCCTTTTATCTAAAATCCCATTGTCCATTTGCCTCGTGGGCATATGCTCGGGGCTCTCTCGCATGTATCGTGGGGAGATCCTAGCATGGGCTCCGCTAGGTCACTTAGAGATTGGCTTACATTCAAATGCTACCCAGTGGCTGAGGAGAGAGGCCTTATTGTGATCCGGGACAAAGACCGACTTAGCCTTGACATCGACTTGGCCATCCCTCCGGAGTGGTTGGTCCCGATACCGGACCCTCCTCCCCCTCCCATATAGTGACTGGGAGACTCGCCAAGGTGGCTAGAGAGAGACTCTAGCGGTTATGTATGTAGGAGGACCGGCCTCTCACAAGTCTCCGGTGGGACCCAGGAGAGGGGTCTCTCATCTTCACATTTCTATAGTACTAGTCCCAGCTCCATCTACAGGTCTCTCACCTTCACAATTCTACAGGACTATTCCTTTACGTCTCTCGCCTTCAAATTTCTACAGTACTAGTCCCAACTCCATCTACAAGTCACTGGTCACTAGGTTCTTGCCAGAGACGGGAGATTTGCAGTAGTATAATTGCGCACATATGGAGAGCTCAATGCAACAAAGCCATCAAAGGCACCCTCAACCTGCTAGCGGAGTCCATCCAGAGAATCTAGCTCGATATCATTCATACCCTTCGTGGTCAGTGGGAGCAGCTTCAAGCTGGCTCAGACCGCATGTGGAAGCATCGGGAGGCCTTCCTGGAGGATCTGGCATCATGGTCCCTTTCTCACTAACAGCGGTGGCAAGCCCACTTGGCACTTTAGACCACCTACGTGGTTGTTTCCCCCTCCCCCCATTGTATGAGATAGCCTTCTCCTCCTAGAGCGGCCAGCCGGAGGAGAAGAGCATCCTCCCCTTTTACGCATCTTGACTCTTGTTTTCCATTTGAAAACAAGTTTGTATGTCACCATTTTGGTTGTTTTCTCGATAACTAATAGAAGGATGTTTTTCCCGGAAACAAAATCCTGATGGTCACCCACTGAGGTCCTCCGGTAGCAATGTTGCCTGAGTAGACCATTGTCGGCAAATGCTGCTCATTGACAGATATTCATACTCCACCCTATGTCCCAAAGGGGCCAAAAGAATAGGACCAGAAATTGTAACTCGTAGGATCTTCCCATAGTGGTGGCGGGTACGCCCCTCTGAAAGATGGTGCTCCTAATTGAATGAAGAGAATGTCAATGGGTCCACCAATTGCTACTCTGTGAAGGTTCTTTTGAAGGACACCACACCTTTGAAAGCATTGTGGACCCCCCAAACCCTAAATGTTCCATGAGACAATATGTAGACAATATGCATAACTAAGTTCTACGGGAGGCAGAACTGTCAAAACTTCCCTCCACTCAAAGAGTCTTGGCCATGGGTTTCGACTATCAATCCTGGGGCGAAGCCACGCTAGATGGGCACGAATCTTGCCCTCCATGTGAATCCCTTTCCAAGGCGTGGAGTATGCATACTTTGGATTCCACCTGTCCCAATGCAGGTATCTGTAGGAGAAGGGGAGGTGTACAGCCACTAAAACATGAAGAAACACAAAAAGAAGCACCTCCAGTGATATGCAAATCATGCAAATGGTGTGTGAGAGCTCTATTGCCTACTCATGAATAGTGGTAGACACAGACTCCATGCTCTAGTCCGTCCCCAACACGTGCTACATTCAGGAGGAAGGAGAAGATCATCACGCCACTCTCTAGCGTGGAAGGTTTGGAGTGATGTAACACCACACATATACAAATGGGATCCACCGTATCCTCGAACATACCAGCTCCTACAACGAGAAGGCATCGGAAGAAGTCCTCAACTGAGTACCCCACCACCCAACATCCTGGGGGCCGCCTGGCGATTGTGTGAAGGGAGAGCCGGCACCGATGGTCATCTCTACCGGCTCCATGAAGTGATGGATCAAACAGCGGACTGAGCTAGCCGGCTGCCTCTGCTCTGGGTCTAGCGCGGCCGTAGGGCGGCAGGAATGCTAGGGGGGGATGATGTGGAAAAGGGCTGAGAAGGGGGCCTAGGGGGGGAAGGGTTCACCTGTTAGGAGGGGAGAGGCAAGCGCTGCGAGATCGGGTCCACTGAAGTCTCTAAAGGGTCTCAGAGCCTCACGGGAATCTGAATGCCTCGAGAGGAGTCTCAACAAGGCAACAGTCTCCATATAGGGAGGGGCGAAGCTGGGTTCCGTGAGGATACTGGGGCGGCCCATCACCATCGGGAAGCTATTGAGATAAATGCTCATAACGGTTCTCTCATACAACTCTATCCTCCTGTGCTGACGTGCCTGGCAATGCCACTCTGCTCTGGAAGTCAACCGGTTGTTCCGCCCTTGCCAATTGTCTGCCACTCTCCTGGAGAGCTATTGAGGGGTGTCTTGAACCACCCTGGGGCGCTTGTGAGACAGGCGGAGGGTCCTGATGAAGAGGCTGGTGCAGAGGGTGTATAAGTGGGTGCTGACAAAGCCGGGGGAGAGGGTGTAGAAGTGGTGGCATGGCGGGTGTGACAGAGTGTGCCCTGTGGTGCCGAAGCTCCGGGAAGACGAAGGAGAAAGGTGATGAACGGAGCAAAAAGGAGCGTGAAGCGAGAAGTGGCCGACTTTTTGAATTGGGTGGTGAAGCGGTTGCTTCGACCCCCCTGAAGGTTAGTGTATATGAGTTTGGGAAAGGGATAGGGTTTGACTAGGCAAAGGCATAGAAAAGCATCGGCAAGAATGGGGTTGGGAATGGATGGTGATGAGGGGGGTTCTCTGAGAAGAAAGAAATAATGAAGAAGGCAGAGGATTTGATGAAAGCGAGAATATTTTGAATGTTGGGGATCAAGGTAAGCCTTGCACTGATCTATCAAGGTAGTCAATGGTAAACCACAGGAGGAAGGTGTCGTAGGTTGAGGAACGGATGGAAAGTGTAGATCATGAGTAAGACTATCAGGGTTAATGTAGCCGACCGAGAGGTGAGGAAACTGATGACGATAGGCACAGAGAAGGGGTTCATCAATGGTGGGAAAGGCTAGAGATTGGAGAGCTTGACAATTCAGGGTAGTGATTTCGGGAGGAGAAAAAATAGAATTGAACTAGGGACGGGGAGAAAAGTCAGAAATTTGAATTGTGAAAGGGGGAAGGGATGTGCGTGGAAGAGACGGGGATAACTTACTGGGAGTTTTGGGTTGGCTATGGGAGGGAGCCTTCTCAGTGCGGATGAATCAGATGCCGACGAAGAACTAGAGTGGCCTCCATGAAGTGGGCGATAGGCCTCACCGGAGGAGGAATAATTGTGAGAGGAGGAGATAGAGTCGGAGGTTGCAGAGGAGGGTGGCTAGCAGAGGGGGGTTGTGCTCACGAGGATACCATAGATGTAGCGGGATTCGCTGTCATGTTTGGCACGTAGCAGATGTGATGGTCGGATGTGTTGGTGCGCCCGAAGATGATGAACAAGTTGTTTGAGGACACCTCCAAGCAAGTTCCCTAAAAAGAGAACGCAATGCTTTTATTGGCAAAGTATGGAGTGGGAGCCAAGTTTTTTTTTTTTTTGGTTAATATGGCAGGTGAGGGGATGGGCGGGAGGCGAGGGCTAGGGGGTGGACGGAAGCGAGGCGAGGGAGGGGGTAGAGGGGAGGGTGATGGCAAGGGAAGGTAGATGAGGGGGGTAAGCAGGACGGCGAAGCAGGGGGTAAGTAGACGAGGGGGTAGAAGGGACGGTGAGGGTGAGTGAAGATAGGCGAGGGGGAGATCAGCGAGGGGAAGGCAGCGAGGGCGAAATCAGCAAGCGGGATAGGCGAGGGGAGATAGCGGGATGGCGAGGGCGAGTGAAGATAGGCTTTTTTTTTGGGTGAATAATAAAGGTGTGGAAGAGGGGAGAGAAGAAAAGAAGAGGGGATTAAGTGGGTGGAGGAGTAGCCGTTGATCAAAGGAAGGAGGGTTCCGTCAAGATGAGCGAGTTGAACAGCGCCTTGGGGAAGGATCTGCTTGACGATGTATGGCCCTGGCCAAGGTGGAACCAGCTTCTTGACCCTTTTTAGAAATTTGGCCTGGTACAAGAGTACTTGGTTGCCGTCTTGGAACTGCAGTCTGCGAAGGTGACGATCATGCCAGGCTTTGCGGCAATGTTGCTCAGCACTGAGAGCTTGGGCTACCAAGAGTCTGGTCTCGTCTAGGCGTGTTAAGCGGGATAGTGGAGCAGTACATAAGGCAGCAAAGCCAGGGAGCTTTGTGATGCCGACACGAGTAGAGCCTGTGTTAAATTCGAACGGTGAGATTGCTTCGAGACCATAAGCTAGTTGGAAAGGGGTGTGCTGTGTTGTAGCCTTGAAAGTAGTGTGATAAGCCCAGAGAGTGCCATAGATTGCTTGGCCCCTTATGTGCAGGTGAGAGTGACAAGTTTTTCGGAGAAGAGTGCCCAAGACCTTGTTGGTGCTCTCGGCCTGTCCATCGGCCCTTGGGTAGTAAGCACAAGATTTCTGGTGAAAGACTTTGTAGTGACGGAAGAGATGAGAGAGCATTTCGTTGATGAAATGTGTACCCCGATCGCTGGTGATTTCAAGAGGACACCCATACCTGCTGAAGATCTGCCAAGATAGAGGGAACTTCATGTGGACTAACACATCATCTCAGAACAGTCTGTGTCAGCTTTGTAGAGTTGTCCTCTGATGAGTTGAAAGGGTCTAGTCTTGATTAGGAGGCGGTGTTTATCTCGCGGTGTGGCCATGGATGGGTAGGAGCCTGTAGCTAGCAATTGAAGAACATCCCCATACCAATTGGAGGAGGCATCTAACCTTAAATAAGGCTCTATTTGGAAGATCATCATAAATACTAGAAGCAGGTTCACCGGAGTTGATGTGTGAAAGATGGTCAGCCATGACATGATGTTTCCTAGGGCGCAGACGGATGTCAAAGTCGAACTCTTGGAAGAGAAGGAGCCAACGCCATATGTGACCAGCGACTTGAGGCTTGTTGAGGAGATACTTCAGGGCATGGTAGTCAGTGATGACAATGAAATGGACGCCCAAGTGATAATGGCGAAACTTCTGAAGTGTGTAGACTACTGCTAGTCCTCTCTCTGTAGTGCTGTAATTCTGTTCTGCTGAAGGTAGAAGACAACTGGCATAGTAGATGGGCCAATGGAAATTGTGCTCCTTGTCTGGCTGAGCGAGTACAGCACCCACATCTGTTAGGCTAGCATCGGTGTGTACTTGAAAAATGAGGGACCAATCTGGGGACACTAGGATAGGGGCTTTTGTGAGACGACGTTTGAGATAAGAAAAGGCATTGGAGGCGGAAGGGGACTAGATGAAAGGAGTAGAGGGGCTAGTGAGCTTGGTGAGAGGAAGGGCTATGTCGGTGTACATGCGGATGAAGTGGCGATGGTAGCTTGTGTGGCCAACGAAGCTCTATGTGCCCTTGGGATTGATCGGAGGTGAAAGACAAAGGATAGCCACGATCTTCTCTGGATCGGGAGCAAGACCCTCAGCTAAAATGACGTGACCAAGCAACGTACCTTGAATGACAAGAAAGTGGCATTTGTTGGGATTGAGGCGTAGCTGCGAGGCTTTGCATTTGTTGAAGATGAGCGCCAGCTGAGAGAGATGCTCGCTGAAGGCCTCCATGTGAGAAGAGAGGTGTAAGTTGGTAAAGTCATCCACAAAGATCCACAGGAAGCTGAGGAGATGATCCTTGAAGATGCTTGTGACGATGCGCTGAAAAGTGGCCGGGGCATTGCAAAGCCATTTTGTGATATCTATAGGTACCCCACGGAGTGATGAAAGCGGTTTTGGCCCTATCTGCCGGTTCAATGGCTACTTGATTGTAACCGCCGCTGAAGCCATCCATGAAGCTATACAGGGCATGACCGGCGACATCTTCCAGGACCCTATCCATGAAGGGGGTAGGAAAGCCATCCTTAATGGTGGCGAAAGTCATGGATCTGGTCATTATGATTAGTCAGGGAGTTGCTCAGTGGTGCCGTCTTCAAGACATGCTGGAGTCATGATACATCCCCCCTAGCATAGAGGTTGGACAGTGCTTGGGAGATTATTGCTAGTACTACAGCCTGGCACATTTGGAAGGCTATTGAGGGCAATTTGGTTTATGAGTCATATTGCATTTGCAAGATTTGGAGTGATATCATCCACATCCTCATGGCCAGTTGGGCCAGAATCCAGGGATCCTCCAAGGATGCAAATAGAAAGTACGTGCAGTTAATTAGAAGAGGAAGATTACGGTGTTTTTTTCACTCCCACTTATATGGAACCTTGTTGGCAGCACAGTACCGGATTAGATTTCCCCTTTGTTTGGTTTGGAATGCTCTTGCCAAGGAAACCATTTTGTGTATCATGGATAACCTCCTGCAAAATTGGCTGTAATATCAAGCTATCTGCTCTTACAATGAATTTGTGTGCTGTATAGGCCTCCATTGTTTTATCCTCATCTTGTTACATCCTTTAGGGATAAGATGAATCACACCCTCAGTGAAAACAGATGGCCTATACTTGTTGCCACACTTCTCCTGAAAGACCGATGTGTTTTGTGTCCCAAAATCAACCCAAAATGCCAAGTAGGAGGATTGTCTCCACAGGGCACATAAGCTAGTTCTGGGACTGCTCGTCTCGGTTGATCAGTGGAAAATGGGGCATCTACAGAAGCTCTCATCTCCTGTGTAATCAAAGGGCGTACTTTGCTATGCTTTGTCCCTTTCTAGGGTATGTGCCTCAGCTGCTAGTAACTCAAAGAAATCCTTGTACCTTGTTTTTTATTCCAAGGGATTGATGTTTGTGAATAAATTATAACATTGTTTTTTCCCAATACTGATAAAAACAATGCAAAGAAAAGAGTTCCTTTAGTATTTCACCTTTTTTTTTCAGAGAACCCTCAAAGTGAATATAAGATAAATCAGTGGTTTCATTAAAAAAAAGTTCACTTTTTTCGCTTCTTGGATTCGAACATGGTCTCACTATTATTTTTATTCCTAGAAACTATTTGAGAAAAACCCATCATCATAATTCTTCTAGATTTGCAATAATGGTTTAAGACCACTTGCTCACACGCACCAACGCATGCTTTGAGTGTGAATGCACATTCATGTTTTTGTGGAAGAGGGGAAAAGGAGGACAAAGAGAGTTGTTTAGACATGCATTAAAAAACTACCAGAAAGAGATAGGATGTTACCACTTTGAATTGACACATTGTAAGGAACACCTGAGAAGTTGATGTTTTTGTAGGATACAACAATATTGTATAGTCCTCCTGACTTTGGTGTATAAGTGGCAACATAACCATTCACACCATTGAAGGTAAAGTTTGTAATATCCGCACCAAAATTTGTGTATATTATCATATTTAAAAAGTTTAAGTTTGCTTTCCTTGAATTTCCATAGGAATCTTTGAAAAGAACTACAACATCGTTTGGAACACCCTTTGTTGCCAAGGGAGTCAGC
Source organism: Cibotium barometz (assembly GCF_041138505.1). NCBI lineage: Eukaryota > Viridiplantae > Streptophyta > Polypodiopsida > Cyatheales > Cibotiaceae > Cibotium > Cibotium barometz. The sequence goes on along the minus strand of NC_141093.1, from coordinate 2,513,827 downwards.
CCAACCCCACCAACTCTTGAATAGCTCATGTCAATGGAGGCTACAAAAGTGTTCCACATTAAGAGTGTTCTCAGCTACTATATTGACCAAACATATGAAATTATAAAACCATAACAAATGTCATAGGTTTCAATTTATCTACTTGTTAGTCTATGAAGAAAGGCCTCTCATCCATCTTTCTGAATTCAAATGCACTCTAGATTCTAACAAAAAAGTGTTTGTGGAGGTGTGAGTCTATACAAAAGGTATAATAGTTATTTGGCTTGGTATGTCAGTTTGAAACAATTGAAATATGTGCGTGTGAGTACTAAGTTGGATGGAAAAATTTATCAAGGATGAGAAACTTGTTGATCCAAGAGACCTCTATGACATCACCATAGCAAAGGAAACAAGGAAAAAAAGGGTGCTGTGTCATCTGCAAACTTTCACTCAAGGAGTTCCCCTGTTCTTTGGATGGGAAGCCTTGAGGAGATCACCATACGGAAGGACACAAGGCCAGATAGTCTGTGTCATAATGTGTCAGAATGCTGTCGCCATCCACTATAGGCGAAGGTAGATTGGCCTCCTCTTTGAGAGGTGAGGGCACTATCGTTGGGCTACAGCCAGCTCTGCAGTGGCCTTCCAAAAATTGAACATGGGCAGTCAACCTGTCTGCAGTTCTCCTGGGTCATAAGAATTCATCGTCCCAAAATACACATGCTACATATACATAAGTGATTCACCCATGTACATATCCACTGTTACATCATTGTATATTCTTTGTGAATAATAGATGTGGGAGATCCAAAGCTAATAGGCTTAATTCTTTAGTGCTATCATTAACTCAATATGAAGATAGCCATGATCAACCACATAAGTGTGAGAAAGTATTGGAGTCATGCTTGCATACTCATGGTACCAAGCCGTCATACCCTCCGCCCTCTTCGTTCCTAGCCTATTGTGCCACGTACCTATAGCAAGGTTGGTTGTGCGGCACACTAAAGTGGTGGTTCTTCTTTGGACAGTATGTCTGTGAGTCCTCAACACAATGTAACACTTTAAATAGACTTGAATGTAAGCATAGTACAATGACAAGAATACTTCCAAGAAGCTGTTACATTCCCCTCACTACACCGTGCATACCAAGTGCATACTATAAACATTACTTGAATTACTTCCGAGAAGCTGTTACATGCCCCTCACTACACCGTGCATACCCAGCAGTCATCACACAGTGAGATGTAAACACACAAGACGTTGAATGAGTGCACATAGCCGAAGCAAATAGGCACTAGAGTGTGCTGAGTAGAGAGTGCAAGAGAGAGAGAGATATGGAGCAACTATGCTGAATATATTGAAGTGATATAGTCCCAAGCAAGAAACAAAGTGTCTCATAAGTGAGGGAGCAAAAGAAAGACTAGGCAAGATGAAAAAGTGAGAGGCTAGCCCACCTATTTATAGGTAAGAAGGGCTGGCCGACTGGATATGATAAACTAGCCGACTGGACATGATGTAGCTGGATGATTGGAGAAAATACATCCAGGCTGGGAAAAATCCCAGAAAAATATATAAAAAAGGGGTGGCCAGCCCACAATCAAGGGCCATGAAAAGGGACTAAAAGGGACACAAAATATGGATAGAAACTGAGGATGAATGTGCTAACACCCGTTTCAGCACGAGATGCTGAACATACTCCGAGAAGCTGAAGATGAGGAGCCAAGGAAGCTTGAGAAACCAGGTTGGTGAACAAATCTGCAGCATTCTCCGCCGCTGAAGGACAATACTCCAAACGCAAATCTCTAGCAAGAACCCGTTCACGAACATAGTGATACTGTATCTCAATGTGTTTCGTACGAGCATGAAACACAGGGTTCTTGGCGATGGCGATGCAACTCTGAGAGTCACACCAAAGAAGAGTAGATCCGGTAGGAGGAGGACATCCAAGCTCCTCCAATAATCTCTGCAACCAAATCGCCTCACATGCAGCATAACAAACCGCACAATACTCCGCCTCTGTAGAGGAAAGCGCCACAGTAGGCTGCGTTTTACTGCTCCATGAAATGGCTCCAGACCCAAGTGAAAAAACACAACCAGTGGTCGAACGCCGAGTATCTGAATCTCCAGCCCAATCTGAATTAGGCCATCCAAGAAGAGTGCATACTTGGCCATAGAAGATGCCAAAGTCCAGAGTGCCACGCAAGTATCGAAGAACTCTGAGAGCACACCGCCAATGCTGCTGACAGGGTTTGGATGAAAAAGAACTCAATAAGCTGACTGCAAAACACACGTCCAATCGGGAGTAGGTCAACCAAACCAAACAACCGATGAGAACCCGATACTGTCCTTGATCAATCCCTGGAGAAGCATGAAGAAGAGAGCTTCTCACTAGTATCCATAGGAGAAGATACTAGTTTGCATCCAGTCATCTGAAATCTGTCAAGAATCTCTCATGTGTACTTTTGCTGAGAGAAGAAAATGCCCTTCGGGGTCTGCCAAATCTCAAAGCCAAGAAAATAATGTAGAAGACCAAGATCCGTCATCTCCAACTGTCTCCGAAGCATCCATGATTGAACGCATCCTCACAGAATAAGAACCTGTAAAGATGAGGTCATCAACATAGGCCACAATGATAACAATCAACCCCCTCTCAAGGAGGATATAAAGGTTCAAATCTGCATGAACAGCGTAGGCCGAGCTTATGAAAGAACTCATCAATCCGCTAGTACCAAGCCCACGGAGCCTGCTTTAGACCATATAAAGCTTTCTTTAGCCAGTACACCTGATCCTATTTGCCTGGAACAACAAATCCCAGCGGCTGATCAACATAAAACTCCTGTGTAAGCTCTCCATTTAGGAAAGCCGACTTGACGTCTATCTGGAATACGGGCCATCTATGATGTCCTGCAAGAGCAAGAACGGTGCGAATGATAGTCATCCGGGCCGTCGGAGCGAAGGTTTCATCGAAGTCGACTCCAAGGCGTTGAGCATAACCCTTGGCAACCAACCTCGCCTTGTGCTTGTCCAAGTCGCCGTCAGCTCGGAACTTCGATTTGAAGATCCAGTGCACACCAATCACCTTACGCTACAGTGGCCTAGGCACCAAAATCCAAGTGCCATTCCGTTCAATAGCATCCAGCTCTGCCTACATAGCACGACGCCAAGGCTCATGTGAAAGAGCCTCGTCCACAGAAGTGGGATCAGAAGGACCATGAATGATAGAGGACATAAGAGCATAGTTAACAAACATGTTGCCCTCATGAATTTGTTTCCTTGAAACTTTGGAAGATTGCCTAAGAGAACCAGGCGGAGGAGCAGAAGGAAGCACACGTAACCCAGAATCATGAACTGTCTGAAAGTACCATCCAAGCACAAATCTGCGCGAACTCGTTGGAGGAGGAGTAGAGTCATCATCATCTGATTGAGAATCCATAGCTGGAGGTGTAACAGAAGTAGAGGGAGGAGGAGGAGGCGGAGGAAGAAGCTCACCACCCCCCTTTGAAGATGTAGGAGTCTCATCGAACACCACATCATGGCTCACGACAACTTTGCGGCTTGCTGATCATAAAGACGATATGCCTTGGACACAGTGCTGTATCCGAGAAAAGTCATGCGCGCTGAGACTTCGAGTCCAACTTGGAGTGATGCTCCTTAGACACATATACATGCGCCGAACAACCAAATACACGAAAATGAACAACAGAGGGCTTCTCACCATGGAAAGTCTCATATGGAGTTTTATCTGGAAGCGCAGTAGTAGGAGACCTGTTCTGAATGTAGACAGCAGTGGAAGTCAACTCAATCTAGAAATGTCGAGGTAATGAAGAATGCTCAAGCATAGTACGGGCCATCTCCATAATGGTCCTATTCTTTCTCTCTGCAACTTCATTTTGTGATGGAGTATATGCTGTAGTAAGTTGTCTCCGAATGCCATGATTCCTGTAATATTGCTGAAACTCTTGGGATGTAAACTCACCCCCTCTGTTGGTCCTGAGAGCCTTGACCGAGGAACCGGTCTCTTTTTCCACCTCAACTCTCCAATCACAAAGGTGCTGAAAAGCCTCATCCTTGGGACTTCAGAAGGAAGACCCAAGAATAATTGGGAGAAGTCATCCACCATCACGAGCATGTATGTCGTCTTACTCAAACACGTGGTACTCATAGGACCACATAAGTCTGCATGAACAAGAGCAAGTGATGTCGAAGATCTGTGTGTCGCCTCCTTCGGAAAGGCGGCTTGGTGTTGCTTCCCTTGTAAACAAGAGGAACAAACAGAAGATGGAGTCTTGATGGTCGGTAAACCCTCAACCAGCCCATCCTTTGAAGCTCGTTGTAGAAGTTGAAAGCTCAAATGGCCAAACCGAGCATGCCACAGAGCAAAAGAAGAACCAGACGAAAGCAAAGCGGTCAACTTGTATAGACCACTATCTTGGACTCCCTGAGCTAAGATGCTACCAGTCTCCTTATCAGGAATGGTAATCTCATAACGAGAGAAGGATCACCTCTGCACCCTGAGCTGTAAGAGCACTCACTGACAAAAGGTCAAATGCCAAATCTGGAATGTATAGAACGTCAGAGAAGTACCTCTTGTCCTCGGAGGAGTGGAAGATAGGGATGGTGCCATGTCCATGCACTGGCACGGAAGAAGAATCACCCAAAGTGATCTCACTTGTCCTGGCAGTGAAGTCCTCGAACCAATCTCGATGGGGTGTCATGTGAGCAGTAGCACCGCTATCCACAATCCACGACCGCGAGACTGAGAAGCCGTTTCAGATCCAAAAAGAAGTCACGGAACGGAGTCATGTGCCTAGAAGCACCACTGTCAAGAATCCATTCCCGGGTATCCTTCGCGGTGAAGCCAACTGCCTCCTCGCTCGAAGGCGATGAAGCATCAGAGTCCATCATCTCTAAGTGCACAAATGCAAGAGTCTTTGCAGCCGAGGCTGAAGAATCAGCACTCTTCCCAGTCCGCTTAGGACACTTCCTCCAATAGTGGCCTTTCTCGCCACAATCATTGCAGGACCGCTCGGCCTTCAGTTTCTCTCGTCTTGTATCAGGCTTCTTCTCAGAAGACTTCTCCGGTGAAGCCTTCCCTTTGCCCTTGTTGTTATTCCGACCTTTCGGCCGTTGGCCAGTTAAGGCCTCCGAACCTCCGCTGTGAGGAGGGCTCGTGAAACGTTCCTCCTGGTCTAAGACCATGGGCACAAGCTCCTCCCAGGTAATGGTGCTGAGCCTGCCACTAGTAAATCAAAGAGGAGTAGAAAGCGGAATACTGAGCAGGCAAGTGGGACAGCAAAGTAATGGCCATATCTTGTGATGATATCTCCTTCCCAGCTTGGAGGACTTCCTGCTGAAGGGCCTACAGCTTGTTAATGTGCTCCCGCATCGTCGACGACTTTGCAGGGTTCATAACCCGCATCTGCACTTCCAAGGAAATCCTCTTCATGGGCGATACCCTATTATAAAGAGAAGCCAAGTGTTGCCATATGCCTCTGGCTAGCGTCATATGCTTTACGTGATTGATTACTTGTGGTGTGAAGTTGAGGAAGATAAATGACCGGACCCTGGCGTTGACACGATCCCACATCTGTGCTTGCGCCTCGCGGTTCTTCTTCATTGACAGTAACTCCCCTTCCTCTGCTTCCGGCCGTGGAACCCCGATAATGATGAAATCAGCAAGGTCATACGACTCCAGCACAGACTCCATAACCTTCCAGATGCCGTAATTGTTCCCGTCCAACTGACGGTCCACTGGGAACGTGGAGAGAGTTGGGATCTTCACATGCTTCTCAGCTAGCTCTAACAAATCTGCCATCGCGGGGATGTAACTGAAAAGGGTGGGTCGGTGGGAAAAAAAAACTTTAAACCTGCAAGTGGCTGTCCAGCAACTTAGCCCGCCTTCCTCTTGCTACTTCTCTTCCCGAACAGTCCCTAATAGTCCACCAATCAGCAACGCAACAATCCCCCTCTTGCTCAGAAAACTCCCAAGATCTTTCAAGAGCCTAGGGCTCTGATACCATGTCAAAATACGCAGCAGAGATGATAACCGAATCTGAGACCACAAGAGCAAGTAGAGTGCAGAAAAATAGACAGCACAAGAGAGAAGGAGAGAGATAGGCGTGTAACTCTTCTCTATACACAAGATCCCGCAATGAAAAGATGATACAATGATGTGGGGGCCATGGGGCCATTATATATGACCTCATAAATGCAGTCAGCTAGTGGAGAAGCAGGCCACCAGCCTCACGACTGGGTCCCTCCAGTCGGCCAACCAAAAAATCCTCCACGAAACAAGTTGGCCAGCTCCATACGCATATAAGTGCAGTCGGCCAGCTTCTGTGTGATCCTGCCAGCATAGGGCAGCCACCCACACCATGGAAAAATGGGAAAAAAATACGGGGAGTGAGGAAAAATGAGAAAACACCTATACAGGGCGAGCACACCCACAACAGAGGCCCTGGTGTCTGATAAAGACAAGAGATGACTTCTAACAGGTTCAGGCCATAGAGATCAGGACAGGGAGGTGGTGTCGTCCAGCTTGGAGGTGCTCCTCTTTGTGTTCCTTCATGTCTCAGTTACAGTACCCCTCGTCCCCTCTTACAGATACCTCCATTGTGATCGATGGATTTCAGAGTATGCCTACTCTCGTGCTCAGATAGAATAGCGACCCATGGGGGACAGGATCCACGCCCACTTGGCGCACCTTCGCCCCAAGACTGATTGCTATTATTCCCCATCAAAACTCACATCCACTTGGCGCACCTTTGCCCCAAGATTGATTGCGATTATTCTCCATCAAAACTCACACCTAAGACTCTTCAAGTGGAGGGCAGTTCCAATGGTTCCACCTCCCACAAAGATTGATATACGGATAGTCTCATGGAACATTCAGGGTTTAGGGGGGCCTCAGTGCTTTCAGAGGTGATGCGTCCTCAGAGGAGAGCTTCACAAAGCTATAGTTGGGGGATCTATCGACATTCTTTCCCTCCAGGAGCGCTATCTTTCCGAGGGAAATTTTAACCAAGCAAGAGCCACACTTTTTGGTCTCCCTCTTTCCACCCCCCAGGGACGTAGGGAGGAGTTTGTATTTCTATTAGCAAAAGCAGCTCGTGCCGACAGTGACAAGCTTAGTTGTTTTAGTCTCTGGGCGAGCGTTGTGGGTTACCATTATGATCAGAGAGGACTGCGTGGGCTTCCTGAATGTTTATGCCCCGAATGCCGCAGCAGGTAGAGCCATCTTCTAGAGCACAATCCATCACGCCCTGCCTCAGGTTGACTTTTGCTGCATGGATGGAGACTTTAACATGATCGAGTCAGCAATGAAGAGACTCAGAGCAGGCACGACTATAGTCTCACGTGCAGAGTACTCTGCATGGGAGGAGTTGATCCTGGCACTCAGGAGACAGGACCCTTAGCGGTCTGATAGGAGGAGCACCGGCCCCGATCTTTCTCGACTTGACAGGTTCTATGTGGATGAGTGGGCTTTGCGGTTGCGGGGGCATGATCAGCATCTTGGTGGGCACCACTTTGTCTGATCACGCTCCAGTTATTATGTCCTTAGAGGACCCCTGGAGGCAGGACAGGCATGTGAGCACTAGGATTCCATACACGACCCCAAGACCTGCAGTAGGATAGAGCATATATGGGTGGGATTGGATTTTATCTCAAGATCTGTTGCATACACCTTGGATGTAGGCCTTGGGTAGATCATCATTTTTTTGCAGGAGGTAGCACAGAGTAGATTGGAGGGATTTCATGATAAGAGAGGAGCTTGAGGAGGGGTCTTGTTGGGATGACAGAGGATACCCCACACAGGTACACTGATTTGTCTCATAGGCCGAGTTCGGTCTTTTGGAAGACGTTAATAAAATCTTTCTTTCCAGCGGCTCAGGTGAGTTCCCTCGATAGCCTGTGGATTGAGAGTCAGCTTGCTACCCGTATGGAGATCAAATCTATCGAGGAGAGGAGGGTGGAGTACAGGTACCATGCCAGAGCTTCCTTTTGGACCTAGGCTGGAGATAGAGTCACAGTGGACTTCTTTGAGATTGCAGGCTCCCATAGGCGTAGAGATGGTATTCACAGGCTGCGTGGCCAAGATGGAGCTATTGTTTTTGATCCTCCCCATGTGAGAGCCATCGCCACCACTGATTTTTTCTGATCCCTCCTGACGAGGGCCCCATTATCGCCACAAGTGATGGATGCGCGTGAGAGGGTCTGGCGGCACACAAGAGAGGTGGTTCCCCTCACTCTACGGTTCCCCTTATTGAGTCCCTTCACAACACGAGAGGTGGAGGCATTGACGGCTCTCCCTAGGGGCAAATACCCGAGGGCGGACGGGCTTCTTGTTTTCTTTTTTCGTCGCCATTGGGATCTCATGGAAGGCCACCTTTGAGCAGCCTTCAATGAGATTATGATCGCATATGCCATGCCAGAGAGGCTTTCAGAGGGTTTGACACAATTGATTTCTAAGGAGGGTGGTGACAGATTGGAGATCCGGTAGTGGAGACCCATCATCCTTCTTGGGACCGCCTATAAGATCTTGGCCAAGGCCATCAGCCGGGGACTTCAGCCTTTCCTCCATGACTTGATCCATGACACTCAGACAGGTTTTGTTCAAGATCAGAGCAATTCTAGACAACATCTTCACCTTTTGGGGGGCGACAGCTTCGGCCAGGATGCGGCAGCAAGACCTCATAGTGCTCCTCCTAGACTTTGAGAAAGCTTATGATAGGGTTGATTGTAGCTTTCTGGAGGACACGATGCACCTGATGGGGTTCCCAATGGAGTGGATCCCTGGTGTCTCAGGACTTTACTCAGCCTCTCACAGTCAGGTTCTAATTTAGGGAGACCAAGGTGACAGATTCCCCCCCTCTCACTTGGTGTAGCAGGGCTGTCCACTTGCACCTTACCTTTTCCTATTCGTCGCCAAGGCCATGAGTAGGTTTCTCTCAATAGACCACGCTTAGGCATTGTGTCTCCTCCTCCGTACTCAAGAGGAATTGCTAGACTCAAGTTTGCAGATGACACAACAGCATACCTATCCGGAGATGTGGGGAATCTCCAGAGATTCGCTGAGGCGATCGGGATCTTTTGTCGCGCATCAAGAACCCAGATCAACTGGCACAAGTCGTGTGGTTTCTGGCTAGGCTTTGCACCCGCCCCAACTTGGCAGCAGCCAGTTGAGCTTTGGAGTGGATCCAGCGGGGCACTCCAATCCGCTATCTGGGATGTCAAGTGGGCATGGATATCTCTCTGGAGTAGCAACTTGCCCCTCTTGTTCTCAGCATTCGGAAGAAGCTTTTGTACTGGAGCTCTGTGAGGCTCTCCTTAGCTGGTCGAGTAGTGGTGGCGAACAAGGTCCTTGCCACCATGTGGTACATTACTTCTTGTTGGACCTTCTTCCAAGCATGCATTGGTCAGGTATAGCGGTTGATCCGGAACTTCTTGTGGGCCGATAGTGATGGGAGGCTTGCCCGGGCCAAGGTGGCCTAAAGAGTTGTCATGTGCATGAATATGCCATGGACATTCTCAGAGATTATCCAGAAGAGGCAACCAGAAAAAGACCATTAGAGCTAGGGATTGGAGCACAAGATATAGAAGTGGACAGTGTGGACTTGGAGCAAGGCCTGGAGGGGCATGAAGAGGATGTCCTGTCAATGCGTTAGAAGAAAGGAAGGCTGTCGGCTGCTCACAGAAGTGGTCGGCTGAACCAGAGGATAGGGCGGGTGCATCAGAACAAGGGAAGAGGTCCAGTCGGGCAGCGTTGTGAAGAGCATTTAATGCATTTTTGACTGGCCGACAATCGGCCAGTATACCAAGTGTCCAAGAACCATATAAATAGCAAAGTTTGCTCATTGTTTTATTTATTCATTCCTCTATGGGGATGGGTCCTTAGGGGTCCAAGTAGGGACCAGATTTTGGGTATTTCCCACCTTTTTATGAAGGCAGCCAAGAGCTGTAGATTAGGAGTACCTTTGTGTACTATATGAATATACTGAATTTCCAGCTATCTCTCTCTCTCTACTCTCTCTCTTTATGTCTGCGTTTTGCATCAGATGGTTTCCAATGGTGTTTAGGGCTGAAAGAAGACATCCCTGAGCTTCCGCGTGTTACATTGGTATCAGAGCATCAGGCTCAACAAATCTAGACATTGATTTAGTCCCATATGATGGTGTATAGGTCCAAGGTACAGGAAAGTACACGGATACGAAGCCCAAGGCAAGGAACACTGAATCGGGAAGAGATCCCAGGAGGTTTGTTGGTAGTGTTCCACAAAGCTAGAGGGGATGGCAGTCCTGTGAGCCAGATAGGTTCTTGGGCAACGGTCCCAAGGGAGGATTATCCTCCAAGGGGTGATGTGAGAGTGCCAGACTCATTTCTCAAGAATGAAGACCAAGACAGTGTTCAGAGCCAGAGCAGGAATGGATTGGGGACTAGATGGAACAGATGCATAGATCTTCTTTTGAGACAGTGGTTTTGGAGACCGGGCCGGGCTTTCAGAAAAAAGGGTTTGCTAGGGATGGAAGGATGACAGAGGGACTCCGGGAATAGAGTGGGATGATGACAGTCATCCAAGAGCAGGTTGGAATCCCATCATCAAGTTTAGCAGAGGGGGATGTCATGTGCATGAATATGCCATGGACATTCTCAGAGATTATCCAGAAGAGGCAACCAGAAAAAGACCATTAGAGCTAGGGATTGGAGCACAAGATACAGAAGTGTACAGTGTGGACTTGGAGCAAGGCCTGGAGGGGCATGAAGAGGATGTCCTGTCAGTGCGGTAGAAGAAAGGAAGGCTGTCGGCTGCTCACAGAAGTGGTCGGCTGAACTAGAGGATAGGGTGGGTGCATCAGAACAAGGGAAGAGGTCCAGTCGAGCAATGTTGAAGAGCATTTAATGCATTTTTGACTGGCCGACTCCTCTATGGGGATGGGTCCTTAGGGGTCCAAGTAGCGACCAGATTTTGGGTATTTCCCACCTTTTTATGAAGGTAGCCAAGGTCTGTAGATTAGGAGTACCTTTTTGTACTATATGAATACACTGAATTTCCAGCTAACTCTCTCTCTCTCCTCTCTCTTCATGTCTGCGTTTTGCATCAGATGGTTTCCAGTGGTGTTTAGGGCTGAAAGTAGACATCCCAGAGCTTCCGTGTGTTACAAGAGTGAATTCAGCCACGATGCAGAGGAGGCCTAAGCATCATTGATCCCGCCATTTAGAGCCGCGCCTTGTTGGGCAAGCTGATTGTTAGAGGACTCCTTCACAGTGGTGAGCCTTGGAAGGAGTTCCTCTTGGTCTGGATTTCAGCCGCTGGTCACAGAAGCACTAGATGGATCTTCATAGTGATGCGGGCCCGTGGCTTTAGCCAGGCTTTTGAGGATAGATTTGTAGCCAGCCTACTCTGTGCTTGGGATCACCTTAGGCCGGCCCTTAGGCAATTAGCTCTCGTAGCCTCAGAGGAGCGTCTTCGACAGCTCCTAATCTGGTGGCCATATGTTGGGGGCCCGTCCTCGTGTATCATAGAACATGCCCCTAGAGGTTGATGAGAGAGTCATGGCAAGGATCCAGGGTAGAGACAGACTCAGCCTCGACATCGACTCTGCTATTCCCTAGGAGTGGTTGACACCTATCCTAGACCCGACCCCCCCACAGTGGCTAGGCGTGTTTACTAGGCATGATATTTTCTCGGCAGTCCATGGCGCGGATGCGGGCTGTGGTGTGCTCACTTTTTCTATTGGTGCCCATGGGGGCAGACTAGAGAGATCGGAGCCCCCCTCTGGAGAATTTCAATGGCTTCACCTTACAGAGCGTGAGGGTGATCGAATTTTAGGCACATGAGTGGCACATAGAACCCCTGGTGGCCAAGGTGGCTAGGGAAAGACTCTGGCAGTTATGGATTTGGGAGAGCCAGCCCCTCATGTGCCTCCAGTGGGACTCGGGGGGGTGGACTTGGCATGATCCTGCTGATCGGGAGGAGACTCTAGACACACCCTTTTCGCATACACAGCGCGGCTAGGCCTCAAGATTTAGATGCCAAAGATTGATGGCACCTCGGCAGCAGTACATTGACAGGCTCTGGGATAGTTTTCGGCCTCGAAAGATCACCCTCTTTCTTTGGCTGATGGCACACTGGAGCTTGGCAGTTGACATGTGGTTGGCCATTGGTGGTCAACTAGCAACTTGTTCGAGGTGTGGCCACCCTCAGGAGTCTCAACGACACAGTCTTTGGGATTGCCCGAAGGCTCATCAGGTTTGGCAGCGGATTCTCCACATCTTCACTATGGACAGGATTTCAACCAGTATCATTTCATGAGGCATTGTCGCTTGGGCCACAGAGGCTGAGGTTGTCATGGCTTACGAGGAGGAAGGTGGGGGGCTAGCCCTTCAGGTCTGTCACCTTCGCCTTTTGGCAGTACGAGTCCCAGTCCCATCTACTGATCACTGGAGTCCGGGCTCGTGCCAGAGATGGAGATTTGCAGTTGCATTGCAGCCTGGCACATATGGAAAGCTAGATGTAGCGAAGCCGTCGAGGGTACCCACACTCCGCCTGCGGAGTCCATCGGAAGCATTTTGCTCGACATCATTCATACCCTCCGCGGTTAGTGGAGGAAGTTGCAAGGTGTCTGTGACCACATGCGGAAGCGGCAGGAAGCTTTCTTGAGGCTTTGGAGGCTTGGCCCTTTTCTCATAGATAGAGGTGGTGATCCCATTTGGCATTACAGACCACCTGTGTGGTTATTTCCCCTCCCCTATCCTGTATGAGATACCCTTCTCTTCATAGAGCGGCCAGCCGGAGGAGAAGTGCATCTTTCTCCACCTTTTGATTTTTTGATCCCTGCCCCATACATGGAGGCGAATTTGTATCTAGCCCTTCGTGGTTGTATTTAGCCCTTGATGGCTGGTTTGTTGTGTCCAGTATCTTGTGAAGTGCTGTGCATCCCCAACTCCATTGACATACGTATGGACCTGTGTATTCGCTGTCCACGTATGGAAGTTTCCCAAAAGGAGGATTTCTCCCTGTTTGGTAAACTCTACAACGTCCCCAAAAAGGGGGGAGTATGGTGCAATGCATCCTGTTGAAAGGTCGATGTCTCGGCTGAAAAGTAGAAACCCCTGTAAGTACTACCCTCACACCTGGCATAGCTAGGCGGATCCTCATAGACCTGGCCTTTTCATCCCACATTATGGAGGTGAGGACAAAAGAAGACCGCCACACCTCTTGAACCTAAAAGTACGAGTCCAACTCCATATGTTGACTCACACATGTATCTTGATACCTTAGATAGCTCCCTCTCAGGGATTTGGTGTGTTTTGTGTAGAAGATTGCATCACGGCCTGTGTATGTCTTGGCAAACCCTCCAGGGTCTGACCATCAGATCTCGTTAACGATTCTGGATGGCCATATGCGATGCATCTGTGATCTTGTCGACCCCGCACACCGTACCCTTATGAAAGGAGCAATCTAAGGTAATACCAAATGCAAATAGCTCAGCTAATGCCAAAAAGCAATATGGTTAAAAAACGCTGGAGCTCCCGCTCTCCTCCCGTCCCCCCCCCGCCCCCTGCCTGCGCATTCCCCTGGCAGCCCTTCTTCCCCCCTACCCTCCCGCCCTTGGTCGCCTCTCTGTTTCCTCCAGTCTCTCTCCTCACCGTCCATTTTTCCTTGTGCTTTTCCTGTTTTTTTCCTTCTCTCTATTTTGTGCCCCTTCCCTCTCCCTCCCTTCCTTTTTGCCTCAGCCTTCCATCCTCCGCTTCTTCCCCCGCCTCTCTCTTGTTTCCTGATGCGCGGGTTCGAGTTTGCTCTTCATTGGCAATTGGCAGCTGTTTCTGGTCTCTGGTCTCCCCCCTTTGGAGGACTCCATGGCAGCTGCTCCATCTTCCCCGACTGAGGCCGCCGCCCGTTACCATTATTCAGAAGCGGACCTCTAGCGTTTGGCATTGGCCATCTCCTCCTTGGAAGCGCATCCCTGGTTTGCAAGATTGTGGGTAGCCAACCCCCCACGCGTCAGATTCAAGATCTCCTGCAGGCCGTTTCCGACATCCAGCTCCTTGGCCACGGCTACATCCATGTGGATTTTGACTCAGCCGCCATGGCAGATAGAGTGCTCAGTCAAAGCCCCATCGCGTTGCGGAGCGCACATGCTTACGTCGCTTGATGGCTGCATGGCTTCAAGCCGACATCCGACCTGTTGGCAGCTGTTGCAGGATTCCAAGTCACAGTTTGCTTTGCAGGTCTTCGCAAGGATTGATTTTTATAAACTTCAACCTACAATCGATTTTTATAAACTTCTTTTTCTGAAAAAGATAATAGTTTGCTTCCTATTTTTTCTATTAGATTGATGAGATTATCTTTTCAGACAGGTGCTCTTCTAGCGCCAAAATGTATGACTTTAGATGAGTATGCATAAAGAGAAATCAAGGTCTTATTGCAGAACACACCAGGCTGTATGGTAATCGCATATGGACTTCCTTTTATTGACTCTTGAGTGGCCTCAGCCTGTGCCAAAATTTCCATAGAGTATGCACGTGCCAATGTGATCACGTAGCTCACATGAAAGATTCCATTATCAACCTTACTAATGAGAGCTGTTGAAGTGAAATTTGGGACAAAAGTCACGTAGTATGTGACTAGCCCTGATGGATTTGCATTGCCATATCGGTCAAGAGAAACGATGTCAAATTCTATGGAAGTACCGGCTATTCCTCCTTGTATCCCTTGTCCAATAGCTTTACAATTTGCAAAGAAAATTGGCCCTGACATTTCAATCAGTAAGTCCTGTTAAAATCAAAATGGATACTGCAACTCATCTTAGAGGGCACATGAATTGGTGCATGCAAATTTGGCTGGCTACGCTTTCTTTCTCAAGATGATGGTATTTGAAGTCTACAGAGGTGAAACATATCTATGGAGTAAGTTAAGTTGATCAGAAAGAACTGTTTAATTCCTTAAAGATATTGTGGTGAGGATTAAGGATGCTCACTGCAAGTAGATATCAGTCAAGAATTAAAATGACTCAGAGAGAAGGACATTTGATATAGGTACTGGATCTATGCTAATTTAGAGTTGCTGCAGTCGTACTATTACTGACATGCCTTTTTTTTGCAAAGCCCCTAGACAACCTTTGAGGTGATGATTGCAACAGGGAACTGAGATGAAACACACTCAATCATAACCAAACGGGTGCATGGAAGCTTTGTTCTGAACACCTTTGTTGTATACTAGCTGAGATGAAACACACTCGATCATAACAAACAGTGCATGGAAGCTTTGTTCTGAACACCTTCGTTGTATACTAGCTGATGAAGAAATATATCGGGTGTATGTTGTACCTTAACAAAAGCTACAACATACACACCCGATTTATTTCTACAGCAGCAGCTAGTATACAACGGTGGGCTTTGTTCTGAACACCTTTGTTGTATACTAGATGCTGAAGAAATATATCGGGCGTGTATGTCGTACTTTTTGTTAAACATGGAGCACCTTTGTCTGTTAATACTGTTTCAGTTTTTGATTGTAGGCAACAGAACTTTGGCATGAACTGAATCTTTTTAAGAAGAATATTATTTCAACAAAGCGTTCTTTCAGTGAGAAACTTCAATTTGTTAGATCTTCATGTTTCTTGAAGAAAAAGACTTGTATTTACTACCAGTCAATCAATGGGGAGAGGTCACATGTACAGGCCCAGCTTGTCACAGGTGTAGCCTTCCTACAGAGTTGATTC
This sequence comes from Cibotium barometz, assembly GCF_041138505.1. Classification (NCBI taxonomy): domain Eukaryota; kingdom Viridiplantae; phylum Streptophyta; class Polypodiopsida; order Cyatheales; family Cibotiaceae; genus Cibotium; species Cibotium barometz. The sequence continues at coordinate 2,498,129 of NC_141093.1, read as the reverse complement.
AGAATTGCACGTGGGGATGCATAGAAGCTCATAGGCTCTTATTTCCCTTTGAGGATATGATTCCTGCCTAATCCACCAATGAAGCTCGAGATCTCATAAATGTAGAGGCCGAAAAGAGTGGGTGATAGAGGGCAGCCCTGTTTCACCCCAATAGTGCTGGAAATCTCTTGTGATGTACCTCCTGGGGCTCTCACGCGTCCGGTGACGGACTCATAGAGGGCGATGATGCTCTAGACCATGTCAGATGGGACTCCGATCTCCTGTAGACGGTGTAGGAGGCGGGCTCAGGGTACAGTATCAAAAGCTTTGCGGAAATCCACAAAGTAGCAGTAAATCCTCTAATGTCGTGTTCTACTCTCCTCGATGATGGCACGGAGGGTGAAGATGTGGTCAAGGGTAGAGTAGCTCCTCCGAAAGCCAGCCTGTCCTGAGGCTCTGCATCCCTGGCTCTCTGCAAATGAACTGAGCTCCGCCTCTAGCACTGATCCATAAAGTTTGGCCAATGTGTGGCCAATCATGATCGTCCTATAGTTATTAGGATCAAGTGTATCTCCGGCTTTGAGGATGGGGGTGATTGTGTTGGTGGACCAAGAGGGTGGAAATCCTTCACAAAGGGCTCTATTGAACATGTAGGCTAGTAGGGGCACTAGGGTATCATTAGCATATGAGATGTACTCGGTAGTGAGTCCCTCATGATCCTGGGCTCGCCCATTGGCATCCCTTCCTGTGAGAATCTCGCTCAAGCCTCCTGGATTCGACCACAGCATGCCATTGCACTTCCATACTACCAACCTCAAGTGTTTGGTCTCATAGGCCCCGTGTCCCTATTTGGGACGGCGCTCCGTGATAATGACTCTACCATCTTTGTAGATAGCCCACTTGCCCGCTCTGCGGGCCTCATGAACAGTTACCATCGCCTCACGCTGGTGTGCCACCTGTGCTGCAGTGAGATCATCTCCCATGTACACCTGTGTGTCCTTGAGGGCAGCCCGCCTGTCTAAGAAGGTCTGTCAGTTGGTGGCATCAGGGAATCTAATGATGAGGGGCCGCTCTCGTGTCATATCCTTGCCTGCCCTCCATGTCTCTGCAAAGGGGGGGGCGATCCCGTCCACTCTTAGCATCTGGCAAAGCGTCATGGCATCTTCCTTGGGGGAAGCCCCCGCTTGTAGCCCCCGGATCTCCAGGACGAGCTTGCTGTTTGTGGCAAGGACATCTCCACAGAGGATATGGCTATTCGAATGCTCTCCAAACTTCCAGAGACTTTCAGTCTCTGGTTTCTTCTCCTCGTCTTGTTCCAGTTACTTGGGAGGAAGTTCTCCCCTCCGTTATGCAAATTGAGTCTCGCTTTGAGGAGCGGACTGGCACCTCCGGTGGCCCTGATGGAGCTTTGGCAGCACGAGATAAAGGGAAGACTCAACAAAAGAAAGGAAAAGGGGGTTCTAACAAGAACTCCAAGGATTCCGACAACAAATCTTCAAAGAATAAGGACATTGAATGTCATTATTGTGGCAAGAAGGGTCACAAGTCACTCCAATGTCACAAGAAGAAGCGTGATGAAGCAGCAAAGAACTCTTCCTCAATGGCGGTGTCTCAACCCAAGAAGGATGATGGCATTCTTCTCTTAGTAGGTACTCGGCGTATACTTACTTTTGTGACTTCTCAGTCACGATCTTGGATTGTTGATAGCGGTGCTACTGCTCATATGACACTCCGTCGAGATTGGTTCGAGGACTTCACTGCCAGATCAGGCGAGATCACTCTGGGTGATTCTTCTTCTGTGCCAGTGCATGGTCATGGCACTATCCCCATCTTCCCTTCTGACGAGGACAAGAGGTACTTCTCTGACGTTCTGTATATTCCAGATTTGGCTTTTAACCTTTTGTCAGTGAGTGCCCTTACAGCTCAGGGTGCGGAGGTGATCTTTTCTCGTTATGAGATTACCATTCGTGATAAAGCGACTGGTAGCATCTTGGCTCAGGGAGTCCAAGAGAGCGGTCTCGACAAGTTGACTGCACTGTTCTGGTGCTTCTTCTGCTCTTTGGCATGCTCGGTTTGGCCATTTGAGCTATCAGCTTCTGCAGCGAGCCTCGAAGGATGGGCTGGTTGGGTCCACATCTTTGACAAGTGTCACATGTGTTGACATCGGCCTTGCTATCTGTGAACATGGAAGGCCACCACATGCCTGAGTGGAAAATGCATTCAGCAGTGACGTGCCCGGGGTAGTGACCTTCTAAGGGCCTGGCATGAGCATCCTCCACCAGATGAGGAACCTTGTCCCGACTGTAACACCAGTGAAGAATCCCATCTAGACCACCATGGTAGAGTTGGCCACCCACGACCAGTTGATAGGGTCGACTTTTGATAAGCAGGCACCGTTTATCCTTAGGAGACAAACGAGTGGGATAGGAACCTATGGAGAGCAAGGCAAGGACATTCCCATACCAATCTGGAGCAGCATCAACCTAAAAAAAAAGAAGTATGAGGAAGCTCATCAGTGGCTGGCTCACCAGAGTCGATGCGTGAGAGGTAGTCTGCCATCACTTGATGTTTGCAGGTACTTGAGAGCATGATTATCGGTAATGACAATAAAGTGGACGCCCAACAAATAGTGTTGGAACTTCTGCAGAGCATATACGATGGCCACACCCTCTCTCTCAGTGGTGCTATAATTCTTCTCTGTTGTGTTGAGGAGCCGGCTTGCATAGTAGATTGGGCGGTCGATTTGGAACTCCTTACTAGGCTGTGTGAGAACTGCTCCGACAGCCGTGTGACTGGCGTTGGTGTGCACATGAAAGACTATTGACCAATCAGGTGTGATCAGGATGGGTGCCTCTGTGAGATGCTTTTTGAGAGCAGTGAATGCAGGGGACTCAGAGGTGGACCACTGGAAGGGGGTGGAGGGACTTACTAGGCGGGTGAGTGGAAGAGCAACATCTGCATACATGTGGATGAACCGCCTGTGACCGGTGTGCCCAACAAAGACCTGGGTGCCCTTGGGGTTGATTGGAGGTGGAAGCCTAAGGATAGCTATTATCTTTTCAGGATCTGGTGCCAGACCTTGGGCGGAGATGATGTGACCTAATAATGTACCCTGGACTACCTAAGGATAGCTATTATCTTTTCAGGATCTGGTGCCAGACCTTGGCCGGAGATGATGTGACCTACTAATGTACCCTGGACTACCAAAAGAAGTGATACTTGAATGGGTTAAGGTGGAGTCCTGAAGAATGACACTTAGCAAAGACTGACAACAGCTGAGAGAGATGCTCCAAAAATGCCTCTATGCAAGAAATGGGACCCGTGCCTGTGAAATCATCTACAAATGCTCTCAAAAATGTGATTTCAAATTCCCTGAAGAGATTAGTGACTATCCGCTGAAACGTGGCTGGGGATTTGCAAAGCCCAAAGGGCATTTTGTTGTACAGGTAGGTGCCCCAGGGTGTGTGACAAAGGCAGTTTTAGTCCGGTCATCAGGGTGGATGGCCACTTGGTTATACCCACTAAATCCATCCATGAAACTGTACAGTGCATGGCCGGCAACGTCCTCTGATACCCTGTCCATATAAAAGGGAGTGGAAAACCATCTTTGACAGTGGATTTATTAAGAGCACAGATATCTACACATACCCTGATTTTGTTTGTCTTTTTCTTCGGAGTGATGACCATGGGGGAGAGCCACTCTGAGTGCTCCACTGGTGAGATGATGCGGGCATCCTCCATCTTCTCGAGCTCTATCTTGATAGCTTCAGCGTACCTTGGATTGAGTTTGTATACCCAACCTCTGAGATGAGACAGGTCGTGTGCCCTCAAGCAATGGGATGGTGTGTCCATGCAAAGACATCTGTAGCTTGCTGCAAAAGGTGTGGGTGGTCTAGGAGGATGGGACAAGGCTAGTTGCATTCATGGACAGGGTCTTGGCAGAAGGGCAGTGGGCTCACTAGTACTGTCCACTTGACTGCCCACTTGACTAAGCAGTATGGGGTCATGTGCCAGCCGCTTATCAAAAGGAAAGTCCCCATACTGCTCGATCATCCATGTGGATGGAACTCCTTGGGGTGAGATGGGAGGCTCTTAAGTTTGGTTGGGGCACCTTGCCTTTTGCCTTTGTCCTGACAGTGGCAGGTCTTCGCATCATGGAAGCACTTGTGCTCTGTGGAGGGTGAGGCCACTGATGCTGGAAAATATGGGGGTTTCTTGCCATGTCGCCTATCTGTGACGGGCTCTCCTAGCATCGTGTGTGGCAGACTCAGGTGGCTGAAGACTTTGTTCCAGGGGGACCAAGGGTTCATCTGGAGGGTTTTTTGTAGCAGGTCAATGCAATTCTCTGTCGAGGATCGAAATTGTCACATGACCTCAAAATCTCTCTGACCACATGTGAAATCTCTGCATCCAGATAGAGAGAATCAGGGACACGGACACGGCAGGATGCCATCTAAGTCCCTGCCTCCCCAAGGCACAAAACATTACTTCATGGATTCATTGCAATGCGTTTAATCTCATACTCTTTGGTCTTTTGTAGATGTTGATTTCTTTCTTTCTTTCTAAATATAACTCTTTCTTTCTTTCTAGATAGTGCTGGAGCCTGGAATAAAGCTTCACACTGATAATTAGCTCAACTTATATTGGTTCCTTCATTACCATGCAGTGAAACATTTATGCCACATACATTTGTGTTGCAAACATTTGGTAAAAGAAATCAAGATTTTGGCATGTGAAGGTTTACAGTATCAATTTGTTGGTCTAACAGGCATGTTCTCTACAGGCTAGGTGTCCATATTTTATAAGCAAATGTCTGAAAATTTTTGAATTTATAAAGCATAAAGAATCATCACAATTCTGTTTGTATCTATGCTTACACATGATAATCCTTCATATTACAGCGAAATTTGAGAGGATATACCTGGAAAAACAAACTTCTGAAAAGTGGATTTGTCACTTGAACTAGACAGCAGAAAGTATACATCTATCGAGTATTCTCCTGCTGAAGTAGCTTGATAAGATACGTTTACTAGGCCAGGATATCCCAGAACTGAGGAAACAGTTGTCTCAACCTTAGCTGTAGCACTTTTCATGATGACCGAAATCAAACTCGAGAATGTGTTCACTGCATTTCCGTACTTATCGCGACATTGAATCAAAAAGCTTGAGATGTCACCAGCAGTAGAATTCTCTAAGCCGCTTCCTACTATCAGACTGTTTTTGATGTTTGGGATTCCTGAATTCAATATTCTATACTTTGCTTGAAATTCCTTACTTTTTAGACTTGTCTTAATTCTTGTTTGTGAGATGTTTGGTGAATGCCCTATGAAAGACATGCAGTGGCATCCATGTGAATGGAAATGGGTTGATACTGGGAGGCCTTTTTAAACCACTCTCTTCTTTGACTACATGGTCAAGAGGAGTCGAGAAATGCAGCTTAATGCTTCCAAGTGGATCCCACTAGGAGAGAATTGCCATGTTACCACAAAGAAGACTATGGAGTTCTGACAGAAGTGGAAAGGTACCCTCTTCTTACTCATCTTCTTACTCATAGCCCATAATGGACTGCCAATCTACCAATGGATTTTCCATTGCACCATCAAAACCATGCAGCATTGAGTTTGAGGATGTATAGAGTCCTAGAGAGCATGGCATATGGTTTCTTTGTTTTTGTCTTTGTATATAAGGTATTTCCACCATGTTTTTCAATGCAAAAATGACCCTAAGATTACTGAAAATTAAACATTTTAGCCTCCTTAGTTATAGCCATTTGGTGCTTGAAATCCATTGCTTACCAACAAAATATGCAAAAAGGAAGGGAGATCCCATTATAGTTCCTGCACTATCTCCAACCTGCAACAAGTATTCGCCTGGTTGTGCTATCTTAAAGGTCACTCTCTGCTGCCTTGATGTCAAGGAGCCTATTGGAACAGTTTTGAGACTCTTGATGGAAAGAGGGAGAGACTGTCCATTCTTGTAAACTTGGACAAGAAAAACCTTTTTGGAAGAGTTGGCATTTATTGGAACAACATTTCCAAAGGCATCCCTCTGAGTGATGATGAATTTAGCTGTATTTCCAACCTCAAAATTATTCCTGTCATCTTCCCATGCACCTGTACATTCTGACAGCAAAACAGGACCTGAACATAAAATGCGTCAATGATTGCATATCCTTTTAGGTGATCAAACACAGTGTACATTCTTGCCACCAAATGCAATATCAAGTGAGATACTTGTCACAGCATCATGAAGCTTTGTTCAGTAGGAGTCTGTGAACCCACCTGGAACTACGAGTACTTTAATAGGGCTTCCAGGAAGTGAGACTTCTTGATCGTTATACCTTGTCATAATACTCAGTATATAAGGTTCAGACTGAGACTTTGTGATGTTATACATGACATTGGTTTCTCCAACACCGATCAAAACCTTATATATAACATCAAACTTAGGAGCTACTTGAAGGCTGATGTTCATGTTTCTTTGCGGATTTGAATTGTTGTAATAATCAAATGTAGAAATGGTAAGATTGAGCCAAGAACCTGCTATTCCACCCTCTAGACCAGAGCCTGATACAACAGTATTAGATAGATAGAAAGGTCCTGCATTTGCCAATAAGGTTGTTGAGAGCTTGTAACATTAGATGACTCCAGCACTGTCCTATAATGCAAGATCAAGCCATACAATATAGATAACATCTAGCACCTGGATGAACAGCTTTGTATATGGCCACCCCTTGGTCTAGAATAACTCCTCTCCATTTGCAAACAATGGAATAGTTTCCAGCAATCTTAGCAGTATAATTGATTTGATAGAGTCCCACATTGTCTGCATCATAAGATATGCTTTTATTGAGCTCCTCATAGCTTGCCAACCTGGTGATAGATACTTGGGGGTAGTAATCCACAGAACCTGTCGCATAACCCTTTTTATCCCGTAGCTGGATGTAGAAGATAGAAGCGTTTCCAGCAACAGAGTCCTTTAGGCCATCTCCAAATATTCCACTTTTGTTTTGATCCACTTCCCCTGGATAAAAGCAAGCCACAATTAAATTACTAGATATGTACATTCAAAACAAAGTCCAAAGAAATAGTGGTGATCCATTTTTTTTTTCCAAAAAGAGACTTCTATTAAGTATAAAAAAAACATACAACAATCATAGCTATAAGCCGGAAAAGAATAGAATCACCCCAATATGTAAGGTGATTTCAACCACTGAGGAGCATCATGATGCCATGTAAGACCCGTGGTACTAGAGGAAAACAAGATGCCATGGTCCCACTCCCGCATAAATATCACGTGCTTTGCCTGTGCAGAACGAGAGGGCCCCTGAATGCGAGCCCAAGTAGCCATAAGAGTATGGATGATATCACCCCATATAGTACTAATGCACTGAGACCCAAAAATCTGGATACCCTCAATAGCCTCCGTGCATCTAGCTCTCCAGATCTGCCATGTTGTAATATTGGCAACAATCTCCCAACTGGTCTCAATCCTCTATCTGGGGGGTCTATAATCAGAGTGAGGAACATCCTGCAATAAACCATGATGGGCAATACCTCTATGAATGAAAATAGTAGAACCTGTACCACTGCCCTCATAAAAAAGCTGCGGACCGGACTGGGAGAGCCAAGCAACTACCCCCCAAGTCACATGCATGGCTCAACCACTCAATTTGCCCATAAGTTGGGCTACAGAACCCGAAATCTACTGTGCAGTGCTGCACCCCCAAGACCCTGAATGTTCCAAGAGACAATCCTCATAAGGACTCAGAGTAGGAACGACTAGATTTCATGGTCGACGAAGGACCCCCTTTAGAGGCGGGAGTACGTCTCGCATAGGTAAGGGAGGGAAAATCTGACGATGTAAACCTTACCTCTGTCTCTCGCTCCGGGGAAAAGCCAGGGCTAGTCCTCAGAACTGGAGAGGTACCATGACAATGCGAATGTGCAACATCATCCTCAAGGGTACAATCATCCTATAACTGTAATGCAGCATCCTCCTGTGAAGGATCTAGAAGCCATGAGGCAAGAGCTGCATAAGGCTTAGGGTGCTCCACAACGCGTGTGGTTGAAGGGGCAGGTATGGGGGTCCGAGGGTGCCTGCCATCCCTAACCACAACCCAACACTGTGTGGTCTGCTGTGGCAAAGGAGCAACTGGAATCTCAACAACTGCAGTAGGCCTTTGATGGGCATGATCACGCCGCCTCCTAGCATGGCCTCTCGATTTGGGACAATCTCTAGCAATGTGGCCCTGTCGACAACAAATCCGACACTGGTCAGGTGTGCCTCCAATCTCCATTCTCTGGTGGAAATGAGATCCATCAGGTCCCTAAAGCATAACATGATTGTCAGTATAATCGATGGATCAGGAACAAGCAGAAGGACCCGGGGTACACCATCAAGAGTGGCGGTAACGGCCGCGGAAGCTGCAAGAGAGATCGGAAGGACTGGTACCTCTAGAACCTGGCCAAAGGATGCCCCTATGGAAGCTTAAAGCTTCCAATAGAACCGAGGAAGAGCACGGAACCGCAGTGAGACCGGGGTAAGGCGCTGATCCTCCGCCATTGGATCAAAGCCCACTTGGTACTGAAAGAAGAAAATCTTCCTAGGACCAAGAGGGAAGGGGCTGCTAGCCAAAACCTGAGAAGTAGCTTCTGAAGAATGAAAGTCCACTTGGAAGAAGCCTCAACCAAGCAAACGAGTATCCTGGAAGTGCACAATCAGCTCCAAAGGGAGAGCTGCTAGAAGCCATTCACGGGTCTGTGAACGAGAGGGGTGGGAACCATAAACTCTGGCAACAAGGGTGGTCTGGACCTCAAGGTCAATGTCGTGCTGAAGAGAGGTGAGCTCGTCTTGTGAAAAATTGATGATTCTGCCGGCTAGTGGGGGTGACAAAAGATTGGTGTCTTTTTGATGCTGAAATTGGCTACGATAGATGCACGATTTTCAATCAACTGTGGAGGTCCAGCCGGTGATCCATTTTTAAACATTACAGACAGAAAAATCGCCATGTTGAACAATCGAGAGGAAAGAAGCTCCCCGTACTCCCACACTTGAGTGCTTTCCACCTGCTGCCTGACATTTCTCTTGCCGCCTGCCATTCACCTCCTTTTTTCCAGCCTCTGCCATCTCTCCTGCCCGCCGCTGCCATTGCTCCTGCCCACTTCATAACAAACCCCCCCCCCCCCCTCTCCCGCCCCTGGGCTGTTTTCCTGCTGCCCCTGCTTTCCCTTGTTGCCTGCACTGCCTGGCCTCCTCTTCTGCCCGTGCCCTCTTTGCTGCCATCGCTGCCATTTCCTGCCCTTCTTGCCCTCCCCTCTGCCTCCCTTCTCTTCACTTCCCTTCCTCCACCTTGCTCAAGTACGGAATATTCTTTAACAGGTACTGCATGCCGGCATCCCAAACTCTCTCTATGAGGATGCAAAGACCTCCCTGGAGGTTAGAGAGATTTGAGGCTTATCTCTTGCAGAGTAGTGGTAACATCATCACCAATGTAGTCCCAAAACTGCAAAAAGAAGGATGGAGAGAGGCCATCATCCCCTGGGAATTTTCCTTTTGAAAGGGTGTGCAAATCATGTCTTATCTCATCCTTCAAAAAGAGAGCATCCAAAGAGGCACACATATCATCTGTAATAAGCCTGGGCATGCGCTCCCAAACTATCTATTTTGCAACATCTCTAGACTCTATCCAAAGAGTGGGCCTCTGCAAAGAGCAAGGTCTGATGAAAATATGAGGCAATACTCAATTTGAAATTCTCTGTGAGAATCCTGCAAGCATGTCAAACTGTCCCTATTGTGCATGGGTCCATGTCTTGAGAAAAACGGTTTGTTGCATCTGCCACCCATCTGCGTCCAAAATGCCTGATTAGCATGAAATGCAAACTCAGCCCGCCTATCCATGGCCACCTCATGTAACTCAGCTCTAATAGTGGACAAGAGGTCTGGGATCCAAGAGGACGTAGGATGCTTCTCATGTTTCCTCTAAAGTGCAGCCAACATGTGTCTGATAGTTCGCTCCTTGTCCAGAGCCTCTTCTTTCTTGGCCAAGGCAACCTCCCCAGGGCCAAATCACGTCTCTCCCATGCGTCAATGATGCCCCCTTTTATCACGGAGGGTATTATCCACCTTGTCCCGAAAGGTGGGGACAAGACCAATATTAGACAGTGGAGACGCATAACTCTGCTTGGGTTTGCTTATTACAAAATCTTAGCAAAGGCAGTAAGTATGAGGCTTCAGCCTGTTCTTCAGAAAGTTATTCATGATACATAGAATGGTTTCCTCCAAGGAAGGAGTATTGTTGATAACATCTTTTCATTCTGGAAAGCTGTGGAATGGGCTAAATCTAGCCAACAACCCCTTGCCATTATTTTGCTAGACTTTGAAAAAGCTTATGACAGAGTGGATTGGGACTTCCCGGAAGGCACGATGGCATGGATGGGTTTCTCTGAGTGGATCAGAGGGGTCTCTTCCATGTATAGGGAGGCCCACAACACAGTTTTAGCCTGTGGGGGGCGTGGTGAGTGCTTTCAGATTTCCCACTCCGTGAGGCAAAGATGCCCCTAAGCTCCACTACTCTACCTTTTAGTAGCGGAGGCTATGAGCACGTTTCTCAGAGTTACCCCAGCGGTCTTGGGTCTTAATTTGCCTCTTCGCATAGAGGAGTTACTGGACTCTGAGATAGCAGATGATACTGCTATGTTTTTGGAGGCTTCGCAGGCATGCCTCCATGCTTTCTGCACTGCTTTGGAGATGTTTTGTTTGGCAGGAGGTGGCTCCATTAATTGGCACAAGTCAGTGAGAATTTGGATTAGTGACTCTCCACAGACAGATTGGGGCTTGGATGTGGGGTTGGATTGACAGAGGATGCACTACTAGATACCTTGGTTGTTAGGTTGGCATTGACATCTCGCCACTATGCTCATGAGAATTAAAAACAAACTTCAGCATTGGAGTAGCAAGAAGCTTGATTTGGCCTCTAGAGCCTTGGTAGCTAACCAAGTGTTGCTGGCAACTGCATGTTTCATATGTATCCAATGCTGCCATCTTCTCATCCATGGTATCTTCCCATTTCTACTTTCCAAGTACCTCCTTGGCTCTATCTCCTCGATTGCTTTAACCATGCAAGCATAGTGATAGGCTGTATATCCATCATATCTCAACCTGTCTCAACAAGGTATCTAACTTGAGTAGACCTACGTACACCTGGATCACTACCGTGCACCAAGAGTAACCCCATTGACGGAATGCCAAGCTCCTCATCAAGACTCTGCTCGGAGCCACTAGTGTCACCATCCACATAAGAGTAACCTACTAACAAATCAGGCACAATTTACCTTTTCCTTGCCTTTGCGTGATACATGTTTACCAACACTTGTAGTACCACAAGATGATGCATTTACATTCCTTGCATCTGTACTCAACCTGCCTAACCATGGACTAACACTAGATGCACTGCTAGAGGACTCTCTAGGTCCACTACATGTGGGACAACATCATTACTTCTTACATCTGCATCTTCAGCTCGTGCATACCAATGCATCTAATTTTTCTGGAATATTGCTTTTTGCAGAGGCTCTCTCTTCGCATAGATATTGCTCAGCAGAAAGTTTGGGAATGCATGCGTAGACTTATCACATAGGATATGTGTTTCTCATTGGATGCTCCCTTCTCACAGGGGATGGTGGTCACTCCCCATCCTTTTTTATACAGTTTTCGGACCATATTGAGGATGAGATCACTATCTCTTTATAGGCTGTGTGTGCAGGTCTATGCGGACCATATTGGGAACCCTTTCACGGAGGGTCTTATCCACTTCATCCCAAAAGGTGGGGATAAGAACAACATCAAGCAATGGAGGCCCATCACTTTACTTGGATCTGGATATAAAATCTTGTCTGTAAGGCATTGAGTATGTGGTTACAGTCGGTTCTTCAAAGAGCAATTCATGACACACAGAATATATTTGATAAATTCTCATTTTGGGAAGCTGTAGAGTGGGCTAAAACTATACACCAACCTGTTGCCATCCTCCTGCTTGACTTTGAAAAAGCATATGATAGAGTGGATTGGGACTCTTGGAAGACACGATGGAAAGCACGATGGGGATTTCTTAGAAGGCATGATGGGATGTATGGGGTTCCTCCCAAGACCAGATCAGAGGCGTCTCATGACTGTACAGGGAGGCCCATGACACAATTTTGGCAGCAGGGGAGGTTGTGAGCGTTTGGCACAAGGGGCCAGAATCCAGGTTTCTTTAAGGGCTGTGGAGAGAAAGCGCGGCTAGTTTATTGAGAGAGTGGGATTATGGCATCTTTTTCACTCCCACTCATATGGGACCTTGTTGGCAGCACAAAGCACTTGATTGGTTGAGATTTCCCACTTGTTTGAGGGAGATTGTGTATTTTTAAATAATCTCTTTTCCGGGAAATAAAAGAAAAAATAATCATCTCACCTAACGCACATCATGGATATCAAGTAGCACCTATAATGTGATCACTCTGACAGGGCAACACCTATGACCTCATATAGGCTCTCTATGTCCACTTGTTGTGGGGGAGAGCTTCCCATATCTCCGAAGGACCTCACCGGCCTGAAGCTTCCGCATGGATGGTCACTTGGGTCCTGTGGAATGGGGATGCCTGGTGCGCTGCAGGCTGATGTGAATTTCAACCCCTTCTCGTGTTACAAGTCAAGTGGTCTAACCATCCCTATTGTGATGTGGAAGCCACCACAGTAGCAATCTGTGGGTCTCCTCAGGTTCTCCATCTTCAGATTTCTCATCGATGAACTTATGAAGGCTGAAAGTGTAGCAAAGCTGTTATCAAGAGAAGGACAAGTGGGGTGACTATCAAAGGGTAGGGTCTGAGTGTCTCTCTCTACAGAAACATAGTACCTTGAAAAACCTTGAAAGGGGCTGCAAGGGGAGGTCACTTGGAAACTAATCTAATCTTCTGCAAAAGAGAACAAGTCTTAATAATGTTGGAAGAAAAATAAATGCCTGTGCCTAAGGGGCTGCATGACAGTGCCTGTGTTGTTGACTCGCCTGTGCCATCAATACCTTCCAGATCTCTGTAAATGAAAATCAAATATCATTTTTAATATATCAAATACCTCTAATCTATATATACACTAGAAAAGGGTTTCACAAACCTTTCATGTATTGAAAGAAAAAAGGTGATCCAAGCAGACTGTTCCCCTCTTTTTTTAGCCAAAGGAAAAACTTCCCAGGTACTTTCACAGAAAAAGTTAGAATCTGCTCTGTAGCTCCATTGAGAGGAGGGCACAAATACAAGTCAAATAGAGAGATTAGAGACCCAGTTGAGTTTCTGATTGCTGATATGGAAACCCCGATTCTTTTAAGGTCTGAAATATTTAGGTTTACAAAATTCTGCTCTGAATCCATGGGCTTCAAAACAAAGCTTGCTGTTCCTCCCACATCAAAAACATTCAATCCATCAAGCCATTTCCCAGAGCTCTTTTTGATGTTGAATGCACCTGCATTGAATGGTTCAAAAGAGGTCAGCTTACATGCACACCTAAAAGCAAAGTAAAACAATTCTTGAAGACATCAATCAACTTGTTAAGAAATTAAATCATAGCCAGAGAGCTCTAATTCAAATGGTGACCTGGCCTGCTGATAAGACGGCAGAGGATGATCCCAGGCACCTATATAAGTATTTTTAGTCAAAATGCATCATGGCATGTAGTTTCCTGAATCAACCTTGTGATAATTTATGAATTAGTTTGATGATTGACGCACCCCAAAGCAAGGATCACACTTGGATGCCCACCCAAGATCCACATTCACATAAGCATAATAGTGAAGCTATCCAAGTAACTTATAATCCACCTACGCATTAACATAACCAAGAGGACAATATGTGGGTTTGGATACAGCACTTGCCACCAAAGTATAGGTTCCAAATGGAATACAACCAGAAGCCACCCTCAAGCTAAAGACCACACATCCCCAGCCTAGTCCGCACCCTCAAGGTATGCACGTCCCATACCATGCATCTCCAATTCTCATGACTATTAGTGATGCGACTAACCACCAGTGCGCTAACCAGTAGCTAGGCCCTTGGGAGGCTCCTCTCCCAAGATCTAAGTCCCACAGCGGAACTCCCTTAATAATCAGCCACAACCCAAGCTATATAGGCATAATCCAATTCACACTAAGTAAACTGTCCAGCCTCATGCTAGGCTCGTTATGTCCAAACACACGAGTGCAATTTGATGACAGTGTAGATATCTTGAAAATCAGTCTTCTAGGAAAGGTATGCCCTACATTTCTATGGGTTTAATTCAGCATACAAGCCAGTTGGTTCTATTACAGCCTGTATTATCCCACAAGGATCTAAATGGCCGTTGGCTTGTGGTACAATGTATGATTCAAGGAGAACTCTATGAATTTGCGAGTGTTTACGCTTTTCAAACTTCAGCATATAGTAAGAACTCTCATGAAAGCATTGTCCCTCTATGGTTTGGCTGCAAGATTACATGTAAATTCAAAAAATCAAAGTTGCTCCCTTTGTAATTGGCATCAGCTTTTGTAGCCGCGTCAAATCATCCCAGAGATAGTCAAGCATCTTGGTTATCCCATTGGTTGGGAATTGTCTTTGAAAGATGAAACTCAATGGGTGATGGCAAAATTGCACTCTAAAATAGAATACTGGAAATTATCTACATGGCCTCTACATGTGCGATTGCGTATAGTACAATCAATAATCATAGCATATGTCCAGTTCTATCATCCACTCTTACCTTGGTCGAGCAAACAGATTGGTTATTTCATGTTTAAAGCAATGGAATACCTGCGGAAAACCAAGGCAGATAGAAAAGGGTTACATTTGTTAAGGCAAGACCTTATCTGTTTGCCCAAAATGCATGGTGGACTCAATCTCCTTCACATTCATTATCATATACTGGCAAGGAAAGCCACTCTTCTACCTGCATTTATAGATCAAGTCAAGCCATGGGCACGCATATTAGGAGCTCTGTAGGCTCTCCATATTCGACTGCTCTCATTCGAGATTGGCAAGCTATATTGTGTCACTTGCAATGGTCAGGCAGGCCTCCAAATCAAGGAAACTTACTACTCTTACAAAGTATTCATTGGAGTAGGGTGTTTGATCCATTGCTTTCTTTGTCTCAACCAAGAAAGGCCTACAATCTTTCTACATTGGGAATTCGTCGCATATGCGATGTTGTGGATGAAAATGGTTATGTTCATATCTTCCCATGTGCAGTCAAACAATGCAATTTGGGGATGCACCACAGGCCAATCTGGAGATTCATTTTGGAAATAAGACAGCCCTTTCAGCTAGTCTCAATGCTTGAGGAAACACAAAGAATTCAAGATTGGCATTTTGATAGGCAACTCCCAGGATATACTCATGTATCATTTGACAATTTGTGTGCAACTAAGGCTTATAGGTTACTCTCACCACCTCCATGGATTGAGGATCATGCAAATCGCCTCTGGTATATGTCAAAATCTCTTGCTTGGTGGAAAGCTGCATTGAAAAGAATTTGGAAGAGTGGATTTCCCCTCAAGCAACGATTGCTTTTGTGGAGATGTCTGGTTGGAGTATTCCCAGTTGGATATCTTTTGGCATGAAGGTGCATTGCCACTATTTCTTGTAGGCGTTGCTCTCATCCTATAGAGATAGTGCCTCATCTTCTATGGTAATGTTCACACTCTCGTGATTTTATTGATGATTTGTGTAGACAGCTTCGGGCTCGTTTTCCGGGGAGGCATTTCGGAACCGCTTTCAAAGCCACGACACGTCATATCCCCTTTCAGCTGGTCCACGGCTTGGAGGCCACTCTACCCTTGGAATTCAACGAAGGGTCATACAGGGTAGGAACCTCCGGACAGGATGACACCACCCACAGTGCTTCAGTGCTTCATCTGACCATTCTAGACAAAACCCGGGCATTGGCCAGCCAGGCTTTAGAGGTGGAACAAAATAGAAGGAAAGCATGGCATGACCGCCATCTCAAGAGGCCCCAGTTTCAGGACGGCCAACTGGTCTTGGTGTACCAAGCCCGTTATTTGAAACGGGCAAAGAAGCGCGTCTCGTCTTGGGAAGGACCATTCCTGATCCACCAAATTCTTCCACATGGCACTGTGGAACTCTGCACTTTGGATGGCTTGCTTATCCCACTAGTCAAATGCTCTAGGATTAAGGCTTATCGCCCCAAAGTCTCCCTTTCAGCCTTTCCTTCCCCATAGCCCAACAACTTACCACAAAAAAAAAAAACATTCCAATTCCTCCCCACAGTGCCGTGGTTCATCCACTAAACCCTTCCCGCTTTGGTTCGTCCGTCAAACCCCCTTTCATCCCCACTATTACGCTAACCCCCTCTGCACTCGTACCATCCATCACCCTTCCTCTCTCTCCAACCGTCCGTCCACCCCCTTCGTTGATTCATCCGCCGACCCCCTCATCACTGTCCGCCGCCCCCCTCAATGTTTTTGATCTTCCAGAAGTTTCCATCACTTGGAAGGTTTCTTTCTTTGTACGGTGAAGTAATAAAACAAAGCCTTTACAAAAAAAAAGTGTATATAGCTATGTCAAAATTTATTTGATTGGCAACCCATTACTTTGATGCCAGTAATCTATAAAATGATCACAAAAATGCTCATCAACAGACTCAAAAAGATTTTGAATAGAGGCCTCCATCCCGCACAATATGTCTTTGTTCCCACACGACAAAACACTGATAGTATTTGTAATGCCTATGTGGGGATAGAATATGCAAAATATATAGAGCAAGATATCTTATTACTGGAAGTTGATGTAGCAAAGACATTTGACATTGTTCAATGGGATTGCATTGCTACAGTCATGACAAATCTTGGATTTTTGGGCAAAAAATGTCGAATGTTATTTATTGGCTTTATGAAGATAGCATGGCACATTGTATACTGGGCAAAAGACTGTCCTCTCAATGGGTATTGGGGAAATCTGTTAGACAATGATGCCTCGTAAGTGCTTTATTGTATGCAATAAACTCACTAATACTGGGCAGTTACATGGGTTGCAATAAACTCACTAATATTGGGCAGTTACATGGGTTGCAATTACCAAATGAGTGTGCTTTGGTTGCTCAAGCTTCTGCCCCAACGACTCTTTTTTCTTCCCTAAGAATACACCAAATGATCTTAAAGTACTTATGCAAACTCTTGAGCTCTTTTGAGAGGCCGCAACCCTGTTCATAAATTTCAGAAAATCAAAATTACTGCCATTGAAGGAGATGGATTGGCATAGCATTTTATGACCGGGACAGATTATTCAGCCCACTGACATTGTTTGACACACCTAGGATATCATCTAGGCTGGAATGTCTCATTGAACTGCTACTGACACTCGTCTACTCGTCCTCTTCATGTGCGACTAAGAATTGTGCACTCCATTCTTATGACTTACACTTAGTTCTTCTTGCCACTTTTAATATGGTCAAAACAACACATTTCCAGCTTTATGTCAAAGACCATGGAGGTTTAGCGAAAAAAACATCATCACAAAACACTATACCTTCTAAGATTTGAAAGAATCTGGTCACCCAAGCTGTCTGGTGATCTCAATGTTCTTGATATTCATTATCATATGTTAGCATGCAAAGCAACCCTGCTACAAGCTTTTTTTGCTCAACAACAACCTTGGACTCTCATGATTTTCGTAATGTTGACAACCTATCAAACTTGCTCCTTTGGTAAATGGAAGTTACATGTCCAAGGCAAGATTCCTAGCTGCCCATAACAAGATGGCTGATTGGAAAGCAGTATTGCAATATGTTCATTGGGGTGGAAGACCTCCTTAGCCAGGAATAGGAAAACATACATTGGAGTCGTGCTTTTTCTACTCCATTGGCGATTACAGCTCCTATATCAGCTTACTTTCTGTGTATCAAAGGAATATGCACTTTGCAAGATGTCATATCCCCTGAGGGACATGTGCTATCTTTCCCGCAAGATCAAAGAAGATGGGGTTTGGGTATGCATTATAGGCCTACATGGCATAAAATCCAAACACAATTATAGCGCTTCTAGAATGTTGTACTAGAGGATAGAATCGAAGATTGGATATTCCATAGAGAGGAGACTTTTGTTTCTGTGAAATTTCCTTTTTGAGGGACGTGCTATGTTGCTATCTTTCCCACCGCAAGCTCAACAAAGATGGGGTTTGGGTTACATGGTCGAAAATCCAAACACAATTATAGCCCTTCCACAATGTCGTACTAGACCTTGGCCAGGATAGACTCGAAGATTGGATATTCCATAGAGAGGAGACTTTTGTTTCTATGAAATTTCCTTTTTCACATATCATAGCAGCAAGGATCTACCGATTGATTTTACCATCACCATGGTTTTCGAAGCATGGAAGCATGCCATGGAATTTGAATAAGCTAATGATATGCTGGAAAAAAACTTTGCAGAGGCTATGGAAAAGCAAGTTACCTCTCAAACACAGTCTTCTTTTGGTGATGCATCGCAAGAGTACTTCTATTGGTAGCATTTCAACAAAAAGAAAGATTGCTTCTGCTCGTTATCCAAGATGTTTTGCTTGAATGACACCATTCATCACTTGTTGTGGCGCTACCTTGACACACAGGATTTCCTGCTTCATTTATCTAGATGCTTGAATGCCAGATTTCTAGGTGCATGTTTCTCTCAGTATTTTTGAATATTTGACAGATATGAGCAGAGATTTGCACACATGGCTCCATTCTTCCAATGGACACCCATTTTGGGCTATTTGGATAGTTTGGATTGCTCATAGTTGACTGGTTTGCCAGTCGACCTCGATTGACAAGTATGTGTATTTTCGTCTATCATTTGTGACAATCTGTACATGATTGCTATCTGAGGTCTCTCTTTGTACATCTCATCTAATAGAAACAATGGTTTTCACACACAAAAAAAAGTGTGTACATACACACACACACATTTTCACATATATATAAGTTGCACTCGACAAGCCGAGGACGCCATTCCAGGTCTTTGGACTCCGTGTTGCCCTACCTGCCTCAATCTCAAGCTGGTGTGATGACACTCTGAGCTGGTGAATCACCACTCGGGCACTGTGAGGCATGTACACATCCATGTATCCAGGTCTCTGTATGAATCTATCCGCTGAGATACAGATAAACTGATCTCTGTATTATAGCATCTTTGGCGGTAGAGGCTGACTGGGTGTAATCCAAGTCTCTTGAGTGTATCCTTGCCATAAATCCTGCCGAAGGACTCTGAGAGAGAGAGAGAGAGAGAGAGAAAGAAAGAAAGAAAGAAAGATATATTAACGTCTACAAAAGGCCAAAATTGGCCTATGAGACAAACAAGTAGTGCAATGATGTTCCTCCAGTCATCAAGAGGAAAATGTGGAGTGAGAATAAAATGTACAAGTATGACAACACGACCATAGGGGACTCAATGAAATGAAATGAAATGTTATATTAACGTCTTCAAAAGGCCAAAGTGACCTATGAGACCAAAGTTACAACCATGTGACATCTGATACACTGTTTGTAAAAGAAAAAAAAGAACTGAAGGTAAGTATCTAGCCCTACAATACATCAGTAGGGAGCATTCGGAAGCAGCAACTAGGGAGAGTGGGAAGCTAATGCTACTAGTCAAAATGGGGTACATGAGTACATGGATACATGAATACATGAATATGGGGGAGTACAAAAGTGACAGTGAGTACAACAGTATATGGCTGGAGTCGTAATCATCCTAGGAGCTCTAGCATGGGTCTCTGCCGGATGGCCTGGATATCTGCCATAGTGAGATGTCTGGTCGGACGAGCCCGATGCCTCGCAATGATGCTCTGAATCCTCCGGTGTAGGCACCGTCTCCGATGTGAGGATCCACGATCCCTCGGGTGTCTGGATCTACCCAACTGGATAGCTCTCTCAACTAGAGTCCCATGGGGTGCCCACTGCTGGGCTGTCGGCTGTGTCCTCCCGGGTAGCCCCTCTAAAGAAGTCAGTAATCTGTCTCTGTGTGGCTGTCTCTGTGTGTCGGGCGTTTGCTCTTGATAATGGACTCTTTGAGCTTGCGGATCTCCAGGAGATAAAAACCCAAGCATCGCTGATCACAATAGTCCATGACTCTAGCGAGTGGTCCAAATCCCTCTCTGAAAAGGCAATGGTAGCGCCCTCGAATCTCATAATATGCTGTGCAGCGACAGATGTAGTGCTCCTCCGTCTCTGGCTCTATCCAACAAATCTGACAAATCCTGTCCCCTGGAGGTATGCCTCTAAATCTACCTGTCTCTATCTCTAACTGATGTGAAGAGGTGCAGATTTGCCCAATGGCGCACCTCAATCCATGAGAAATGAAATGAGAGAGAGAGAGAGAGAGAGAGAGAGGAGAGAGAAACTTGTATTAACGTCTTCAAAAGGTCAAAATGACCTATAAGACCAAAAGGTTACATCATATCCATGAGGTACATCCTCATGGGTACAAAATAGTAATAAAGAAAGATAACAAAAATCTAGAACTACATGATCTGATTTAGGTACATGAGCAGAGAGCTCTCATATCACCCTAATACATCCCTCATGGGCTGCTGTGACATGGTGCTCAAGGTGGTAAAACTGAGCTGGCGCCAGAAGGTCCTGCGATGATGGGAGATGATGGCCTGGATCCTCCTGTGGTGGCGTGGCCGTGGGCAAGGACCTTGGGGTCTGGGGCGTTGAGCTCTGCATAACTCAGTGGCTCTATGGAGTGTCACACCTCTTGGCCGAGCTCCTGCACTAGCCTATGGTCCGGGTATGATGGGTGGATCGGCCCTCGGAGTGCTGGTATGGAAGAAGTCGGTGAGACCTCTCTGTGCTAGTCCTCGAGCAAGTACAGCTGATCTGGATCTCACTAAGGACTCCCAGTGTCTACAAAGAGAGCTATAGAAGAACAAGTCCCAGGCATCTTTGATCCTAGAAGTCCATGATCTTGGAAAGTGGTCCGAACCCAGCTCGGAAGAGGCAGTGGAACCTCCCCTGAATCTCATAGTATACAAGGCATCGGCATATGTAACGATCCTCTATCTCGGGCTCTGTATGACAGAGCTGGCATATCCTGTCCTTTGGTGCGGCCACCCTAGGCCTATATGTGGCAATCTCCACTCTCAGCTGGTGGGACGAGGTGCGGACCTGGCCGATCACACATCTCACCCCAAAGGATAGGTGTGTTTCCATGTAGCGTGGATGGATGATGAAACCATCCTCTGTCAGGCATAGGAGGTGATCTCTGTAGAAGGCCATCTTCGTCCCCAGTGGACGACTAGGTGAACTCCATGTCCTCTGAGTATCCAGTTTGACAATGTCCTTCCTAATAACCCTATTCCGCTCTGTGCGGCTGAGAAAAAAGGACGGGGCCTCTATGATGTACTGGAATGGGGGGAGTTCCTCCATCTGCATACCGTACAGGCCAAATCAAGTGCCTACCTGTGCATACCAGCACTTTGTATCTCCCTCAAGTGTCAGCTGTCTCGGGGACTCCAAGGCCAGCCGAGGGTATCTATCAAGTGGAAGCTCCCATAGCCTGTGCCAGTATGTCACTCTCTAGAATAGAACCTCTGTCACTATCGGTGCATACCCCATCTCTGCCCGCACAATCTCATGTGGCACTGATGGCTTACTCCTAATCATGCGTGAGATCATCGCCAATAGGTGCCTCTCCATCGGCTTCCACCCATCATATACCTCCTCTGTATCTGTCTCGGCCGGCTCTCTCCTCCGTCTCCTCCTGTGGTATAAGCTAGGACCCTAGATGGGGGCACCATACAGTAGTGCACGTGTAACTGGAGTATCAAATAGCCAAAGCTTCGTTCTCAGCTCCTGAAATTGTATTTGTGAGCATTGCCTTTCTAGCGAGTCAAGGGCTACATATCCCCTCATCAATCTAGCTTCGGCCACCTTCCGCATCGAGAACTGAGGTCTAGCAAAAGTGATCCCAAGGTATACATATGAGGTAACATACTCCACAAGCTCTCCACTCTATGTAAACTATACTACAGATCTACTTATCCACTGTGAGGAGGTGTTGAAGATCATGACCTTGGTCTTTCCAAGGTTCACAATGAGGTCCCAGTCCTCGCAAAAGGCCCGTAATGCATCCAAATGCCTCTGCAGCCCCTCTAGTGAATCAGAAATAAGAACAATATCATCTGCATACAAGAGGATCGGTATCAGGGCTCCTACCAAATGTGCTCCTGGTCCTCCCTGTCTGTCTATGTAATCCGAGATCGCATCAATGTATAGACCAAATAGAGTAGGAGACAAGGGGCAGCCCTACTTCACCCGATAGTGCTGTGTATGATCTCTGAGTCACCTCCTGGAGCCCGTACTCTTCCTGTTGACTGACTCATAGAGTGTAATGATCCCCCAAAGCATCTCTGCTAGCACTCCCATATCCTGCAGTATCCTCATCAGTCTGGCCCATGGGACGCTATCAAAGCTTTGCGGAAATCCACAAAGCAGCAGTATATCCAATGCCCGTGAGCTCTCTCCTCCTCAATGATCCCCCATAGTGTATGTATTATGCTCTAGTGTGGAGTGCCCTCTCCTGAAGCGTGCCTTCCTTGGTGCTCTGACTCTCTGCACCTTAGACCATCTACTAAGCTCATGCTCCAAAATCGAACCATAAATCTTGGCCAAGGTGTGACCAATCATGGTAGTCTTGTAGTTGTTGGGATCCATGGGGTCACCTACTTTCAAGATAGGTACAATAGTATTCAATGACCAAGCTGGCAGGGAAGCCCTCACATAAAGCCCTGTTAAACATGTGAACCAGTAAAGGGGCTAGCATGTCCCTAGCATGGGAGAAATGCTGGATGAGGAGTCCATCATGATCCTGTGCTCTCGCAATCTACATCCTGTCAATAGCATCTCTCACCCACCATGCTGAGGTGAAAGAAGGAAGAGTGGGGGACGAGGTTCGGGTGGATGGGGGAGAGGGGGCTGCTCGGGGGCATGGTAGAGAGAGGTGACATAGGTGTTCCAGGTGCCGGGTGAAGTAATCACAGTCGGAAGGCGATGATCCTGGAAGATCCTCCAGGCCTCCTTACTGTCCCTTCCAAGAAATAGCTAGTATAGCTCCTGCTCAAGCCTGGCTAGGTAGGCTCTCTTCTTTCTCCGTGTGAGACGTCGAAAGATCACTCGCACCTGCTAGTGAGTGGTGGATCCTAGCGTCATCTCCCGATGTAGACGGGCTTGGGTATCACGACATTCCTCGTCGTACCAGCCATTCTGTGGGACAATCCTTCTTGGTGATGTAGGAGTGGCTCTGGAGTGCGGGAAGCCATCTCCTCTTGCATGGAGGCACGCAACTGACACCTAAGGTCATCACTATCCTTGTTCTCCCCAAGCTTCTTTTGGAGGTGCTCAATGTCCATATCCTGCGTTTTGCATACTTCTCTCATGGTGGTCAGGCATGTTTTGATATGGGGGTCGCCGATCTTCTGTGTGCTCACCCAAATCGAGCTGGATTTCCTGTCCTTCTCACCTCTAGTTCTTGTTGCCGGCGAGCTGTCCGTGTTGGACTGAAGGGGTCCCCCTTCTAGTACTGATTTTGGTCCTCAGCTGGTGGCCCCCATAGGTGGCCAGCTGCAATTGGGGAGGCAAGTAGCAGCAGATAGGATTATGTTGCTGCCTTGGGGGCCTGAGCAAGGAAGGGAGGGAGGGAGGGGGGAGGGAGGCAGGGTGGAGAAAGGGGAGGCGAGCAGGGAGGAGGACTGCAGGAAGGGGGGCGAAGAGAGAGAAAACGGCAGCGGGTGGGGAAAGGGGGGGTGAACAGGGAGAAGGACTGCAGGGCACCAGGGCAGGCAGGATTCAGGAGGACCTTCTCTGCGCAGGATCACATTGTCACGCTTTTTTCTCAAAATAAGGTAGAACCTTCCTCAACCTAAATCCCTGATTACAGGGGCCATCATTTATACATTGTCCAACTGAAATGTTTATTACAGCATGCTTTTCATTGAGTGATGCTGCAAATCAGGTTGTTATTCAGAAATTGTGGCAAAGCACGCTAATGTACACAAATAACAACATTGATAAATTATGAATTGTAAGTGCCCTATCATAAGTGCAGAGATTAGAACAAACAGATACATCTAGACAGAGACACTTTTGGTATATACTGCATAAACAAAGAGGCTGCAATTTCAATACAATTTCTTGAGGCATCTTCAGCTTCAAGCTACTTTTATGGAAATTTTACCATGAAAAACAGTGAATGATAAAGGAGAGTTTGAAATGTTTGCTTTTTCTGTTCCAATATGTAGTTGGAAGTCTCCAGTAACATTTGCCCAGAATGTAATCAATGTAAAATCTGGTGAGTCCTTTACTCTCAAACCCGTTTGAAGATCTGACAGTTTGCTGTCGAGAGTCATTTTGCTGATAGAAATGGCATTAAAACTGACCACATTGTAAACTGGATTGACAGAATTGTTATACATATCCTTTAGCACCACTTGCACAACAGCCAAATTCCCAGAGTAAAAAATGCTTTCATCGTTTTTCCAAGAAGCTATGCATTTAGTCACCAAGACCTTCCCTGCAAAAGGGCATTGCAAAATCTAGATTAAAGTCTCTAAATTATTTTAAAAAAACTCATACTAGCTTGATTATTTTATATGCTTACCGGCAACAAACTCCAGTGATAAGGGAGACCCAGAGATGCTTGATTTCTTATCACCCACATCAAGAACGTAATGTCCTGCTATTTCAGTATACAGGAGAAACTCCTGGTAGCCATTCGTCATATTTGACTTTGAAAAAAGACGGAAGTTCTGTAATGCAGAGCCATTTTGGCTTCCCACACTCGTGATGTTCACCTCTAACATGGCTGGATTTTGGAGAGAGAACGTCTGACGGCTAACATTGTTTCCAAAAGCGTCCATCAACCAGACTCTGAGTGCCGCATTTTGCCCTACTTCAACTGCTCTTGAGCCATTTAACCACTGGGGGATGCAGTTTTTTATTGATACTAGGGCTGTAAAGCAAAAGAAAGCCCAACACGCAGCCCCTCGTAAGATTTCTAACTTCAATCCCATAGAACATAAAAACACTTGCCCACCACCTTCCAACTAAATTACCTGCAAAAACTACATATCCAAGGGGTGAGTTGGTTATGTTGTGCTTTCTGCTCCCAATCTCTACAAAGAAAATCCCTGCCATGGTTGGACGAAAACTTAAGGTTACATACTCTGGATACAGCCCCTTATCCTGCTTGATTGAAGGTGGAGTCATATACACTCCTGAAGATCTTAGAAAGGCCGTACTAAATGAGAAGGTTCCATTTACAGCATTGTAATACTTATCTACATACAACACATCAATTTGAGCCATTGTTCCTGACTTAAAACTACTGTCATTGTATCTCCACATGCAGGAACAAGTTGGCACTGACAAGGGGCCTGAAAAAGGAGGATAGCTACACTCAATTAAGATCAAGTTAAAGTCAGAAGCCATGCAGCCATGTTTTAACACAAACAGTGTACTGATGAGCAAAGTAGATACATTTACCCACCTGCTTTGACAATCAATGGGAATGGTGTGCCACCGATGTTCTTAGTACCATTTACAACAACCTGCAGGCTTAGATTCCCTGCCACTTTGGGACGGAGCTGGATGGTAATGACACCCGTCACTATATCATGTACCACTACTACCTTTGGATCAAGAGAGATGGGTATGGAAAATGGCTTGTCCGGCTGCACCACACTTGCCTGCAGACCAGTTAGTGTCTCACCCCTGCCTGTTTTCAAACTAACAATGTTGCCATAGAAATCTCGCTGAACCAGTTCCAAAACAGCCAGTTCCCCAGCAACAAACTCACTCTTCCCCTTCCAAGAAACTGAGCATGCTCCATAGTAGATTGGACCTGATCCAGATAAAGCAAATAAGAAATGTGACGGAATTTCTATAAGCCAGCATTATACTATCCTAAAAGGGTGATAACAGTATTAAATGTGGAAGCACTACTGGGACTGAAAGCATCAAGGTGGATTGCATAAAAATGGAGGTCCTTGCATAAGCATCACGTCTGGTCGACTTGGTTTCCAGCTCATCAGCCAGGCGAGTTGGCCAGTCCACTGTTGCACCCAGCCTAAGCAGTTTACAATTCGGTGCTTGCAGTGCAAGGCTGCCTAAAAGATCTACTTCCAACCATTTCAACCATAAAAGCACAGCTATGGTACAAACGCCACATGCATCAAGAGTAGCAACATGTGCATGTGACATCACCCTTCTGCTTGCTGTCACAAGTGAGCTGCCCAGAAGTAGACTGCCAACAAAAAAAAATACTGATCGAGTCCAATAGAGCAGATCGCACCCCTCGCGACGCATGGATATGTAGGATATGCAGGCAGGGGAGGTCGAGACACGAGCATTAAATGTTTAGATGTCCATCTTACTATGAGATTTCATTGTCTCGAGACAGATGAAATGTCTAGATGTGCATTAAATGTTTGGATTTGCAGGAGATTTCATTGTCTCTGAGACAGATTCGGCCCCCTCTCACAGGTTATGCATAATGAGGACCAGAGATGCCTATAGGTCTGTACCTACTAGAGCTTTGCTGCCACCAGGAGACCATGCTCAGACCGCACTTAGGGAACCAGAGCCAGAGCCAGAGCCAATGAGATGCCTCTCAGACATCCATTATAGACTTCTTCAAATTGCATTCACCCATGCCAGAGAATATCATCCAGGCTTCACAGGGTCCGAGGGACCATAAAGGTCAGAGACTACACTCCGCCCACTTGCAGGATCCTTTTGCCACCGCACCCATGGCGTCACTAGTGAGATAGCGCATACCCTCTAGAGATCCAGATGCCCCTGCATCCAGAGATCAAGGCCTTTCGCCCACCATCAGCTGCACGTCCAGAACTGACTTCGCCACCATGGAGAGGCCACTCCACAGGAGGGGATGCCATCACAACTCTTCGCTTGAATATGGAAGAGGATGGTACTATCATTGGGTTAAGAAATGCGGGACACATTCCCTGAGTATCTCTAGCCATCTTGCTCCAGGATTTTTGGCACCACGTGTACATGGAAAGCCCGCCTCGTACGCGGGTCTTCTTTTCATTTCATTTTCAATATTTGTGTTTCCACAATCACAGTTCACACATGAAACTTTTGTAGGACATGTCTCTCTAATAGACCCATTGGGTCTTTTGTAGACAGCAATAAAATCTCTCTCTCTCTCTCTCTCTCTCTCTTTTGTCCAGCCATCACTGCGCCAGATGGACCACAGCAGCAGCAGGACATGGATACCGCCCACACCAGCGGTACACTGATTGATTGTGCGATTGAGCTTGGGTGGTCCAGACGCCCACGACTACGGAGGAGGGCATCCCAGCATAGACGGAGGTTGCAGCGGCGGATTCGGATTATTCTTGCGAGACATGCGGGACACCCAGTCAGGGTGCTGACCACAGAGGATATTGAGGAGATCCACCAGCGTCCGATGCGGCACATATTATGAGATGGAGGCACCTCCATAGTGTACCCCCCCATCCCACATGATATTGTATCCCCTCACTGTACTCCACTCACCTCCATAGCATACCCCCCCCCCCCCCCCTCACTATATTCACACCCTATAAGGGTTTCTGTTTACCTTCCAGTTCTAGTTTCATTTTCTAGGTGCCAGTAGTATCATCTTTATTTTTCATTTTCTGGTTTTTTTATCCAGACGTTGTATCAGATCCACCATGATGTAACTTTTTGGTCTCATAGGTCATTATGGCCTTTTGAAGACGTTAATATAACATTTCATTTCTCTCTCTCTCTCTCTCTCTCTCTCTCTCTCTCTCAGCATGGTGAGAGATGCTATTGACAGGATGCAGACTGGGAGAGCACAAGATCGTGATGGACTCCTCACCGAGCATTTCTCCCATGCTAGAGACACACTAGCCCCTTTACTGGTTGACATATTTAACAAGGCTTTATGTGAAGGCTTCCCCGTCAGCCGGTCATCGAATACTATTGTACCTATCTTGAAAGCAGGTGACCCCATGGACCCCAACAACTATAGGACTATCATGATTGGTCACACCTTGGCCAAGATTTATGGTTCGATTTTGGAGCATGAGCTTAGTAGATGGTTCGAGGAGCAGACTCAGAGCACCGAGGCAGGCAGGCTTTAGGAGAGGGCACTGCACACTAGATCATATCTTTACACTATGGGGGATCATTGAGGAGGGGAGAGCTCATGGGCAATGGATATACTGCTGCCTTGTGGATTTCCGCAAAGCTTTTGATATTGTCCCACGGAACAGACTGATGAGGAGACTGCAGGATATGGGAGTGCCAGCAGAGATGCTGTGGGGGATCATTACACTCTATGAGTCAATCACAGGCAGAGTACGGGCTCCAGGAGGTGACTCAAAGATCATACACAGCACTATCGGGGTGAAGCAGGGCTGCCCCTTGTCTCCTACTCTATTTGGTCTATACATTGACGAGATCTCGGATTACATAGACAGACAGGGAGGACCAGGAGCACATTTGGCAGGAGTCCTCTTGTATGCAGATGATATTGTTCTTATTTCTGATTCACCAGAGGGGCTGCAGAGGCATTTGGATGCATTACAAGCCTTTTGCAAGGACCGGGACCTTACTGCTGTGAACCTTGGAAAGACCAAGGTCATGATCTTTAACACCTCCTCACATTGGATAAGTAGATCTGCAATACAGTTTACATACAGTGGAGAGCCTGTGGAGTATGTTACCTCGTATGTATACCTTGGGATCACTTTTGCTGGACCTCAGTTCTCGATGCGGAAGGCGGCAGACGCTAGATTGATGAGGGGATATGCAGCCCTTGGCTCGCTAGAGAGGCAATGCTCACAAATACAGTTTCAGGAGCCGAGGACGAAGCTTTGGCTATTTGATACTCTAGTTACACCTGCACTACTGTATCGTGCCCCCATCTGGGGTCCTAGCTTATACCATAGGAGGAGACAGAGGAGAGAGCCGGTTGAGACAGATACAGAGGAGGTATATGATGGGTGGAAGCCGATGGAGAGGCCCCTAGTGGCGATGATCTCACGCATGATTAGGAGTAAACCATCGGTGCCACATGAGATTGTGCGGGCAGAGATGGGGGCTGCACCGATGTGACAGAGGCTCTATTCCAGACAGTGACATACTGGCATAGGCTATGGGAGCTTCCACTTGATAGATACCCCCGGCTAGCCCTGGAGTCCTCGAGACAGTTGACACTTGAGGGAGATAGAGAGTGCTCGTATGCACAGGTAGGCACTTGGTTTGGCATGTACGGTATGCAGATGGAGGCACCCCCCCCCCCCCTTCCACTATAGCATAGAGGCCCCGTCATTTTCTCTCAGCCGCACAGAGCGGGACAGGGTTATCAGGATGGACATTGTCAGACTGGATACTCAGAGGACATGGAGTTCACCTAGTCGTCCACTGGGGACAAAGATGGCCTTCTACAGAGATCACCTCCTATGCCTGACAATGGTTGGGTTCATCATCCGTCCACGCTACATGGACATACACCTATCCTTTGGAGTGAGATGTGGGATCGGCCAGATCTGCACCTCATCCCACCAGCTAAGAGTGGAGATTGCCAGATATAGGCCTAGGGTGGCCGCACGAAAGGACAGGATATGCCAGCTCTGTCATACAGAGCCCGAGATAGAGGATCGTTACATATGCCGATGCCTTGTATACTATGAGATTCAGGGGAGGTTCCACTGCCTCTTCCGAGCTGGGTTCGGACCACTTTCCAAGATCATGGACTTCCTGGATCAAAGATGCCTAGGACTTGTTCTTCTATAGCTCTCTTTGTAGACACTGGGAGTGTCCTTAGTGAGATCTAGATCAGCTATACTTGCTCGAGGACCAGCACAGAGAGCTCTCACTGACTTCTTCCATACCAGCACTCTGAGGGCCGATCCACCCATCATACCCTTAGTGTAGGAGCTCGGCCGAGAGGTGTGACACTCGACAGAGCCACTGAGTTATGCAGAGCTCGACGCCCCAAACCCCATGGCCCTCCCCACACGGCCACACCACCACAGGACGATCCGGGCCATCATCTCCCATCATTGCAGGACCTTCTCGCACCAGCTCAATTTTACCACCTTGAGTACCATGTCACAGCGGCCCATGAGGGATGTATTAGGGTGATATGAGAGCTCTCTGCTCATGTACCTAGATCAGATTTTAAATTTCTAGATTTTTGTTATCTTTCTTTATTACTATTTCATGGATATGATGTAACCTTTTGGTCTCATAGGTCATTTTGGCCTTTTGAAGACGTTAATACAACTTTCTTTCTTCGTTCTCTCTCTAATCGCCCATCACCGGAGGAGTTTACCACGACGATTCAGTGGTTCAGCTTTCAGCTCTTAGCTCTTAGGATGTTACTATTTTCATTCTTTCTCTCAGATTTGTTATGATGAGACATCATCATCATCAGTTGTACCTTGTTTTGGTCTCATGGGCCATTTCGGCCTTTAGGAGACGTTAATATATCTTTCTTCTTTCTTTCTTTCTCTCTCTAGGGAGGGCGAGATGCCCTAGAGGACTCTCAGAGGGGATATCTAGTACTATTGGGGTGAAACAGTGCTGCCCGCTATCCCCCACCCTCTTCTAGCTATACATTGATGAGATCTCAGACTTTATTGACAGAGTAAGAGGTGGAGGGGCATCCCTAGCAGGCATACTTGTGTCTATTCTCTTATATGTTGATGATATAGAGCTTATTGCAGACTCACAAGAGGGACGCACATGGATGCCCAACAGGACTTCTATTTGCAGAGGGGTTTGTCAGTAAACCTTAGGAAGACCAAGGTCATGTCTTCTATACTTCCCCTAGTGTGAGGAAACATACAGAGATCACCTACATGGGCAGCCGGATGGAGGTAGCAAACTCATATGTCTACTTGGGGGTCACTTTCACGAGCTCCGGCAGACGCTTCTCCATGAAACAGGCATCACGGGACTGTCGTATACATATAGAGAATACTCGCCTGGATTCACCACGGTTACCATACCTAGCACTACTGTCTTCTCTCGAGCGATAGCGGAGAGAGGGGTGCATCCATCTTGGTATGCTTCTGTCCTCGCATGGTTCACCACATATGGACTACAGATGAGCCGACTACCCCCATTTAAGTATGATCCAGACTCCCCCTACACTAGGCTCACACATGTGGATAGGAACCGGATAATTCGATATGACTTGCTACAGTTACACATTCAAGATACATGGATTACCCCAAGGGAGCCCCTACCACCTAAGATGCAGTACTACAGTGACCATTTTCTGAGGCTTCCAGAGGATGCATTCATACAAAGGCCAGGAAACCTGGACTGGATGTTTTCATGTCACATGCCATGAGGATAGCACTTGGTCAGTTCAGTGTCTCATCCCATAGGCTCGAGATTGAGGTTGGCAGAAAGAAAGAAAAGATATATTAACATCTACGGAAGGCTAGATTGGCCTATGAGACAAATCTGTACACAAGTCCATGTCCTGAGTATTATGGAAAGAAAAACTGAAATGAAAAGCATATAGTCATGTGCAGCTCACTATGCAGTCACTGGCTAGCATGCTATACATGATAAGTGGTATACTACTAATTCCACCCAGTTGAGATGGTGGGGTGTAGTACATCATACATGGGGCATGGACTGCCTACCACCACCCCTTCAGTACAGTTTAGACTCCCCTTTTCTCCAGCTCTCTCATGAAGATACCAACCAGGTTATCCGGTTAGATCTTCTCAGCCTCTACACTCATTGCACATGGATCACACCTCTGGAGCTCCCAACGAAGATGCACTTCTACAGAGATCACTTCCTCACGCTCACTGAGGATGGATTCATCCAGCAGCCGAGCTACCTGAGTATTCACATGTCCCATGCCATGTGTATTGTGATTGGCTAGATACGGGGTTCATCCCACCACCTCAGAGTGGAGACAAGTAGAGTTGAGTACGTCTTCAGAGCCGAGAAGCTCATACGGAGACCCAGAGAGGAGAGGATCTACTGATTATGCCACACAGAGGTTGAGAAGGAGAAGCATTACATATGCCGCTGCCCAGTATACTATGAGATCCACGGGAGGTTTCACTATCTGTTTCGTGAGGGATTTGGTGTACCCTTCAAGATCATTGACTTCCCGGACTAACGTTGCCTACGCCCCTTTTGCTTGAGCTCTGCAGACACAAGCACACTTTCTTGAGAGAGCTTCGGCCCCAACCACCCCGCCCCCTCCCTCACCAGCCAACCCCTAGGTATTGTGGTCCATATGTGATCACAAGGAAGATTGGTGATCAAGCCTATGCGCTACTTCTACCTCCTCATCTTTTTTTTTTTTAATAGAAAGAGACTTCTATGAAGTATGAAAAAGACATACAACAATCACAGCTATAGGCCGGAAAAGAATAGAATCACCCCAATATGTAAGGTGATTTCAACCATTGAAGAGCATCACGATGCCATGAAAGACCTATGGTACTAGAGGAAAAGAAGATGCCATGGTCCCACTCCCGCATAAATATCACACGCTTTGCCTGCGCAAAACGAGAGGGCCCCTGAATACAAGCCCAAGTAGCCATAAGAGTATGGATGATATCACCCCATATAGTACTAATGCATTGAGACCCAAAAATCTGGACACCCTCAATAGCCTCCATGCATCTAGCTCTCCAGATTGCTGTAATACTAGAAATAATCTCCCAACTGGTGTCAATCCTCTGTGTGGGGAGTGTATAATCAGAGTGAGGGACATCCTGCAATAAACCATGATGGGCAATATCTCTACGAATGAAAATAGCAGAATCTGTATCACTGCCCTCATAAAAAAGCTCGGACCAGACTGGGAGAGCCAAGCAACTTCCCCCCAAGTCACATGCATGGCTCGGCCACTCAATTTGCCCATAAGTTGGGCTACAGAACCCCAAATCTTTTGTACAGTACTGCATCCCCAGAAACAATGTTACACAGTCTCAAAATCTGCCGCACACCTAGGACAAGAAGGTGCTACACCAAAAACCGATCTCGAGTGGTTGGTAGGGAGACCACCATGTAAGAATAACCAAAAGAAATGAGAGATCTGGCTCCTTCTGTACGAGTGCCAAAGTCTATGCCAATATTTGCGCTGTATCACTGGAGAAATATCATAGCTCTCCCAATGAGGCCTGAGACTAGGGGTCCTATGCATCTGTCCAGTGAGGAGAAGCCTGGCATTCCGGACGGTGAAACTGAAAAAAGGAAGGCTTTTCAAAGGATCGAAGGCATCAATCCACTCCCACTCTCCTAGATCCCACTGAAGATATCTGATAGGACTGCCACCATATAACCACAAACACCAAGAGCCATGAGTCACTATCTGAGGAGAAGGGTCAATGAACCAATGCTTCCACGAACGACCAACAATCTCCTCAATCTCCCTCCAAGCATGATGGAGTAAAGGATGCAATCTATAGCCTCCTAGCCCGGGAGAGCAATGACCTGCAGAGGTATGCCTATCCTCGAAAAAACTCCCAGCAACTTGGATGATAGTCTCCATGAAAGGTCCTAGAGAGCCACTCATGTGGAAAATCTGCATCAATCTGATCAATACAAATGCAAGAGCCCCTAAGATGCCGAATGGATGCAGCTCTCCGATCCTCCGGAAGCTCCCAGCCAACTCGGATGATAGTCTCCATGAAAGGTCCCCGAGAGCCACTCATGTGGAATAGCTCCATCAATCTGATCGATACGAATGCGAGAGCCCCTAAGATGCTGAATGGATGCAGCTCTCTGATCCTCCAGAAGACTCTTAAAGGTCTTCCAAGAAAGAACTGTGTATGCACATCTCTCTCATCCTAACCACTGCATATAACGAGATGCACCAACCGGCCTCATCCCTGATGAGCTCGTTCCACATAATAGGTTGTCAGTCAGCCTCATCCAAAGACCTAGGAAGCCTTTGTCGCAAAAAAGATCTCATGCTTCTCCATGCTCTGACAATGGCTGCAATAAAAGGGGAAGATGGTGCCCTGATATCAACCTCTGTGAACAAAAATCGTGTGTTGGGCATCCAATCTCTCCTGACCCGGGGTGTACATCTGGAAATCTGAGACAAGAAAAAATCCTTCCAAGACTTAGTGCCTGGTAGGAAACCTCTGACCACAAGTTTGCAGAGCAATGCCCTGCAATGAACATCCGGATGGATAATATTCAAGCCCCCCTCTCGTTTGGGTTGAATAACTATGAGCCAAGCTACCTTGGCACGAGTGTCTGAGGTGCCATCCAAACCCGACCAGAGAAAATTGCGGATCAATCTCCGCAATTGACCAATGCACGCACGAGAGAAGCACCAACAAGAGGCAATAAACCAAGCTTAGGCAAGCAATACCTGATTAGCCACCAAAGCTCTGGAAGCTAAATCTAATCTCCTAGAGCTCCAATGGAGGAGCTTCTTCCGAATACTCATAAGTACTGGAGCAAACTGCTGTGCAAGAGAAATATCAATCCCAACCTGGCATCCCAAATATGTAGCAGTGCATCCTCTGCTGATCCAAGTAAAACCAAGCTTTGCACCCCAAGCAACTCTCGGTGAATCACTAACTCAAAAACCAATAGATTTGTGCCAATTAATGAGCGCCCCTACTGCCAAACAGAACTCCTCTAGTGCTACCCGGAAAGGGCAACCCTGCCGTATTGAGCGAGAAATCTGATCTCCTCTATCACCGCAAGTGATCACTCTACTATAGTTATCACGATACATACATGAAACTCCCTTGATCCATCTCTGAGAGAAGCCCATATGGCTAAGAGTACCCTCAAGGAAGTCCCAATCCACTCTATCATAGGCCTTCTCAAAATCCAAGAGCAAAATGGCTAAGGGCTGATTGCTCGCTTTAGCCCATTCGACGGCCTCCCAAAACGAGAAAATGTTATCAAAGATGCTCCTGCCATGTAAGAATCAATTCTAAGTATCATGAATGACATCCTGCAAAATTGGCTGCAATCTGATGCTCACTGCCTTAGAAGGAATCTTATATGCAATCCCAAGTAAGGTGATATGTCTCCACTGGCCAATCAATGTCTTATCCCCACTCTTAGGAATAAGATAAATAAGCCCCTCAGTGAGAGAAGAAGGCATAGAACCTGTGTCCCACATCTCCTGGAGAGCCGATGTGATCTCAGCTCCAATCTCATCCCAAAAAGTAATGAAAAAATAGGGGAGAGGTCATCCTCCACTGGACACTTACCATGAGGTAAGGAATGAAGAGCATGATTGAACTCTTGCATAGAAAAAGGGACATCCAAAGCGGCACACATCTCCTCAGTGATCAAATGTGGCAATGCATTCCAAACCTTCCTCTATGCCCTATGTCTCAAATCAGATTGCGGCTCAACACTAAGAAGCTAGGGATAGAAATCAGTGGCAATCAGTCTAACCATAAGAGGATCTGAGTGAAGATTGCCATGTGAATCCTACAACTGTCTGACACTATCTCTGGCATGAGATGGGTCATGAGTAGCAAAGAAATGTTTGTTACATCTGCCACCCATCTGTGTCCAAAAGGATTCCTAGGCATGGAAACGGTACTCCGCGCGCTGCTCAAGAGAGAAATGAAGTTCTGCCCTAACAATACATAAAGAATCTGCAACCCATTGAGCATGAGGATGTTTCTCGTGCTCTTTCTGTAAGGCAGCCAATCTACGTCTAATAGCCCTTTCTAAATCCAAGGCCTCTTGCCTCTTAGAGCACATGTGTGATAAAAGTCACTAATATCACAAAGAGCAGAGGCCAGGCTTTGAGAGGCCTGTGAGAAATCATGAGATCTCCAAATATCAAGCATACGATGTGATAGCTCTGCATCTGAAAACAAATGATAAGGGATGCATACATGGGGTGCTGATCCATGGCAGTTCGGATCTCTAATACATAAAACCACTGGGCAATGATCCGATTTAGAGGTGCTTGTAGCAATAAAAGTATGCCCACCTTTGTCAAGCACCCAATCATCCACATAAAATCTGTCTAACCGTGCATAAATACATCCTGCATCCCTTCTCCTATTAGACCATGAATAAAGAAGACTGGATGATCTCCTCAAAATGTCATCGTCTTGCCAACAATCTCTGCTATGAATGGAGAGTATAAACCTCTCCCAAGACGCTCTTGCAAGAGGATGCACCAAGCCCTCATATCCACCTCTTTTATCCGTTGGCATCTCAACCATGTTAAAATCCCCACCCATTATTCAAATTATCAGCAAGAGGCATCAGTGTAGTGAGAGATTTCCAAAAGGAAATCCTCTCACCTCTATGGTTAGGAGCATAGAGGTTGAGAATACCAATTTGTGTAGTACCCTGCATAAGAAGGATCCATTACACTCTCGCAGGCAAAATGACACCATGTCCAATGATGCAAGGCAAGATCAAAGATGAAACAGAGATACAAACACCACCCTTGGTACCGACAGCTGGTGACCAAAAGGTGTGTCCCGAGAGAAGCTTGCCTGATCTCCTACACTGGCTAGCATCCAGTTTATGCTCTTGCAAGAGCAATACATCCATAGGTCCACCTGTGACTACACAATGAAGCTGGGTTTTTACAATTTGTTTCCGCCGACACGGAAAAAAACCCCCAAGACCCTGAATGTTCCAAGAGACAATCCTCATAAGGACTCAGAGTAGGAACGACCAGATCTCGTAGTCGACGAAGGACCCCCTTTAGAGGCGGAAGTACGTCTCGCATAGGTAAGGGAGGGAAAATATGAGGATGTAAACCTTACCTCTCTCTCCCACTCCGGGGAAAAGCCATGGCTAGTCCTCAAAAAACTGGAGAGGTACCATGACAATGTGAATGCGCAACATCATCCTCTAGGGTACAATCATCATGTAACTGTAATGCACCATCCTCCTGTGAAGGATCCAGATCATGTGCCTGCAAGCCTCATCCTCTAGATCATGTGCCTGCAAGCCTCATCCTCCTGTGAAGGATCCAGATCATGTGCCTGCAAGAAGGATCAACATCCTGTGAGGCAAAAGCTGCATAAGGGTTAGGGTGCTCCACAAGGGGTGAGGGCGAAGGGGCAGATACGGGGGTCCGAGGGTGCCTACCATCCCTAACCACAACCCAACGTTGTGTGGTATGCTACAAAGGAGAAACTAGAGTGTCGGCAACTGCAGAAGGCATCTGATGGGTAGGAAATGTGCCATTGTCTATGCATAATGGTAAGGCGAAGTATCTTGTAGATGTACTTCACATAGGATGGCCCCTCGCAATCTCTAGCAATGTGGCCCTGCCGATGACAAACCCGACACTGGTCAGGTCTGCCTGCAATCTCCATCCTCTAGCGGAAATGAGATCCATCAGGTCTCTGAAGCATAACATGATTATCAATAATCGATGGATCAGGAACAAGCACAAGGACCCGAGGTACACCATCAAGAGTGGCGGTAACAGCCGTGGAAGCTGAGGCGAGAGAGCTCGGAAGGACTGGTACCTCTAGAACCTGGCCAAAGGATGCCCCTATGGAAGCTAAAAGCTTCCAATAGGACCGAGGAAGAGCAGGGAACCGCAGTGAGACCGGGGTAAGGCACTGATCCTCTGCCACTGGATCAAAGCCCATCTAGTACTGAAAGAAGAAAATCTTTCTAGGACCATGAGAGAAGCGGCTGCCAACCAAAACCTGAGAAGTAGCTTCTGAAGAATGAAAGTCCACATGGAAGAAGCCTCGACCAAGAAAACGAGTATCCTGGAAGTGCACGATCAGCTCCGAAGGGAGAGCTGCTAGAAGCCATTCACGGGCCTGCGAACAAGAGGGGTGGGAACCATAAACTCTCGCAACAAGGGTGGTCTGGACCTCAAGTTCAATGTCGTACTAAAGAGAGGTGAGCTCGTCTTGTGAAAAATTGATGATTCTCCTGGCCAGTGGGGGTGACGAAAGATTGGTTACAGCAGAAGAAGCCATAAAGCTAATTGAAAAAATGTGGGCGGCCGACTTGAATCCAAATAAAATTGCTCTGCTGAAATAGAGGCGGGTGCAGAAGCAGGGGAGGCAGAGGCGTGAGCAGAAGGGCGGGAGCTGTTGGGGCAGCAAAGGGGCAAGTGGGGGCAGCAGTGGGGCAGGCAGGGGCAGCAGAGGGGCAGGCGGGGGGCAGCAATGGGGCAGGCGGGGGGTGCGGTGGGGCAGGCGAGGGCAGCAGTGGGGTAGGCAAGGGCAACAGATGGGCAGGCAGAGGCGGGGGCACCAGATGGGCAGGTGGGGGCTGCAGATGGGCAGGCGAGGGCAGCAGAGGGGCAGACGGGGGCACCAGATGGGTAGGCGGGGGCAGCAGAGGGGCAGGCGGGGGCAGGAAACAGCAGCGCAAGCTCACCTTGTTTCTAGACCGATCGTGCTGCCAGAAGTTTATTCTCGACATGTCAGTATCTGTGGTGCAGAGATCCAGACCAAAGCCGTAACTGCCATCCAGTTGCCTCCTCATCTTTCGATTCACAATGTTTTTATGTAAGTCTCCTTAAGAGGTATGTGGTTGACCCCTCCCATACATAGATGATGCTCAAGTAATCATCCCTAAGCAGGAAGAATTTGAAGTAGAGCTAGAACAAATATTAGATTTCCGAGAGAAGCCTCTTTGGAATAGACTACTGTAAGAGATTTTGGAATTTGGCCTATTTGGCAACTTTTCTTTCTATCCTCATGGCTGAAAAATGCACCTACTTACCTAGACCCTTGGAGTTGCTTTTTATCATAAAAATCTTCCCTCTTATTGTCTATTGCCTCCTACTACTACCCCCTCCACTCTCATGTACTTTTGGAGCTGTTTCCGGAGCTAGAAGACCACATTCCTCTCTCCCAAAGTCGAGCTATGAGTATTGTAAGTGAAATTATGTTTTTTCTCTTAATAGCAATTAAGATTTCCCTAGGGTTTAATTATGTTGCTAATGTGCTATGGAGTGTTTTATAGTGCCCAGGGAGGCCATTACTTGCAGCTTTCTATTCTTATATTAAGAAAATTGTTAAGTTTCAAGAAAAGAAATGTTTGCCGTGGAGTGCATGCGTGATCTCTTATTTTTCTTGTTTTTTGGAGGGTGTGTGCGTACCGCGGGGGTATTAGTTCACACCGGCTCCATATGCCCAATGGTGGTCAAGTGGCAGGCTAGGTCCATTGGGATTGGGGGGGGGGGGTGGTCTAGTCTGAGTCTATGTATTTGGTAGGAGTAGATAAAGAATAAAACCACTGGAAAGCGGGTGGCAGCTGTTAGCAGTCATCTCCTGTCTGTATATTTACACCACGGCCTCTGTTGTGGGTGTGCCCGCCCAATTCAGGTGTTTTCTCATTTTTCTCCACTCCATATTTTTCCCTTTTTTATTCTGGTGTGGGAGGCTGTCATGTGGCTGTTGGCTCATCCAAATGATGGCCGACTGATTCTACTGCCCCCAGGTTGTCCTCTGTATAACTGGCCGACTTGATCTGTATGCTGGCCGACTGGAGGGCTGAGCAGGTCGTGGACATCTATCTAGGCTGTCGGCTGGTTTTCTACTGGCCGACTGGTCATCAGGGGCCATATAAAATGGCCCCTTGCCCCCACATAGTTTGTATTCGGTATTTCAGGATTTCCTTGTGTATATAGCAGAGTTACACGCCTCTCTCTCCCTCTCTATTGCTGTGTTTTTCTGCAATGCACTTGCTCTTGTGTTTTCTGATCTTGTCTTCATCTCCGCTGCATATTCTGACATGGTATCAGAGCTCTAGGCTCTTGAAAGATCTTGGGAACTATGTGAGCAAGAGGGGGGCTGTTTTGTTGCTGATTGGAGGACTGTTTTGGACCGTTCAGGAAGAGGAGAAGCAAGAGGAAGGCGGGCTGATTAGCTTGACAGCCACTTGCAAGTTTAGTTCTTCATTTTTCCCACCCACCCACCCTTTTCAATTACACCCCCGCAATGGAAGATTTACTTGAGATGGCTGAGAGGCACGTGAAGATCCCGACACTCCCCACGTTCCCAGTGGACCGTCAGTTGGACGGGAACGACTACGGCATATGGAAGGTAATGATGGAATCTGTTTTGGAGTCTTTTGACCTTGCTGATTTCATTGTTGTTGGGGTCCACGGCCGGAGTTAGAGGAAGGGGAGTTACCCTCGATTCGGAAGGAACGTGAGGCACAGGCACAGTTATGGGAACGTGTCAATGCCAGAGTCCGCTCTTTCATTTTCCTCAATTGCACACCACAAGTAATCAATCATATCAAGCATATGACGCTGGCCAGAGGTATATGGTAGCATTTGGCTTCTCTCTACAACAGGGTATCGCCCATGAAGAGGATCTCCTTAGAAGTTCAGATGCGGGTGATGAATCCTGCAAAGTCGTCGACGATGCGGGAGCACATCAACAAGCTGCAGACTCTTCAGCAGGAAGTTCTCCAGGCTGGGAAAGAGATATCGTCGGAGGATATGGCCATAACGTTGTTGTCACATTTGTCCTCTCAGTCCTCAGCCTTTTACTCTTCGTTGATTACCAGTGGCAGGCTCAGCACCATCACATGGGAGGAGCTTGTGCCCATGGTCTTGGACCAAGAGGAAAGATTCACGAACCCTCCATAGGGCGGAGGTTCTGAGGCCTTAACTGGCCAAAGATCGAAAGGCCGTAATAACAAGGGCAAAGGGAAGGCTTCACCGGAGAAGTCTTCTCAGAAGAAGCCCGACTCAGACCGAGAGAAACTAAAGGCACAGAGGACCTGTAATGATTGTGGCGAGAAAGGCCACTATTGGAGGCAGTGTCCCAAGCGGAGCACCGAGAAGGGTGCAGAATCCTCAGCAGAAACCGTGAAGATCCATCTTTTGTGCACTTGGAGGTTATGGACACCGGTGTTTCATTTTCTTCGTGCAGGGAGGAGGTTGGAGGACTCTCCACTATGGATACTCGGGAGTGGATTCTAGACAGTGGTGCTTCCAGGCACATGACTCCTTCCCGCATGGCTTTACAGGATCTTTGCAGGTATTCTGGTCACATCCTCATTGAGGATACATCCACTATCCCAGTTCATAGTGAGGGCAGGATGGAGATAGTTCCCGATGGCAGAGGGGGGAAGCATTCCTCCCAGGTGTTGTATGTTCCGTCACTTGGTTTTCATCTATTGTCAGTGCATCAGGTCTGCAAGACTGGCATACGGGTGGAGTTTGATAAGTATTTTGTTGCTCTTCGAGACAAAGCAACAGGCCAAGTAGTTTGGGAAGGCGGAGTGGAGAATGGAGTTTACAAACTTTCAGCACTCTCTCTCCCAGGTCCTCAGTTTTGTGATGAGTGGCAATCTGGTAATGGCCACTTAAGTGTGGATACGCTGCAGGTGCAGGCTTTCCCGAACCAGATGGTGGATGGCTTGCCAGTTTGATGGTAGCAATTGGCAGGAACTTTCCAGTACAGATGTTGGTAGTTCTTGTGTGTCAGTCAGAGGAAACTTTATGGGTAACCTATGCTTTGATGTCTCGTAGTTTTTGGGACAAAGAAACTTCTGTAGATGAAGAAGTTCTTTCCACGGGGACCTATTGGAAGGCCAAGCAGGTGCATAGTCACATGAAAACGCATTTCTGGAGTGAGAAACCCCAAAACGCAAGAAACGTTTCAAAAACCCCTAATTTTTTTGGTTTATTAAAAAAAAAGTTTTTTAAAATGTTAAAAGTTCCTGTTGTTTCGAACTTTAGCAATGCAAAATTATATAGAATAAAAACCGAAACCTTGGCATTTCTTAGCCGAAGGCCGAAACGTTTTGTCCCGAAACCCCAAAAACCCCGAAACGTCAAAAACCCTGAAACGTTTCTGGTGACTATGGGCAGGTGATAGTTGATTACTTGCAAAAGAAGGTGGATGTTGCACATTCTCCAGGCTTTATGGTTCCGGATTCAGAGGGGGTGGTTCACAGGTTTTCAAAGGCCTTGAGTGGTCTTCAGCAGGTTTCCAAGACTTGGCATCCCACCGTAACAATTGATCCTTGTGAGCAGTATGATGCCTCCTTGACTCGGAAGCAGAATGGTTCATTGACCTGGTTGCTGAATACCAGTTTGGACGGGAGCTTTCTGATGAGGCTGTTGAGCTCATGTTTGCAGAGGACTCTTTGGGAGGCAGGATTGCGTATCTTGTGGTTTTTGCAGCATGCAAAGGATCTTAGACTCTTTTACACTGGAGGGGAATTGATGGATGGAGTCAGACTCCATGGTTGGAGTGACTCAGATTGGGGAGGAGAGCCAGACACGAGGACCTTGACATCAGGCTACAGTTTTTCCCTTGGCTCAGGAGCAGTTTCATGGAGCGGTAAGAGGTAGCCAACTATTGCCTTGTCGACGACAGAGGCAGAGTACTGGGCTGCTTGCGGTGCTGCTTGCGAGGTGGTGCAGTTGGCAGAGGTTACTTGGCGGGATTGGGTTTCCACTGGTGGACCCCGAGGTCATCCAGAGGCACTTTGTTCGTGAAAAGATTGTTGTTGATGACATCTTGCTGTGGACCCCCAGGTCATCCAAAGGCACTTTGTTCGTGAAAAGATTGTTGCTGATGACATCTTGCTAGAGTTCTGTTCGATGGAGGACAATGCGGCGGACCTCTTCACAAAGTCTCCACCTTAGGCTATCTTCCGGCAGCACTCCAACTCATTGGGGTTGGTTCCACATCCAAGAGCTGAGAGGGGGTGTTAGCAGTCATCTTCCCTATTTTGTTCTGGTGTGGAAGGCTGTCCTGTGGCTGTTGGCTCATCTAGATGATGGCCGACTGATTCTGTTGCCCCCAAGGTGTCCTCTGTAGCTGACCGACTTGATCTGTGTGCTGGACGACTGACAGAAGCTGGTCGACTGGAGGGCTGAGCAGATCGTGGACATCTAGAGGGCTGTCAACTGGTTTTCTACTAGCCGACTGGTCATCAGGGGCCATATAAAATGGACCCTTGCCCCCACACAGTTTGTATTCAGTATTTCGGGACTTCCTTGTGTATATAGCACAGTTACATGCCTCTCTCTCTCCCTCTCTATTGCTGTGTTTTTCTGCAGTGCACTCGCTCTTGTGTTTTCAGATCTTGTCTTCATCTCCGCTGCATATTCAGACAACAGGATAGACCCGAGCATACAAGTGCTTTCTAAACGACACCAAAGTTGTTTCAAGAACTTAGAGACTTGGGATAAACTGGGAATTAGATAATTAGGATGTAGGAATGGTAGTCGGAATGTGTAGAGGTTGTCACCTTTATAATCGAGGAGTAAGACATTGGTTGAGCCTAGGGGAGCCGCAATCGCCTCTTACTTTTGTGAGAATTATATGGGAGACATGCATCTGGAGGAATCATATGCATTTCCTAGTGTAAGGATTTTCTAGTGCAACTACGTAAAGCGTGTTACTAGATAGCCGAATGCTAGGAGAGAGAGTAGGGGAGTACATATGTCAAAGAGAGAGAAGAAGAAGATATATTAACATCTTGCAAAAGACCAAACTGGTCTATGGGACAAAAGGTGTACAATGAGTCCATGCAATCTCATCATGGAAAAAAAAGACAACATAATATAAAAAACTAACACTAATCCCTAGGTAAATGTAGATATGTATGGATCATCATCCTCATCATCGTGGATATAAAGTGAGTGTAGAGGATACAAGGGTGTGAGTGTGGAGAGGGATCTATCCATCGATGTGTGGTAGGGGTCCATAAAGGATGTCCAGAATTTGCAAGGGGGTGAGAAGGGCCCCTAGATCTGCAAGGTCAAGGAGAAACTGGGACGAGGTAGCTGCCTACAAATGCTCAGTAGTAGGAGAGGATCACACGACTGGCGACCCAACACCCAATCATCCCATGCATGAGAAGAATCCATCCTAGGAAGGCGCCCACAGACTGCACTTGTTGCTACAACTGCAACCAAATACAGTTGTAACCTCGGGCGCACAAAATCTATGACAAGCATGGCGGAATGATAACATTCGCAGCTGCCCAAGCAACAAAGTATCAGACATCCTCACAACACCCAATCTTGCCATATGATTGCCGTCTACAATTATTCTTCTCTGGCCAAGTAAACACACGAGAGGTGGCCAACACCTCTACAAGTAGGGAGTTCTCATCTCGACAAGAATCTGGAGGTCTCCAAAACGTGAACCATAACACCTCCTACCATGATTTAACCAAATGATCCAGCAAAGGAGAAGCAGATACACGCACAGATTGTGAAGCATTTAGAACATCCCACCAAGATGCAACAATCCGAGCCCTCCCATGCACAATACCCACATCCTCCAAAAATGCAACAATCGCGTCTATCCATGGCTGGGAATCAACACACAGCCTGAAGTAAAGTCCACCTACGGGCAAGAAGGTGTACCCAAACATCCAACAAGCTGCCCCTCCCAATCTCTTTGGGGTGGTAATATGCTTCCATGAAACCCAAGTCAACCCTGGATTATTGCCTTTCTTTTTCCACAACATGAATCAAAGCGGCTGGGTGAGAGTTGTCAAAGCCTTTCGAGAGACCAAGGAAGTAAGGGCAAGAAATAAGA
Source organism: Cibotium barometz (assembly GCF_041138505.1). Classification (NCBI taxonomy): domain Eukaryota; kingdom Viridiplantae; phylum Streptophyta; class Polypodiopsida; order Cyatheales; family Cibotiaceae; genus Cibotium; species Cibotium barometz. The sequence continues at coordinate 2,453,628 of NC_141093.1, read as the reverse complement.
AAGAATAGATAGCATAATGACCTGTGCCACTTTCAGCCGGGTGTGAAACGGCCATGCCTGAGACTTCCAGTACACAAACTTATCACCAATACGGCCTGAGATCCATTCTAAAAGTTGTTTGTTGGTGACATCCACCCCGATAGGATAGCCCAAGTGACGTACAATGGTCCCACGCGACCCTGCCAACCAAGCTCCAGTAAATCTCTCTCTGTGCAAGTAAGAAGGGCTGACTTTTGGGTATTTATATGCAACTCAAAAGCTTTAGCAAACAAAGACCAAGCTGCCATTGCCTTCTCAATGTTGCCTTTGTTGGCTTTAAGAAACATAAATGAATCATCAGCCATAGTGCTTGACCCCAATTTTTGACCCGAAGGCAAAGTTAGCCCAACCACCTCCCCCTCCTAAGCCAACTAAGTAAGCAAAGTAAGCATGGCAAAGCAAAAAGCAAAGGGCTCAATAGACATCCTTGCCGCCGCAGAGAGAGAGTAAGGGACACTAGGGACGTAACTCCACCATTCATCATAATCCGAGAGTGAGATCCATGGCTGAGAGTGTAGATCAAATGAGATATACGTGGCCCAAAACCCATAGAATGCATCAATTCAGCAAGGAAAGACCAGGTGAGATGATCAAAGGCTTTCTCCAAATCCAGCTAAACCATCACCATCTCCTGCTTTGTTTTCCTTGCATAATCAATGCCTATTTGAACGTTAAGGATATTATGCAAGATATTGCGCCCCTTTATAAACCCATACTGCGCACGATGTATCAAGTCCAGCAAAAACTTGTGCAATCTATTTGCCAAGACTTTACAAAGAACCTTATACATACAACCCATCAAAGAGATAGGCCACCAATGTTTTAAAGCAAAGGGAGAAGGCACCTTTGGCAACAACCGAATCATCCCCAATTTCCAAGAATCAAACATAGCTCCAAATTGCCAGATCTCTTGACAAATGGATGTCAATGGACCCTTCAACTAATCCGCATACTTGGAAAACAATTCATTAGTAATGCCATCCCAACCTGGGCTCGTCTTTGGGCAATGAGCAAGCACAAAACCAACCTCCTGCTCTGTAATATCTGCATCTAAAATGTTGGCCGAGTCCAAAGGCACTTGATGTTTCACCAATGCTAGAATACTAGCGCGTGCTTGATGAACATCATTAGATAGAACCTCAAGAGTGCCCAAAAGCTCCTAGTAAAACTAAACACAAAAATCAATGATGCTATGAGGCTTTGAAATCATCTCTCCGAATGAATTTTCAAGCCTCACAATATTCTCTCTAGCATAAGAGGGATGCAACTGTGCATAAAATTTGTGTCTGACAATTATTATCCTTAAGGGCCTCCAACCAGGCAGATAACTTAGACCTCCTATAACTTGCCTCCTATTCAGCAACTCTACGAGAGAGCCAAGTAACAACAGTATCCACTCTATCATTCATCGGTGATATAGTTGCCTAAGATTGCAAGGCCCCCAATAAAGATTGCAGCAGTGTCAGCTCTTGCCTCCTTTTCAAGGCCTGATGAATACCATACTGACGAGCAGGGTGTTGAACATTAGACAAAAAGCAATCCCAGGCTGACATTCCCTGCTGTATAAAACATAGCTAAAAATTATCAATCAATTGCAGCATGTATCCATGAAAGACCTCATGATCAAGAAAGCTATGACTAAAGTGCAAAGGCAACCTCCCAAGCAAAGTTTTATAAACATCCACAGGCTGATGCATTATGTTCAAGACCACTGGGAAATGATCCAAAAGAACATGCTGCCTCTCCACAGCCACTTTCAATATCTCAGGGAAAAAGAAATCATCGTGCATAACATACATTCTATCCAGCCTACTCCAAGTATCTTGAGCCTACTCCAAGTACCAAGATACTGGCGAGACCGAAAAGTAAAGCTAGAATCATAAGGATGCAGCTAGAACCAAATGTCATGTTTAAGGACTAGAGACATAAAAGAGTCCCAAACCCAACTTTCCGGATTATCCATTATAGAGTGAGGCAAATTAGCTTGATCAATAGAAGAGCAGATATTAAAATCCCCCATGAGAAAACCTGGGTTTCCTAACCTCAAACATTGTTGCAGATCCCGCCAAAGAGGATAACGAGCCCCTACTGTATGGGGAGCATACACACCAACCAACCAAAGAAGCTGTTCTTCATAAGTGATCTCCATAACCATAAATCTACTATGTACATCTTGATGCACAATAGAAGGCTGAAAATGATCATGGACAATCATCATCACCTCTGACTGGGTGGAAGTGTGTCCATTGAAGAAAACATGAAAACATCTATGTATAAAGCCAACACCCACCTGACTATGTTGTTTGTGCTCATCTGCACAAAGAACATCCCATTGGTTAGACAACAATGTTTGCCACAAGACATACTACTTCTTATGGGAGGAAATCCCCCTCACATTCCCATGAACCAGCTTCATAAAGACAAGAAACAAAGTCATTAGCAACCAATGCTGCACATACATCACCCATATAATCACCCAAAACTGCAAAAGCATTTTGCAAAACCTCAGAAGATGGTTGACCAGATGCAGAGGGCTGATTCCATTGTTTACCTCTTTCACTCGTATACCAAGGGGTGACAACACAGCCTTGTCTATCAAAAGCCAGAGGAGAAGAAGGATCATTAACCTTGGTAGATCGAGGGCGCAAATTATATTGCATAGAAAGAGATCCACGTCCCTGGACAAAAGGCTGATGGTCTCGAGAATGAGCACCACCCTAACGTGAAGTAGCCATGCGACCATAAGTAATAGGAAGATTATGCAAATTCCGGATTTCCCCTTGGCCAGATGACTAATCCATATTTTTGCCTTTACGACTAACCACATCTTTCCAAGGAGCCTCCTCTTGAACTACTTGTTTTCCTCTATCCTCAACCTAGTGTACATCAACATGTTGTACATCAGAAGTATTGTCTGTGTCCTCCACAACCATATAAGAAGCCTCCTTTCCCACCTAAGACTCCACCTCAACACGCATCCCCTGATCTTTGTCATTGAGCTTGCACTCAGCCATGAAATGCCCCAATTGAACACATTGAAAACAGTGTCCAGCAAAAGCTCCCCAATGGAGCGTGAAATGCATACACCTCATTCCTGGTGACTAAAGGCACAACCATGGAGGACGGGGACGAGTGGTATTCCATAACATACATAATCTATTCCAATTGTTGGACCTAGAACAGGGCGGAACCAAGACTTTTCCCAAAGATTGCATTGCCTCATGTAGTAGAGGCCAATATATAGTAGGACAATTCTCCACCTCCACCTAGATGGGACATTCCTGCTTAAGAATTTCCTAAAACTCAAGTCAAGGTTCTCCATGGGACAGCATGCACCAACTGGCCCTCAAAAAACAAAGGCACTTTCTGAAGCACCAATTGCCGAGCTTCACGCTTTTTAAACATAATTTCAAAAAACCCCCTCTATCCATCAAAAATTTCATCTAACACATCAAACTGCAGAAGGGAAGTCAACCACTGACGGATCATGTGCATTGGCGGCAAGCGCCCTGTGAAAAAGAAATTGCAGCCTCATTATGGAAGGCTGCCAACAAGACCTACAAAACACAGGGCGTGTCCATTGACACTTCCAAAACATCCTTTTCAGGGATATCCACTGCCTTTGATTGATTATGTTCCACATATTCCTAAAGAAGGGAATTCGTGAAATACAACAAGTAATCCCAATCCACCTATGCATCGACCCATTACCCACCAACAAGGACATATTTGTCTCTGGGGTTGCTACCACAACCATAGCCTCATCTTTATTGTCACATAAAAAACATTTAGGCCTCTTAGAAAGGCCTAGCTCAAGTTCATCCTCTGTCTCGCCTTTGTCAATGTCAGGACTCAAAGCAATCATTGTCTAGGAATGAAATCTTCATTGAGAGTCGACATCTCTCCACTTTCTCCTATTTCTCGCTCGCTCTCTTTGTGTTGAAAGTCTAATAAAGCTGTACAAAACCCTAAAACAGCAGCCCAAAACCCTAAAACAGCAGTACAAAACCCTAAAACAGCAGCCCAAAATCCTAAAACAGTAGTTTGAAACCCTAAAAACAGCAACCCAAAACTCTAAAACAGCAGTTCAAAACCCTAAAACAGCAGCCTAAAACCCTAAAACGGCAAAAACTACCAGTTTGAAAACCCAAAACAGTAGTAAGAGAGCAATTCGAAACCCTAAAACAGCAATTCGAAACCCTAAAACAGATCTCTCTCTATCGCGAGCCATTCTCTGTTTGCTTCACTTCTCTATCTCTCTTTTTTTTTTTTTTTCGTGAAATGGTGTTTTATATTATATGTAAAAATGTACATCAGCCACATGGCTCACACAGAACCTATGGCCCAAAAACCCCCCCACAAAAGATCCTCTAAAGGGTTATGACCATGCAAACCTGTACACTAATAAGAAAGCCTCCTAGCCAAATAAGCATCCCAGATAAAAGCATCAAAGATGAGCCAGCCGAGCCGCCGTAGACCATAACGAAATAACATCTGCATCCAGTAGCTGAGCTGAGAGAAGAGAAGAAAACTGCCAAAGCAGCAAACCGCGGATACGTAGAATGTGCCCATGTATTCCAGACAAGGAATCAAAGATGAACCCATTCCGTGTAGTCCAAATATGCCAAAGTCCTATCCATCTAAGGAAATGGAATATCACGAGGTGACTGTCCGAAGTAATGACTTGAGGACAAATCCCAAATATCCACTGATGAGCCGAAACAGTAGACCTCTCTACTGCCTCCCAAACGCGAGAAACAAAAGACCAAATCTGACGGGCCACTGGACAACTCATGAACAGATGCATAACTGTTTCAGTGCATGTCGTGCTGAAGAAGCAAGAGGCCAATGTAATTTTACGACGGCTGAGCTGATCCCGTGTAGGTAACCCTCCCACCAACAGCCTCCAAATGAAAACCTTACCTTGGTAAGGGAGTTTAGTCTGCCAACCACGCATAAGAGTTTTTTGCTCTCTCTCTCTCTCTCTCTCTCTCTCTCTCTCTCTCTCTCTCTCTTTTTGACATGGAGGCTCTATGCACTAATGCCGAGAGTCCGCACTGATCCCATCACATTATATCATTGTCATGTGCATGCACATGGACATGCCTAATCCCAAGCTAATCCCTGATTTGCAGCAGATAAAACATCAGGATTTGAGCAGTAGCAGCAGCTGTCAGACGAATGATATGTGGATCAGGACCCTATCGGCCAATAGTTTAGCATTTATCTGATGGAGCGGCAGTCTATAGATTTATTCATGTCCATGCTGTCGGCCAGTTAGACATCTCACTCCCCTTGTTTGCGGAGTTAGGTCATAGATAAGGTTTTGATTATCCTTTTGGAAGGCCAAAGGCCATAGAACATTGTACTTTTCTATACCATATGAATATACTGAATACACGGCCATCTCACTCTCTCTATTCTTTTTTTTCGTGAAATGGTGTTTTATATTATATGTAAAAAATGTACATCAGCCACATGGCTCACACAGAACCTATAGCCCCAAAAAAACCCCCACAAAAGATCCTCTAAAGGATCATGACCATGCAAACCTGCACACTAATAAGAAAGCCTCCTAGCCAAATAAGCATCCCAGATAAAAGCATCAAAGATGAGCCAGCCGAGCCGCCGTAGACCATAACGAAATAACATCTGCATCCAGTAGCTGAGCTGAGAGAAGAGAAGAAAATTGCCAAAGCAGCAAACCGCGGATACGTAGAATGTGCCCATGTATTCCAGACAAGGAATCAAAGATGAACCCATTCCGTGTAGTCCAAATATGCCAAAGTCCTGTCCATCTAAGGAAATGGAATATCACAAGGTGACTGTCCGAAGTAATGACTTGAGGACAAATCCCAAATATCCACTAATGAGCCGAAACAGTAGACCTCTCTACTGCCTCCCAAACGCGAGAGACAAAAGACCAAATCTGATGAGCCACTGGACAACTCATGAACAGATGCATAACTGTTTCAATGCATGTCGTGCAGAAGAAGCAAGAGGCCAATGTAATTTTACGACGGCTGAGCTGATCCCGTGTAGGTAACCCTCCCACCAACATTCTCCAAATGAAAACCTTACCTTGGTAAGGGAGTTTAGACTGCCAACCACGCATAATAGTTTTCTGCCACCATGATTTAGACTTGTGCAATCCCCACACCTTATTGGCCTTGGCTGAAACCCAATCTTTCTCTGATATGAGCTTATGATAGACCTGGTTAGCTGAAAGTGATATCAAGTCACCAGATTTACATAGTGCCCAATCAAGCCAAGGCTGATCTGTAGATGGCCGAGGCAATGGAGTAAAAGGCTCAACTGCATGCATGATGTCAACCCATAGTGGCTGAAATGTCCGAGGAACCCTAAAGTGCTGCCGAATATGACGAAACGAATATGGCCTGTCACGACCAGGTATCACAGCATCTCGGATTCTAACCAAGCCTAACCTGACCATGCGGTTGAGTCGTATGCGTGAAGCATCTCTGTCTGGCCAAACAATGACACACGACTCCACAAATGTTTCGAACTGCAAAGAGTTCAAAAAAAGTCTTTCATGACCAGGATCCTACCGAGCCAATAGTAGAACTTCATGCCAAGAAAGGAGAATATGCGATAAAATGTGAGATGAGCGAATACGGACAGGATGAGCCGCATTCACAATGTCCCACCATGAAGCCTGCACATGTGTCCGTCCATGTGACAATCCCTCCAACTCAATCAAGTCACGAGCCATGAATACCCAAGGCTGCTCCTGCAAACACATATCCTGAAAAAGCGCCCACCTACGCGCCACCATATGCAAGCGGACATCTAGTAAAGCAGCCCCACCCATTCTTTTGGGCGTCGTAATGTGATTCCAAGCTATCCATGTTTGACCCATAATATTTCCTTGCCTCTTCCACAGCATAAACCGAATGGGAGCAACCAAACGGAGAAGAGATTTGTGCGTCCAAGGTAGCAAAGGCAAAAAATAGGAAATCATGCTAAGCATAATAACCTGAGCTACCTTAACCCTCACGTGCATAGGCCACCCTTGCGCTTTCCAATACACAAATTTATCCGAGATCCGAGTAGAAATCCAAGCCAGAAGCGCTTGGGGGTCCACATCCACATCCACCGGATACCCAAGATGACGAACAATGTCTCCTGTATGCACCACACGGCCTTGCCACCCTAATGCCTCAAGATCAAATTCCGTGCATACAATGAGGGCTGATTTTGTTGAATTTATTTTCAGCCCAGAAGCCAATGCAAAATTATTCCAAGCTTCCATTGCTCGATCTATATTGGCTTTTTTGGCCCTGAGAAACATAAAAGTGTCATCCGCAAGGGCTTGGGCAACCAATTGCTTGCCATGAGGGAGATGCAAACCAACCACTTCACCATGCGATGCCATAGCATCTAGGCGAGATAACATAGGATCAGTGGCAATGGCAAAGAAAAGAGGGCTAAGAGGACAATCCTGCCGGAGAGAACGGGTGAGAGAAATACCATCCGAAAGTCCTCCATTGAGCATAATCTGCGTGATAGAACCAGAGCCAAGTAAATGCACCAAATTAGCCATTTTGGGACCAAAGCCCATGGCTGTCATTAACTGAGAAAGGAAAGACCAGCTGACATGATCAAAAGCTTTTTCAAGATCCAGCTGCACCATCACAATCTCTTGCTTCTTTGCCTTGGCATAATCCACTCCAATTTGAACATTAAGAATATTATGCAAAATATTCCTGCCATGCAAAAATCCATATTGATATGGATGAATAAGAGTAGAAAGCACCTTCTGCAAGCGATTGGCAAAAATCTTTGTAAAGATTTTATACATAATACCCATAAGTGAGATCGGGCGCCATTGAGCCAAAGAAGTAGGTGAAGGGACTTTGGGCAACAAACGAAGTATGCCCAACTTCCAATCGGCAGGCATATATCCCTCATCCCAAACCCTTTGACAAATAAGCGTCAAAGGCTCTGCAAGCTGATCAGCATATTTTCGGAAAAACTCATTTGTCAAACCATCCCAACCAGGGCTCTTTCCCATGGGAAGTTTGGAGAGAACAGCTTCCACTTCCCCTTGAGTAACAGGAGCATCAAGCTGAACCGCCACATCAAGGTCAACTTGATATCGTACTTCAGCAAATAATGACTCCCTTGCAGCCAGGACAGCCGGCGAGACATCCTCTCGAGGGGCAAGCAAGTCTTCATAAAACCTGATGCAATGCTGAATAACCTCAGAAGGTTGAGTAACAAGGTTGCCTTGGGCATCCATCAGCCTAACAATATTCTCACGCATATGTTTTTGATGCAACTTATCATAGAAGCAATGAGATTGACAGCTAGCATCCCGCAAAGCATCAAGACGTGCAAGTAGTTTAAAGCGAACATATTGTGCTTCCTGCACCCTAGATAGCTCCTTTTTCAGCCATTCTATGGCATCCACAACTTCACAATCCATAGAGTCAGTAAACATGAACGCCTGCAAGCCCTTTAAAAGCGACTCAAGAAGAGCCACATGCTATTTTTGTATAGAGGCATTAGCAAGACCATAATGCCGCGCTAATTTCCGAGTGTTGGTAAGGAACACTGGCCAAGCATGATAATCAGCCATGGACACTCTTGTGGAGAAATGTCGTATCAACTGACGCATATAAACATCAAAAACTTCATGCTCCAAAAAAGTGTGATTTAAGCGCAAAGGCAAGCGTCCCAACAAGCCTTTATATGCATCCACAGGATGATAGACCATTTCAAACACAAGCGGCCAATGATCCGACAAAACCTGCTCTGCTGATCAACCATCATAGTAAGAACCTCTGGCAAAAAGAGATCTTGATGTAAAATATACATCCTATCCAATCTAGCATAAGTGCCCCGAAACTGTTGTGAGGCACAAGTGTAACCCCTTTCATCTGGATGCAACTAAGACCACATGTCTTGTTTTAGCGACCTTGCTGCAAAAGCTTCCCACGCCATTCTCTCCGAGCCATCCATTACAGAATGGGGCGACGTGGCTTGCTCCCTGGAGATACACATATTAAAGTCTCCCATCACAAAGCCAGGATGAGAGATTGAAAGAGCACACAAGTCATTCCACAGCAAACGGCGTGCACGAGTATTATTTGGAGCATACACCCCTAAACAACCATAAAGGCGTATCATCCCAAACAATCTGTATCACTAGAAATCTTCCATGAACATCTTGAATCACAAGAGAAGGCTGAAACTGCAAACGAACAGCAAACATAACACCTGACTACGAAGCAGGATGTCCGCTGTAGAAAACATGAAACCCCTTAAATACATAGGCTTTGCCAGCCAACTTAAGCTGCTTATGTTCAACTGCACACAAAACATCCCAACCATGACAAAAAGTTGTACGCCAAAGCCTGAACTGCTTTTGGCGCGAAGAAATACCCTTTACATTCCATTGTACAATTTTCATAAGCCTTCCCAGAAAAGGAATCAACAAGGCCGTGTACTAGGCCCAGGACAATCTGCCAAATCATGAACCTTTTGAAGCATTGCATTTTTAGACATGGTATTTGTGATCTCAGACTGCCCTTGGAGTTCCCGAGCACGTGCCGAAGGGTAATGACCATCCCGTGGCGAGATGACCTCACCCTTCGAACCAAACACAAGAGGCAATTGTTGTTGTGCTTCTTTTGTTAGGCAACTTCTAATAGGATAGCGTTCTACTCTATCCACTCCAAGAGCCCCTGTACCCTGAGAAAGTTGGCCTCCCGGCCTCTCAATCCTGGTCTGTTTTTGCTGGGCACCTGAACCCAAAGGGCGACGAGCATATGTATGTAAGGGCCCCTGATGAGTACGCAAAGGCCCCCGCCAAACAGCATCTAAGAAATCCCCCCGCGGGGCAACAAATCGTGTCTTTTTACCACGTACTTCCACCCATGGCTGCTCAACCTCATTCTGAACACCCACATGTACATCCATGTGCTGGGCATCATGTAAAGGAGCATCATGCTCATCTTCCACGGGCAACTGCCCATCAACGATATCCTTGGTAGCAACAACTTGTTCTTTCTTAGGACATTCGGAGACAAAGTGGCCCATCTCACCACATTTGAAACAGTGGCCAGCAAACCCTTCAACCCAAACTGTACAAGCCTGGCGCAACATATCTTGGTACTCTGCCATAGGCTTCCATAGAACCACATGAACCAACTGCCCATCCAAAAAGAGTGGCACACCTGCTCCAAGACTGCCCTACGGGCTTCCGAAGTGCGAAAAAGTATTTCATAAAAGCCTCTCGGACCATCATAAATCTCCTCAAGTGCCTCAGACGACACAAAGCGGCCCAACCATGCTCTAAGACGAGGCAACAACAGAATACGCCCAGTAAAGAAGAAGATAGCGACACGATCATGAAAATCTGCTAGCTGTTGTAGCAACAAAGGAGTCTCCATGCATACATCAGCCACACCACCATTATCTACTGCAGCCATTTGCCCGCTATTTGCCTTCACATATTCTTGCAGAAGCTCACCAGTGATCTGCAGCAAATGTGCAAACTCCGGAGAAGGTACCTAAGAACTTTCCTCTGCGTTCTCTCCAACATTCACCGGAGTGTAGCTTGCATCAACATCAAGCCTTTGACGTTTTTGTTGCTCCGAGGCATCTGAAGCATAACCCACATCCTTCTCGATCACCTCCTCAATAAGATCCATGTTAAGGCTATTGGCAGCCATGCCACCAATAGCAGCAGCTGGGTCATCCAAATCCATGTACAAACGCAAAGAAAACCCGTTATCTCAAACCCTAATTCAGCACCTGAAAACCCTAATTCAGCACCACACACTGCACACGGTCTGTGTCTCTGATGGAAAGTTGTTTTTTGGTATTTAGGACACCCTCTCTCTCTCTCTCTCTCTCACTCTCTCTCTCTCTCACTCTCTCTCTCTCTCTCTCTCTCACTCACTCTCTCACACACACACACACACACTCTCTGAGAAGGTGATGTACAGAGAGGAGAAACAAAAGGCAGAAATCGACTGGTTACAATAAGCAGACACAAAGCACAGGAAGCAAACGAACGGGTCACAAGAAATAAGATGGAAGATGCAGAGAGCAGGTCGCAAGTCGTAGATGAGGAGGCAATCAAGTCGCACGTTGAACAGGGGTGCAGATCATAGAGACGCAGGCGAGCAGAATCACAAGCGAACAAGCGAGCAAAGTCACACATGAGCAGGGTTGCAGGAGGCGAGCAGGAGGCGAGCAGAGTCGCAGAGTTGTAGGTGAGCCTCTCTCACACTCTCTCTATTCTCTGTCTATGTGGATTGTTCTTGCATCAAGAGTTCCTATGCAATACTTACGGCTCAAAGAAGACTACCAGAGCTTCTGCATGTCACATTCATTGTATCAGTTTGATTCATGGATATATTGTAACACTTTTTTTCTCATAGAGCCTTTGGTCTTTTTTAGAAGTTAATAGTTCTCTCTCTCTCTCTCTCTCTCTCTCTCTCTCTCTCTCTCTCTCTCTCTCTCTCCCCGTATATACATATATAATGTATGTGCGTGTGTGATATATTGTTTCATGGCTAACCTGGAAGGATCCAAAACTTGAATGGTGACCCTTTGATAGACTCAGTCCCATTGCTCACTTGTAAAAGATAACTGCCAGCCTTTTCTTGTGTGAAACGCGCAGATTGCATAAAGCCATAGTTACTTTTCTGAGAAACGGTTATATTGACATTCAAAGGGGGCTTTCCATTTGCATCCACAATGCTGATCGTGAAGGGAAATATTGGTGACATCTGAAGCTCATTGTAGATATCCCTTTTTGTGATGTCAAAGGCCGCCTGCTGCCCAACGTAGAACGAGTTGGTTGAGGTGGCCCAAACTCCCGTACAAAGTGACACATCAGTGGGTGCTGCATGCTAAGCAAGCAAGATCATACTATCAGTTTGAATCAAGTTTTGCATGACAAAGCTAGTGGTAACCATGACACTAGACACACCAATACAGTGCATACAACAGTTGATGATGTTTCTCACCTGGTAAGAGTTTGTAATAGAAGGGGGATCCTTTGATAGGAATAGGTGGAGAGCCTGCAACGGCAACCCATAACCACTGGTCTCCGAGAACTGTCAAAGGTTTCCATTCTATTGTCAACCATCCATCACAGGTTTCAGAACACCACCCACCACCACATTTTACACCACAAGCCATGGTGAAGTTCTCAAAGTACCGAGGTTTTTCATCTGTTGGGCTACCGACAATTTTTGCCACCAAAAGCTTTGAGTACTCCCTATCGGAGGCTGTTTTGGCAGATATAATATTTCCAAACGCATCCTGTAGCAGCACTCGGAACTTGGCAATGCTTTGAATGGTTATTTGTTGCTTTGAGACCCATTCACCTCTGCAATGGGAAGCATCAAGAGACCCTGCATTTGGGGTAAAACTTCCTTTTACTCTTCTGGGGTAGGAAAAATGAAGTGGATAAAAAGGAAATGTGCAACAGTGCAAGCAACATTTATCCAGTCTTACCTGCTTCAATGCGTGCAACCAAAGAATTTGGTAACAGACCATCCCCTGCTGTAACCCAAAGATTGAGACCGTCCCCATTAGCAATGCTCGGCTTGACCTCCCCTGTGAATGTGAAGATACCCCCAAAAATCCCATAATCATAGACCTCTGGTAGCAGATTCTTGAAAGAGTACTGAATCCAGCTGTTATTGAACTGGCCCTGTGACTTGTTGCTGTATTGGGCAAGCATGCCAAAGGTGCTGCTTGGGCCATTGTACATCCTGCAAGCCGGACATTTCCCTATGCTGCAGAGGCTACCACTAAACATATTGCGGCATGCATTGGATTCACACCCTATATACTTCGCGGTTGCTTGGACCTGGTATGGCATGCCAACCATAAAATTGCCATAGTGAACACCGTCTTCATATTTGACATCAGGCCAGGCTACGTCGGAGCATACAGTGCTGACATCCCACAAATCATCGGCCGCCAATGCTATGAACCCAGCGAAAAAACACAGAAAAACTTTTTAAAAACTGACTTTATGTTTGTTACACAGTCTTCAACTCTGCTTAAAAGATAGAAAAATCCTAGTTAATGCTCGACACTGCAGAAACCCTAATGCATGCATGACGTCTATGTGAACAAGGTCCTACTCATCTGAAGCCATCAAGCATTAAAAACTTTAGAAATCCTGATTTAACACAGTGCTGACAACCCAAAAAACCTTTGAAACCCTAATTTCCAGAACCGCGTAGGAAGGTGAGCTCACCATGCTGCGAGAACACAGAGGTCCAGAAAGCTGCAGAGACAGCCAAGAGACGAGCGAAGAAAGACCTCCTCATGTGCAGCTAGGGTTTTGCAATAGCTAGGGTCCCAAACACAAACTTGTGCCTGTTCGTTTCTATGTGTGTGTATATACACGGGAAAAAAGAAGTTGGGAGTTTGAACAAGCTTGAGAGAGCTAGTAGTCCCAGCACCGCAGTGGACTTTGTTCAACCTTCACGTGAAACGGAGGCCGTTTCTCGTTATTTAAGGGTTTCTTCACACGCTATGATATCGTGGCTTTCGCCCTCCCTCTGAAGTATAGTTATTGTTTATGATAAAAACAATAACTATACTTATGATAACAACAATAGTTATTGTTCTATGATATCGTGGCTTTCGCCCTCCCTTTGAAGTATAGTTATTGTTTATGATAAAAACACTACATAGAATTTTAGTGTACTATTTGCCTCTCTAAGAGGTGATTAGGGTTTTTAGAGAGAAGCAACATCACTTGTTCAACGATTCTCCATGAGCAAAGAAATTCCTACAATCAATGCAGCAAAACGACAGCCATTAAAGTAGTGCTACAAGCAAGTAACGGAGTGCAGAAGTGGCCCAACAAGCTCTAAAGACGTTAGTGCTATTTATCCCTGCATATGAACAGTCCCTAACATGTGGCACTTTACACACAAGCAAATGAATATTAGGGCTTAACCTTAATCAAGGTAATGTGTCCTGTTGCTCATGTCTATGGTTTGGAGCAGGTTATTCTTTAAACTGCCACAATCCCATCGATCGTAGCACAGAACACACCAGCAACTCGCAGAGCTTACACACCAATTGTTGTAACTGGCAAAGCTTACACACCAGTTGTTTGTGACTAGCAGAGCTTACACACGTCGCAACAGAGCTTACACTCCATGCTAAATGTAGCAATGACAAATGTGTAGCATCTATGTGGTGCCCGTTCTTCTTACAAAAGAAGCAACAAGGTGACAACTTCAGCATCTCTGTCAAGCGTTACATGGATTCTCACCTCTAGTTGTAACCCCATTCTCCTGTGTGTGAAGTGTCAAGTCAAAGCCAACATTGTAGCCCATAGGGCAAGTTAACATGAAGCACTCTAGCATATAACTAGAAGTGTAGGTCCAATGAAGCATGTTAGGTGATAGACCCTCACCAGGGAGTTTTGAAATAGCAATGTGTGAGGATACACCATGAGTAGAGCAAGGGGGAGAGCATGCACATTAAAAAGGAAGAAGAAAGACTAAGGGTCCTAACTAAAAGGTTGATTTGTATGGTTACTTGTAAAGGTGAAGTCAATGGTTAAAAAAATAGTACATGGAAAGCACAAGGTGGGACATGGAGTGTGAGCATTTATTGACACATGGATGGCACAAGGGTGCATGTAGCTTATGGATTAGGACTCCATAAGAGCTATATAATAATGTACTCTCAAGACTGTTGTCTATTCTTATTTTGTGTGTTTGTTAATCTTTATTAGTGTTAACTATCCTCCTTAATCGAATATGGTCATGTTGACTTGCTATGAGCCTTCCTAGCTTAGCATTTCTCAAGTCAAGGGCCAACCTATCTTGCAACCACCTTAGCATAGTATATATAGACGTGTTTCATCATGTTTAGATCATCGATTTTGAGATCTACCTTCATTACATTGTGCACCCAATGCATATAGCCTCCATCTTTATTAGTGTTAACTATCCTCCTTAAGCAAATAGGATCATGTTCACTTGCTATG
The DNA here is from genome assembly GCF_041138505.1 of Cibotium barometz. Classification (NCBI taxonomy): domain Eukaryota; kingdom Viridiplantae; phylum Streptophyta; class Polypodiopsida; order Cyatheales; family Cibotiaceae; genus Cibotium; species Cibotium barometz. The sequence goes on along the minus strand of NC_141093.1, from coordinate 2,438,582 downwards.
AGCCTCCCTAGCTTAGCATTTCTCAAGTCAGGGGCCAACCTATCATGCAACCACCTCAGCATAGTATATATAGATGTGTTCAATAGCTACCATCATATTTAGATCATCAATTTTGAGATCTACCTTCATTACATTGTGCACCCTTGTTTCACAATGCATATAGCCTCCATCTGAGTGTCTTTGGATCTCCATTTATCATAAAGTGGTTTTTGCAATCACCTCTTGTTATCTTGGTTTATGGTTATAATTTAGTTTATCCTTCAATGATTTATCCTGTTAAATCTTGTTCTTCTTTTGAAGATCGTGTTGTTCATGTTATCACATAAGTCGTTAATCCTTACTTATAAAGTTTAAGTCACCATTGGAGTACATTCGTTCACAATGTGCATGCCAAGATGCTTAGTTTTCAATGTGCCCTGACCTTAGAGAGCCTACTCAAAATTAGGCCTTTGGTCCGCACATTGCAACCATATGCACTCCGATGGTGACCAAAATTTTCAAGTGTGTACATGAGGTCCACATATACACACTTGTAAAGTTTGGTCATCATCATAATGTGTGATCTATTTGCTTGGTTTTCAATGTGTCATGGCCTTAGAGAGACCCCTCGAAACTTTTGGTTTGCACATTTTAACTAAATGTTATATCTGATGGTGACCAACCTTGCAAACTAAGGGTGGGGTCCACATATACACACATATAAAGTTTGGTCTCACCATCAGAGTACATTTGTTTACAATCTGCATGCTATAAGATGCTTAGTTTTCAATGTGTCCTAACCTTAGAGAGCCTACTCAAAATTAGGCCTTTGGTCCACACATTGCAACCAAATGCGCTCTGATGGTGACCAAAATTTTTAAGTGTGTACATGAGGCACCAAATATAACACATTGGTTGTAATGTGTGATCTATTTGCTTGGTTTTCAATGTGTCATGGCCTTAGAGCGGCCTCTCAAAACTTTTGGCTCGTACATTGCAATCAAATGTGCTCCAATGGTGACCAAACTTTGCAAGAGTGATGGTGGGGTCCACATATACACACACTTATAAAGCTTAGTCACCTTCATAGTAAATTTGATTGCAATGTGCATCCCAGACACTTAGTTTTTAATGTGGTCATGGCATTAAAGCGTCCCCCTTAAAATTCAGCCTTTGGCCTACATATTGCATTCAAATGTGCTCTAATGGTGACCAAACTTTATAAGAGTGAAGGTGGGATCTACATATACACACTTGCAAAGTTTCGTCACCATCGGAGCACATTTGGTTATAATGTGTGACCCATTTGCTTGGTTTTCAATGTGTCATGGCCTTAAAGAGCCTCCTCGAAATTGGGCCTTTGGCTCATTTTTGTAACTAAATGTGCTCCAATGATGGTGACCAGAATTTGCAAGAGTGAGGGTAAATGGTTCACACATTGCAACCAAATGTGCTCCAATGATGGTGACCAGAATTTGTAAGAGTAAGGGTCAATGGTTCACACATTGCAACCAAATGTGCTCCAATGGTGACCAAACTTTGCAAGTGTGTATATATAGTCCCCACACTCACTCTTCCAAATTTTGGTCACCATTAGAGCACATTTGGTTGCAAAGTGCAGGCCAAAGGCCTAATTTCGAGGAGGCCCTCTAAGGTCGTGACACATTGGAATCCAGGTAAATAGAATGCACATTGCGACCAAATGTGCTCTGATGGTGACCCAACTTTGCAAGTGTGTATATGAGGACCCAGGGCTCTCTAAGGCCATGACACATTAAAAATCTAGAAAATGGCATGGACATTGCAACTAAATATGCTTTGATGGTGAGACCAAACTTTGCAAGTGTGTATATGTGGACGCCATCCTCACTCCTCTTGCAAAGTTTGGTCACCATCGAAGCACATTTAGTTGTACAGTGCGGGCCAAAGGCCCACCAATTTCGAGGGGACTCTCTAAGATCATTACACATTGAAAATGAGAAAATGGAACACACATTGCAATCAAATGTGCAAGTGTGTATATGTGGACCCAACTCTCACTCTTGCAAAGTTTGATCACGATTGGAGTAATCTTGAATGCTCTGTGCGGGTTAAAGACCCAATTTCGAGAGGGCTCTCTAAGGCCATGACACATTGAAAAACCAGGAAAATGGCATGCACATTGTAACCAAATGTGCTCCGATGGTGACGAAGCTTTGTAAGGTTGTATATATAGACCCCACCCTTACTCTTACAAAGTTTGGTCACCATCGTAGCACATTTGGTGACAATGCGTGGACCAAAGGTCCAATTTTGAGGGGGCTCTCTCAGGCCACATCACATTTAGCACACACATTGCATCCAAATATACTCCGATAGTGACCAAACTTTGCAAGTGTGTATATGTGGACCCACCCTCACTCTTGAAAATTTTTGTCACCATTGGAGTACATTTAGTTGCAATGTGTGAGCGAAAGGCCCAATTTAGAGGGGCATGTCTAAGGTCATGACACATTGAAAACCAAGCGTTTGGCATGTACATTGTATAACAACCAAATGTGCTATGATGGTGGACCAAAATTTGTAAGTGTGTATATGTGGACCCCAACCTCACTCTTGCAAAGTTTAGTCACCATCGGAGCACATTTGGTTGTGATGTGTAGGCCAAAGTGCCACCAAACAAATAGAGACTAAAAGAGACAAAACATTAGTAAAAGAAAAATATATGTTTAGATAAGTTTGTGCATGTGTGTGCATGTGAATGTTTGTGTGTATTATGTAGCTGCATGTGAGTGTGTGTATGTGTGTGTATGTGTGTGTGTGTGTGTGTGTGTGTGTAAATATAAGAGATAATACATAGGATAATTTACGAAACTACAACATAAGGATACTAGCCTAGCTACAAATTGTTTTTTTTTAATCATTATTTGGTAACTTGATCGAGTTTCGTAAAAGAAATCAAAACAAAAATTTGATTTTTTTAAGAAAAAATGATTGTTTTGAATAACTTACTCGAGTTACGTAACTTGGTCGAGTTACGTGCAAGTTTTAAAATTTTGATTTTATCCCTCAAGATGTGGTCCAATTGCACATGTGTTCAACTACAGTTGGATATTCTCGTAGCTCGATCGAGTACATGGGATTTTTAATTTATTTTTTGGGATTTGTTTTCTTTATTTACATAGTCGTCGAGGTGCATGCTTGATGTACATGTGTGCCATGTTGTAAATATGTAACTCAATCGAGTTACATATTGGACATCCACGTATGTAGCTTGTAACTTAGTCGAGTTCCATGGTGGATATCCAGCAGGTAAATCAATCAATATAGGTGGCACCGAGTTAGATGGATGTCCACCTCGCTCCTTGATCAACCATACATGGATGTCCATTGTGTAACTCAACCAAGTTACATAGTTCCTTGTGGATATCCTCCAGATAACTCAATTGAGTTAGGATGTGATCGACATTATCCTAGGTGGTAGCTTCGATAACTCGATCGAGTTACATCTCGAACCTCTACTGATTTGCCACTTGGGATGCTGTGATTGGATGTCTAACTTAATCAAGGTACTTCAAGGGTGTCCCATCCACACAACACAATCCCAAAGAAGTGAGAACCCTTATTGTACAACCACCTTCTTATGTCATTCTTGTCACTGTTCTACGCTCGTATTCTAACATGTATATTTAAGTGTGCATTATGCCGTGAGACTTTGGACATACTCTTAAGAGGAGAACCACATTGTTGGGAGTTTTTTGTTGATCCACTTTTGACCCTGGGATAATAGTTTGGCGGGTGCTTTAAGGCTTGTGACTTGTGTTTGAGCTCATTTTGCTAAGCTTATGAAGGGAGAGGTGTGCATTTGCATTGTATCTTGTATAAGATCTATAGCATATAGTTTTCTGGCATGCCCAAGGTTGCTTGAGGTGGTAATGATAATGGCAACATGTATAGCCTTGATAGTGTTGAAGTAAGCTGCATGGGATGGTGATATGAAATGAGAATAAGTTGGCAACATGGGATGGTGATATGAAACGAGAATAAGTTGGCAATTTGTATGAGTCACAAGTAGATGGAAAGCTACGTGCCTCTGCATGGAGAGTTGCCATGAATGGAAGCTGAAAATAGAAGGAAGGTGGGGAGGATGGAAACCGTGGGTTGCCTACGTCATCTAGAGATGTGTATGCTATCTAAGGAGGGGGGACATTTGTATAAGGTGGGAATGGGGGCTATGGCAATAAGGTTTAAGCCTTAACACCAAAGCCTATCTGAGAAGGCGGCGGTCACCAAAGTTGTAGACGAGCTTCTACAATGTAGAAGCTGAATATAGAAACTACATGGGAAGCACTTTATCATGAGGGAAAGACGGACAAGTGGCATGCTTCTTAACTGAAGCTAGGAATAGAAGCTGCATGGAGAGGTTGGAAACCGATGAATCACCTACAACAACTAGAGGAGGTATGTGATATCTAAAAAAGGGGGCTTGGCAAAAAACCAAAGAGATGCTACAGAAATCTTGCCAAATTGATCAGAGAATGGAGAAACTTTAAGATGAACCTATCAAGGAAGCACTTAATCATGGGGAAGAGAAATGAAAAGATGTGTTTCGAGCAAGGTTTGTTCATGGTTAAGGCGCAGGTTGCGCTTTCAAGTTGGTGTGGTATTCTGGGTCTTCTTCACACCCTTTTTCATAATCCAGGTTTTCTTCTTACATATTGTGATATAGTATAAGCTGTATGTGTGTAAGTGATTGGGAAAAGCATTAAGCAAAGGTCATATGCCGAATGTGAGTTTGGGTGTTTTCTAGCTCCTTTATTATGGTCAAAGCAGGTTGTGGATCACTTGTTGTTGGGACTTAACGAGTTGGATCTATGATGCATTGATGGATTAAAGTTGTTATTCAAGCATGATGCTACCCAATAAACATATGTATTAATAGTTTGGCAGTTGCTCCATTGATGCTCTTATGGGTTGTATTAGGTCCCTTGCTTTCTCAAGGGTGGTGCCTTTTCAGGTTGTGTGATGATATTTGTTGCTGGGTGTTGTTGAGTTGGCTATCTGTGGGTGTTAAGCTAGGTCACGGGTGTTGTGTCGTTGATCAACGGTGGTGAGAGAGCTATAGAGAGGCTATGTTGAACTCTACCCAAAATCCTCACATCGTTTTTGTTCCCCCATCGAGGATAGCTTCAAGTTACCTTTAGTTGGTAGATGGAAGTGATGGCGGCGAAGTTTCTAGAGTTTTATGGTCACGCGGGTGAGGAAGTTGAGGATTTTGTGGAAAAGATGGAGTTTGCTTGCTTGCTTGCAGATAAGCAGGAACCGGCAATGGTGCTAAGGATCTTACACTATTGTTTGAAGGGAGATGCAAGGAACTGGTTGAGGGAGTATGAAGCCCAGCTACTACAAGTTGCTCAACCTCCTCAAATTGTTACATATGATGGGGAAAAGTAAGCATTTTTGGAGAGATGTAGGAGAGTAGAAGACCCGGAACAAATATGGCATGAGATCTTTGGCCTTACTAAGAAGGAGAACCATACAGTGGATACCTTCTTGTAGGAATTCAACCAACTGTGGGGATAAATAGTGTGAATCTTTAGGGGGTTGAAGTTCCCCTAGCTATGCTTAAGAAGGCCAGGTTTGTTGCCAGTTTGAAAGGGAATCTGAGGTTAAAAGTGGAATTGAAGAAACCTTGGACTTTTGAAGAGGCAATATAGATAACAAGAGAGAAAGAGTGGAAGTTACAAAAGAAAATGGAGTTCGGTATGGTGATCAATGACAAGGTAAGGATCCCTTTGAGCCTTGATGTGAATTTGGTCAAAGCATGTGGAAGTGGAAAATTTAGAGAGGTGTGTCATGCACATGCCAAGTGTCAATAGGTTGAGAGAGCGATGTACTATGTACCCCCCAGTTTCTCTGCTAAGATGGAGACAATGGTGCAGCCAAAGGAGGAGGTTGAAGCTATGCAAGTAAAGGAGGAGGAGATAGCTACAATTTGTGCAGTAGCCCAATACGGTGCCTCTACCCGCGAAGCATTATTCCTCATAGTCGGTCATGTTAGACTTCAAAACACGCATGAGATGCACTTGTCGCATTATACCAAGTGCGCAATGAAGCACGTGTTGCATATCTGTGCAAACAGTTGGAGTCTGAGCACATGAATGAGGGAGACTCGATAGACAGCTTCTTGACCAAGATCAAAGATTTTAAGGAGCACTTGCTAGTGTGGATGAGATATATCCTGATAGTACATTGGTGCCCACGGTTAATGCATTGCCAGATTCCTATCAGAGTTTTGCCTCTACCCCTAGACTCATGATGAAGGGAAATACAAATGCCCTTACATTTGATGAGCTGGTTTCATTACTCTTGTAAGAAGAGGAGTCTAGGCAAAAGAGATCTAATATGCGAGTTGGTGACCAAGCTTTTGTTGCCAATCAGAAAGGCAAAGGTAAAGCTTCTTTGCATGGTGGCTATAAGCCAAAATCAGAATCCTCAAGTAAGGATGCAGAGAAAGAAGGTGATAAGACTAAAAATAAGGTCAAGTATCACTATTGCAGGAAACCAAGGCACTACATACATGAGTGCAAGAAAAGGCTAGAGAAGGAGAAAAAGAAAGAATCAGGCATGGCTGTGGTGGGGCTGATGCATCTACACCAAGTGCAGAGAAGAAGGAATCTGCAAGTTTTGCTCAAGATGATTGGGCATGGACTGTACACTGCAATTATGATCCTTCTATTCATGATGTATGCATGTCAGTGGGTAGAATCTTTTGGTGCTAGTGAGCACATTACTTCACAAAAAAATTTGTTCTCATCTCTGGAATCTGTCCCAAGTGCAGGAACCATCACATGTGCAAATGGTTCCTCATATCCTGTCAAAGGAGTTGGTAGAGTTGTGCTCACTGCTGCAAATGGGGGTGCATTTACTCTTTCGAGAAAGTTTTATATGTGCCACGCATTAAGAACTTGCTGTCAGTTTCAACCTTAGCCTTGTCAAGCTTGACAATGAAATTTATGGATGACAGATGTAAGTTCAGGATAGAAATGATGGTTATTCTATTATTCCCTCAGGTACCTTGTTTCATGACCCATATAAGATGGATGTATTTGAGAAGTTGCAACATGATGCTTGCTCAGTCTCTACGACTAGTGTTATGAGTGATGCAGAATTATGGCATGCATGATTTGGCCAACTGAATTATGATAGTTTGTTACGCCTTCAAAGGCATGATATGGTGTCTGAGTTGCCAACTCTTGAGACCCCTACTAGACATGTATGTGAGGGCTATATTCTTGGTAAAATGCATCGGGCATCATTTCCAAAGGATGGATCTATGAGAGTTGGTAAGAAATTATAGCTTATACATAGTGATGTATGTGGTCCTATGAGGACACCATCTATTGGGGGATATCTCTACTTTGTTACTTTTATTGATGATTACTCCAGATATAGCTGGGTGTATCCATTAAAGCAGAAGTCAAAGGTTATTATGTGCTTTAAGCACTTCATATCCATGGCTGAAAATTCATGTGAATGTAAAGTTGGCACCCTTCATTCAGAGATTGAGGGGGGAGGGAGTATATGTCCAGGGAATTTCATGCATATATGGCTGAAAAAGGTATAAGGTATCAATGTACAATGCCATACACACCTCAGCAAAATGGTGTGGCTGAGAGGAAGAACAGGTCTCTCATGGAGATGGCACGATGTATGGTGAAAGCCCAAGATTTACCCCATGGTTTTTGGTTAGAGGCAACTATGTGCGCAAACTATGTGTTGATGAACAAATGCCCTACCAAGGCGTTGCAATCTAAAACTCCTTATGAAGCTTGGCATGGCAAGAAGCCTTCTATGGCTCATTTGCGTGTTTTTGGTTGTCTTGATTATGCTCTTGTGCCTGAGCAACAACATAGTAAGCTTGATGATAAGGCAGTTAAATGCATATTTGTGGGATACATTTCAGAAAGCAAGGGATATAGACTCTACCATCTAGCCTCAAAGAGGATTTTGGTAGAGATGTTGTTTTTGTCGAAAACTCAGTTTAGCCCATGCTTTCATGCCAAAAATAGCAGAATGTATGCTCATAGGACATGTTTGATTCGCTCCTACCTTTGTTTAATGGAGGGCAGCCATATGTAAAGCAATTGAATGCTCAACCAAGTGCTAAAATTTAGCCTTTGCAAGTGCAAAATTAGCCTACGAATTAGCCTTTTGATGAGGCAATTATTGAGAATGTAGTGGATAAGGAGAGAGCAGCCATAGAAGAATCTAGGCGTATGCCAAAATAACTTGTGCAGACATAAAGGGATAGTAAGTTGGCAACTCTGTTACCTAGCAGAACTCGTGCAGGTTCTCATCATGCAGATTATTCTCATGTTGATCATGTTCTCATTTCTACTTTATGTAATGAGGAGGAACCTGTTTCCTTTGAGGAAGCACAGGATAGTGATCATTGGATGCATGCTATGCAGGATGAGTATAACTCTATACTCAAGAATGACACCTGGTATTTGACAGATCTACCTCATGGCAAGAAGGCCATTGGTACTAAGTGGGTTTATAAGTTAAAACACAAAGCAAATGGTAGCATTGATCGCTACAAGGCCAGAATTGTTTGCAAAGGGGTATGCCCAGCAAAAGGGCATTGATTATGAGATGAGACCTTTGCACCCACATCTCGTATGACTACCATTAGGTGTCTCATTGCTTTGGCAGCACATCATGGGTGGAATGTACATCAGTTGGACATTAAGACTACATTCTTGAATGGTGAATTACATGAGGAGGTATATGTATCGCAGTCTCCTGGTTTTGATGTGAAACGAGAAGAGTCTGAAAGGAGAAGAGTCTAAAGTATGCAGGTTGAAAAAGGCTCTTTATGGCCTTAAGTAGGCTCCTAGAGCATGGTATGAGAAGATTCATGCATACTTGGTTGCAAATGATTTTTGCAACAGTCCAATAGAAAGTACCCTCTATGTGAAGACTCTATGTGAAGAGGAGTAAGGACACATTTTTGGTCATCGTTCTATACGGACGTTGATGACATGCTGCTCACGGGACCCAATATGGACCAAATTTCAACCTTTAAGGCTGATTTGCAGTTATCGTTTGAGATGTCATATTTGGAGCCCTTGCATTATTATTTGGGGATTCAGTTTATGCAGCGCAATGATGGCATTGTTATGCTGCAGTCCAAATATATATAGAAGCTATTGAAAAGGTTTAATCTTGAAGACTGTAAACATGTGGCTAAACCTATGGAGATAGGTACTTGACTTAGCCTTCAAGATGCAGGAGACTCTTTTGATGCTATTTTGTATCAGCAGGCTGTTGGATCCCTTCTTTATGTATGCAACATGAGGCCAGATATATAGTATGCGGTCTCATAGTTGAGCAGATTTATGCATAGCCCAGGTACGAAGCATTGGCAGGCTGTCAAGTGGGTTTTTAGGGCACTCAGAATTTTGGATTATTTTATCCAAAGTAGGATGAGTCACAACTGCATGCTTTTAGTGATTCAGATTGGGCTGGATGTTATGACACACGAGTGTCCACTAGTGGGTTTTGCTTTCGCCTTGGTGATTCATGTATATCATGGCTCAGCAAAAGAAGCAGCCTACAGTGGCTACTTCCAGCTGTAAAGCTGAGTACATGGCAGCTTTTACAACTACAGTTGAGTGTGTGTGGCTCAGACGTCTTATGGCTAATTTGGGTGTTGGACAATCGTCTAGCACTACGATTTTCATTTACAGCCAGAGCGCATTAGCAGTTGTGAGAAACCCAGTATTTCATGCTCGCACTAAGTACATTGAGGTACATTACCACTTTGTCAGGGAAAGACTCTCTGCAAAGCAGAGAGAAGCTTGGTCTATGTGTCTACACAACATGACAATATGGCAGATTTATTCACAAAGGCTCTTCCTCATGAAAATTTCAAAGCTTTTCGTAAAGCTTTGGGCTTACTTCCTTTTTAGGATTGATTGGCCATACCCTGTACATGTTCACATCATCACTCCAGGGAGGATTTGTAGCATTATATGGTAGTGATGTATGTGAACACACTTAGGACCGCCGGGGCACTTTTTTCCTCACTAGGAGTTTTTTTCCCCCGTGCATATATACACCCTCTTATCTACTCATTTTGGGGTGTCTACTTATCTTTTGTATCTGGCACACATTTGTTTTCTATTCTAGTGAGTTTGTATGCTCTCAAGCTTCTCTATCTTGTATGTGTACATTGTTGAAACCCTAATCCTAATTCCAACAATAAACTTGCCTAATATATGTTTTAAACTGTTGCGATCGTGTTGACGCAACTTGTGACACCCTAAAAAATCACATTTTTACATAAGGAGCTTCCTTAACTATGGGAGCTAATGCTTATAAAAGCGCTTGACTAACTTAGAAGAAATACACTATATTTGGTGCTAGATGGGTTAACAAATACAAAAGATGTGTTTCAAAAAAACTTTGGACAATCCTAAATTTTTTGGATTTTTTAAAAAAAAGAAAAATTTCAAAAATCCTCAAACTTGTCCAGGGCATTTGGTAGAACCTTCTAACGCCCCATATTCACATGAAGCCACGATCTAGGCATGTATTAGAGACCTATTTAGATGATAGTGCATTTATCAAGCTAGGCGCATACGAACCTACACTAGGCTCAGCTGTCGGCTAAAACTCAGTTCAGCATTGTTTAAGGACTTGTACTAGTAGGGACCAGTGATACATTGTCAGATTTGGAGTCGATGGAAGGATCCCTAGTCCTAAGAAGTGAGAACAATAACCAGGCCTCACCAGTGAAGCTAGCTACCAGTCTTTTTGACCACGTACCCCGAAGCTTACTTGGTTAAGAGGTGTCACCCTTGGCAGAGGTGGTTGAGGTCCCAAAACTGGTGGAGGTAACAACACATTTTGTGCATTATAAATCCCCCTTGCAATAGGTTGTTGTGTCATTTGATCAGCATTGGGTTGAGATGTCATAGGCATTATGGCTTGTGGCTGTGATAGGGCCGGTAAAGCCAACTGTTGAGTCCTAGAAGCATTAGTAAGGGTTTGCAAACACGTGCGACATTATGAAACCTCATGATGAAATCCACAAGATTCTCTGTTGATGCGTCATACTCCCAATCATTTGTGACAAAACGTTGATCCATGATTTGCAAGTCTAGCTCTTTCCTTGAGGTAGGCGCAATGTTATTGCTTGTGTCGAGACTGTAGGACACTGCCTGGACAGTCTTGGCTTGGGACTCTTTTTGGGTATATTGGGTTTTTTCTCTTCTTCCTTTGCTCTAGCATCGTAGATCAATGCCTCTACTGCCTGCACTTCTTCTAATGCCCTACCATCGGGCATAAGCACTTGTGTAGTGGGTGGTTTGATGGTCACAGTTGTAGCAGGTACAACAAGAGCTGTATGGACAGGGATATCAATGTGAACACTTCGTGCTTGCAATGATGAGAGTACATCAGGTGTCTCTTTGGAGTTTATCTCAACTCCATCATATAGTCCATATGTAGCCAGCCTTCATTAGAACACCATATTAGTAGATAATTTGGGAAAAATTACATTCTCATTTGAAAAATGGAATCATGGTGAACCTATCCAAGATTTTATAAAAACCCCCTCATGTGACATATCATTGGGAAAAATTACATTCTCATTTGAAAAATGGAATCAAGGTGAACCTATCCAAGATTTTATAAAAAGCCCCTCATGTGACATATCATTGGTGTGGAAAGATCTTTAACATTAGAATCTAAATCTAAAATCTCCAAAATACTCGGAGTTAGTATGCTCAAGATATGGCCAAAAATATATTGAAAATTTGATTCCCAAAAGTGAGCTTTTTTCCAAATTAACTAATATTGTATTTTAGGGACCTAGATGAGGACTCAAACTCCTTGGACACAAGGGATGATTCTGAACAGGGTAGAAAAATACCCTCCAAAACCAACGACATGGGGAAGGAGACTCCACGGGAACTTGTAATTCCTCAAACTAGATCATATATGACAAAACTTGGCTCTTATCCTGACCCTCAAAAGGAGATTGAGAAACTCTGAGAATTTAGTGATTTAGTTACGAAAACACAAGAGGAGCTTGAACCAAGACCTAAGCAAGTGAGAGTCTTAGATACTGTACACCCTAGTACCTTAACGCCTACTATTGAGAATAATAATCTTCAAGGGGATTTTTAAAGATAAAATATGCACTTTTAAAAGCTTTAATTATATATATATTTATGTTAAAACTTTAATGATTAAACTTTAAAGTATAAGCTTTGGTCTTTTAAAAGAAAACAAAAAGCTTTATGAAAATAATAGAGATTGAAGAAAACTAAAGTTTAACTAAAATTTGATTTTTTTAAATAAAAGCTTATAACAAAGATTTTATTTTATTTTTAAAAAAATTAATATCACAGCAGTCATTGAGTGGACTTGGAGAGTCCTCTTGTGTTGGGTTTGTTGATAGACCATGGAGTGGCAAGCTGCATCAAAATACCAATCCTGAAGTAGTTGGTACATCACGAAAAAGAAAAGAAAAGGTTGGTGAGCCTCTTGGCATGCCCAGCATTTCTGTAGGACATTCTTATATTGATGGAGATTCTAGTGGCTTGGAACAGAGCCTTGATGATGAGAAGCTATAAAAGTACTAGGTAGTGATCATGGACAATGTAGGTCAGAGAGATTCAAAAAACCTATTAACAGGTTGACATATGATGGTTATGTTGCTCATCATTTTGCATATATGGTTAAAGTTGTGAAAGATGTTGAACCCACATGTTTTAAAGAAGTTGCTGGGAATTTAGATTGGGAGAAAGCCTTGGATAATGAAATGGCTGTATTGGATACAAATGAGACTTGGAAATTGGTGCGATTGCATGAGGACCAGAAGGCTATTGGATGCAAGTGGGTGTACAAAATAAAGCCCAACTCAGATGGAAGTATTAGCAGGTATAAAGCAAGATTATGCTCAAAATTATGGCATTGATTTATGAGGAGACGTTCCCCATTGCCAAGATGGCAACTGTGTGAGCTGTTATTGCAGTGGCTGCATCAAAAGGATGGGTTTTATAGCAAATGGATGTTAAGAATGTATTCTTGCATGGTGATTTGCAAAGAAGAGGTGTATATGGATCAGCCACCAAGTTATGAATATGTGGGTCACTCTGATTCTGTATGCAAGCTACGTAAAGCCTTATATGTCTTGAAATAAGCACCTAGAGCATGGCATGATAAGACATCACAATATCTTATCACCATTGGCTTTCATGTGGTAGATGTTGATCATTCACTCTATGTGTACAAGAGTGATAGGGACCTTGTGGTCATCACAATCTATGTGGATGACTTGATTATTGGGGGGTGATAATGGAGAGGAAGTTGAGAGTGTGAAATGTCTTCTCAAGCAAAAATTTGACATGAAGCCAAATAACCAATCATGGGTGAGTGGTTTAGAGATATGAAAAACCTAAGAAAACTAGGATATGTGAAAATAGGTGATAATAATATGCATTCTATTATGTATGTTGGTAAAGTGCCATTGTCTATGCAGGATGGCAAAATTAAGTACCTAGCAAATGTACTTCATATTCTAATTATTACAAAAATCCTAGTTTCTATTGGATAGATGGTTGAGCAGGGTTTGCAAGTGAGGTTCAATCCTCAAGGGTATTTTGTGGAAGACTTCAAAATCAGTGCCACTTGGTTACAAAGCGTAACAGAAAGGGCAAGATGTTTACTTGAGATGTTTAACATGCCTGAGGTAAAGGTAGCCATGTTTGTGCATGGGACATGTGTCATTGGAGATATTAACATATGGCACAAGCTGTAACCAGCACCCTTGTCATGGGAACAGCTCCAAATGACATGGCAAAAGGGGAAGTGACTTGGAGTGACTTGGACTTGTTGGTGGATAGTCAGCCCACGAGACAACTGGTCAGATGCCGACTTGGACTTGGCAAATAGTCAGTCATCATTGATGGCAATAGTCAATCGACCATTGATGGCGATGTGCTTAGACTATCGACCCATGGACTACTAGAGTCGGCTACTCACCTACCATAGGCTATTTTGGTCGATCTCTACCAAGGGCTACTACACGCGTTCTTGGTGGGAGCAGATATATATCACGTCCTCATCATTACTTTATATCTCATCCTAGAGCACTTATCCCCTTAGTTTTCCTCTGTAGCTGCACTGTTTTCTCTTACAGTAGTCTAGCTTGGTGCATTCCCTATGCATCCCTTGGTTTCCCTTTGGCCACTGGTCTAGATGCAGGTGTGTGGAGATAGTGGCCACTCTTGTACTCTTCAGGATATATAGTGGATTGTCTTGACTTGGGTTTTCTCATTTCTTGCTAGTGTTCATGGTTGTTGTAGTTCACTGTTGTTTTAGTACTTGTGCACTTATGTTCAATCATGTTCACTGAGCACTTGCACATGAGCACCTTGCATTTCTCTCTTCACCACCACAAGCTTGTTCTCACTATGCAGTAGCACTTTGTAGGTATTTGAGTAGTTCTGGTGAGTAGACTCCCTGGATCGACATACTATCATCTGAGAGAGAGTCCATAGTGAGTAGGGGACCTGAGCCACTCAGGCTCGCTATACAGGTACACCAAAATTTGGTATGCCCGATGGGACCTTCTCTCATCACATCGGAGTCTACAATAGTGGAGTGAATACTTTGGCTATTGTGTTTTTTGTTGGCAACTCTCGCTAATTCTCTCCACTGCATGTGGCAAACACGTTCTTCACATGGTCCTAAGGATAGCCCCATCAAAAGCTCCCCCTCTAGCCCAAAGGAGAAAATTTCGCTACATTCCACCAAGAAATCCTCCTCCACCCCTACCTCTTCCTCCCCTATCACCAAATACCTCATCTTCTTCTGCATCTCACAATCCCATGGATCAAAAACAGCCGGCCAACAACCTGAGGCCTTGGACACTGTGTTGGGCAGAGTCAATGTCAAACTGCCCACCTTCAAAGGGTCCTCCATAGAAGACGCTAATGATCACATCCGACGATTTCTCGCCATGTGTCGGAGTAGAGGTCTAGTTCGAGAGGATGCCTACCTAGCCCTATTCTCGTCTACTCTTGAAGGTTCCGCCAACAAGTGGTATAGCCAATTCGAGGCCGACCATTTTCTGACATGGGCAGCCCAATGCATCGACTTCTGCACCATGTTCCGACCTAGCAAATATTAGGAGCGAATCCTAGACAAGTTGGACAAGCTCCAACTCTAGTCAAGCGAAACCCTAGCAGAGCTCATGACATGCACCCAAGTGCTCGTTAGTCGTCTCACAACACCTCCGAGTGACTCAGTCATGATCTGAAAATGTGTCGAGAAGGCACTTCCTCGTACTACCCAGCAAAAGCTATGGGAAAGCCTTAAACCAAATGCCACCTTGGAAGAGTTCAAAGCTATGGTCACTCAATTAGAAGATGCTCGTCTACTCTTTGTAGAGAGTGGCGATAGCCCTACTGACCCCATCTAGCCTGATGATCCAGTTGCGTCCCTCAAGAAGGAGCTGGACACCCTCAAAGCTGGTTTTAGGTAGATTTCGGGGTGCCTCAATACGTGGCACTCCATTTGACCGGGCCCACAGCCGATAGCTGACCCCCGCCCCGCAGGTGTAGGCACCTATGTATAAACACCGGGCTATATACATGCGCAAACATGGGTTGTGATCACGGTTGTGCCATAGTGGAGTTGGTAAGGCACATTCTTGGGATGAGGGAGGTATTGGGTCCGAATCCCACCTCCCACATGTCTATACACATGACATCTAGACGTGTCTGTATATATGTTTGTATTATTTTGCATGGACCAATGTTTGAACATGGCACTGGACTTAGAAAAAGCTGGATGACTGGCTAACGGGTGCCACGTATCGAGGTATCCCGAAATCTACCTAGAACCCTCAAGGCTTGGAGGTTGCTGATGAGAAGGAGCAACTCAAAAAAGAGCTAGAATCCCTCAAACTTCACAAGCCTAGCCAGGAGGTAGACACCCTTTCTTAGCTTCGCAAAGAAATTGATGACCTTAAAAATTACCCAAGATGCCAGACGGCACCTTGGGTGTAGTCTTTGGCAATCTGCGGGCTACACGGCTCCCAC